>NC_041390.1:559555543-559626176 GCF_002162155.2 Triticum dicoccoides | reverse complement strand
TATATATATAATTTTTGGTCTCGCGAAGGAGAAAGCATCGCTCAAGCTTGGGGGAGGCTTAAGTTAATGTTATATTCATGCCCCAATCATGAGCTCTCAAGAGAAATGATTATTCAAAAAATTTATGCTCGGCTTTCTCTCAATAATCGCTCCATGCTCGATACTTCTTGTACTGGCTCTTTTATGATGAAGACTATTGAATTCAAATGGGATTTATTGGAGAGAATTAAACACAACTCTTAAGATTGGGATCTCGAGAAGGTAAGGAGTCAGGTATAACACCTAAGTTTGATTGTGTTAAATCTTTTATGGATACCAATGTTTTCCGTGAATATAGCACTAAATATGGACTCGACTCTGAGATAGTAGTTTCTTTCTTTGAATCCTTTGCTACTCATGTTGATCTCCCTAAGGATAAGTGGTTTAAATATAATCCTCCCATTGAAGTAAAAGTCGTTGCACCTATTAAAGTTGAAGAAAAGACTATCACTTATGATGATCCTGTTGTTCCTACTGCCTATATTGAGAAACCACCTTTACCTGTTAGAATAAAGGATCAAGCTAAAACTTCAACTGTGGTCAACAAAAGTAATATTAAGACAACCAAACCCCCTGAGCAAATTAAGGTTGAACCTAGTATTGCTATGCTTAAAGATCTATTGGTTGATAATGTCGATGGCCATGTTATTTACTTCTGTGATGAAAGTGCTAGAATTGCTACACCCGATACTAAAATAAAAATAGACTTGTTGTAGGCATGCATGTTATTTCTGTTAAAATAGGAGATCATTGTTATCATGGCTTGTGTGATATGGGTGCTAGTGCAAGTGCAATACCTCATTCTTTATATCAAGAAATTATGCATGATATTGCTCCCGCTGAATTAGAAGATATCGATGTTACAATTAAGCTTGCCAATAGAAATACTATTTCACCAGTTGGGGTTATTAGAGATGTTGAAGTCTTGTGTGGGAAAGTTAAATATCATGCTGATTTTCTTGTTCTTGCTTCGCCACAAGATAGTTTTTGTCCCATTATATTTGGTAGACCCTTCTTGTATACTGTTAATGCCAGGATAGACTACGAAAAGGATGTTGTTACTATTGGTTTAGGGGATATGTCTCATGAGTTTAATTTTGCTAACTTCTTAGACAACCCCGTGATGAGGAATTTCCTAGTAAAGATGAAATTATTGGTCTTGCTTCTATTGTCGTGCCTCCTAGTGATCCTTTAGAACAATATTTGCTAAAGCATGAAAATGATATGTTTATGAATGAAAGAAGAGAAATAGATGAAGTATTATTTAAATAGGGAACTATTTTGAAACACAACTTGCCTGTTGAAATCCTAGGTGTCGGTGTGGAACGACACCTATGGGATCACAAGAATCCCTACTACGGTTGCCGGGGCGCAGGGTTGCGAGAAGAGCAGGAATAGTAATCAGCACAAGGATCGTTTACCCAGGTTCGGGCCGCGAGGATGCGTAAAACCCTAGTCCTGCTTTGGTGGATGTATTTCAAAGAGTTCTTGAGCTCTCGAACTAGCTATGGTGGGTGCATGGTTCCAAAGAGCCGAATCCTTCTCCAGTATGCCATGGGCCTCCTTTTATAGTCGAAAGGGGCTGCCACAGTGGCATACAGGAGGTGGAAAGGCATAAAGTATTGCGAGCTTACAACTCGTATTACAGGACAAGGCGCATCTATTGTGCCGTTAAGGTGTCCCCTAGCTTTATCAGGTACGGGGGCGAGGCCCGTCCCGTCCGTCGCCGCTCCTCCTCTCTTCGACACGCGGCCTGGCCAGTGATGCGTGCGGCGCCATGTAGGCAGGCAGGCAGCTAAGGTGGCACGGTGGTGGAGCCTTCACGAAGATCTGCATGCCGCCACACAGGCGCGTGATGAGTTGGCCTGGGAGCTGCATGTTTCCACACAGGTGCCTGCTCAGCTAGTTGAGCTGGCAGCTGCATGCGAATGGTGGCGGAGACTTGGTTGGTGCGGGTCTGGCAGTGGCCCTGCTGGCATCCTCGGTGAGGGCCTTGCCGGGTGGCCCGGCAAGGGTCTTGCCATGGCGCGCTGTCGTCCCCGGCAAGGATCTTGCCGGGGGTCTGGTGGCCTTCCTCGGCAAGGATCTTGCCGAGGGCTGTAGTCTTTTAATCCTCATCTGATCTTGAACATTCCTTGGTCTTGACAAAGATTTGCATGCCACCATGGAGGGGCCTCTAGAGCCCTAGTTCCAACGTGGTTGGCTGAGTTGGAACCCGTGGGCTCGAGGGTGGCTCACTCCGCTGGTGTGGGCGAGCCGCCCCGGCAAGGGTCTTGCCGGGGCCGCTGAGGCTACCCCCGACAAGGATCTTGCCGGGGGAACCTGCTTCGCCTCTCTGCTTCTTTGCGGTCTTGATCTCGGCGTTGCTCAGGCCGTCTTGGGCTTTGGTTTTTCCTTGGTTCACCTGCTCCGCTCTGCTTGGTGCGGCCGCGGGCGCGGCTTCAACTGTCCGTGCACAGGTAAAGGGGTACAAAAGAGCGCCCCCTCTTTAGTACACCGACAGGAGCCCCCGGGCCTGGGTCACACATAAGCGTGACACGTTGTTGGGCCAGGCCCAAAACGGTGCGCGGGCAGGCGGGCGGTTTTTACTGCAGTAAAACTTTTCACGCGTCGCGCTTCCCACGACCTGTGTTGAATGCGCGATGTGGAGGGGTGCGCGTGACGTAGGCGACATGTGTGGGGCGGTTCCCGCACGCATGTGTCACATCGCAGTAAAGAGGCGGCTCGCGCCTTCCCGTAAAAAGAGGGAGGCGTGGAGGCGCGGCTCATTTACTGAATGGGGCCGGGTTGCGGTGTTCAAGGTGTCCACACCCCACGATCATGGGGTGGGGAGAGGTTGCTTCACCTGTCCCCTCGGTTCTGCACGTTCCCACGCGTCCTTCATGCGCCTGCGGTGGAGGCGGGAAACCGGGCCGTCGCTGGTTGGGGCATTGGGTCGGTCTCGATCTCCTGCGCCTCTGGTGTCTGGATTGGTCGAGCGGGGTGGCCGAGCCCCGTCCCCGCCTCTTTATAAGGAGAGGGAAGGGGAGATGGCACCCTGCATTCTTCTATCTTCTATCTCCTCCTGCTTCTGCTTCTTTCTCTCACCCGCCATGGAGAAGGGGAATCTCGGTCCCTTGACGATGGCGGCGAGGGTCGCCGCTCGACAACACACCCCTCCTCCTCCTGAGCCTGCGGCGGTGGAGCCGGCTGCAAGGGGAAGGGGGAGGGGGTGAGGTCGTGGGCGCGGCCGCGGCAGAGGTCGTGGTGCTCGGGGAAGAGGAGGACGGGGCGGCGCGCCGGCCTCGCGCCAGCCAATGATGCCTTATCCGACAGAGGTCCACGTTGAAGACCAGCCCTGCGAGTTCTTCATCAAGTTGCGCCGGCCTCCGCATCGTCGTTTTCGTCTCCCCGCCCCGTTTGCTCAGGTGATGGGGCGTGACCCGCCCAGACCCTCAGGTTGCACATGAGGGGCTGTGGGAATGGGGCACGTGGGTCGACTTGACTTCCTGGCTCCTCGGGTCATGTACCTCCGCCGTGGATGGAAGACGTTCACTCGCATCAGCTTGATGGCGGGGCTCGTCCTCTACTTCAAATTAATGGAGGACGACCTACTCTCCGTCAAGGTCTTCGGATAGTTTGGAACTCGCCTGAAGTGCTGCTTGGAGAGCTCCTCCAACGGAGATTCCAACAATGGAAGCTGTTCCTCGAGCGATAGTGACGAGGAGGACAGCGGGGCAGATGACGGGGACGAGTCTGACTAGGCGTCGGACGCCGCGCGCCTGGGCGAGTGCGGCAGCAGCAACATCTACACCTGGCCGCTCCTCCGGTGGGGTTTCGCCGGGGGAGGGGCCAGCTCCTTGAACTTCTCGGGGCCGTCTCCTTGGGCGGCTGGCATCGGGAGGCTGCAGAAGAGGAAGAGGGCGGGCGCCAAGGCCGTCAACTCAGAGTACGCGGGCACCGACGCCTTCATCGCATATTGCCAGTCCTGCCGCCTCGTCTTCCAGCTCCTTTCCCAGCATCGTCATCACCGGCCCACCCTTGGGTAGCCACCGAGGTGTTCTCTTCGTGCTTTCTGCTGCTCGTAGCTCGCCTAGGCGCCCCTTTTGCTCTTTAGCCTTCTTGACCTGCCTCCTGAGGAGAGGGACAAGAAAGGGATTACGGGCATCTTATCTCTTTCTTAGTTTGTAAGCCTGCGGGCCTTCGTTAAATTTAGAACTTGTAATCCCCTTGCTCATGTTTTTCATTCCGTATGAACTGTACCTGTATCGGATCCTTTTAATAAAAAGGGATGTTTGCCGGGTTTTTCATTCGTGGGTAGACCCCGCGACAAGGAGCAAATCCTTGTTATTGTTTAAGATAAACATTTTTCACCCGACAACAGGCCTTGTCGTCCCCCTCACTTCACTCGACCATTCTCGTGCTCTTGGCGGAGGCAGGGATGAAGTGGGCTTAGGCTCCTCATTCTATCTCCTCGCCGCCGCGCCTACAACCAAATCCAGACCTAGGAGATAATCCTTAGGTATAGGAAAAAGGGGAGCACGGTATTTTGGAGATAAAATGAGGTTTCACATGTACCAGTTCCGTTCTGAAATGCATGATAGAGGATAAAAGACTTATATGGATCTGCAGCCCCCGGCAACCTTGTCTCGCAGCGGTTGGATCCTTGTACTTGCAGCCCCCGGCAACTCTGGTTTGCCGGGGTCGGGACGCCGGTCCGTTCTCTTTCTTTCAAGTAGCTTAGCAAAAGTGCTCATGTGCCCTGCGAACCAAAGGAGGATAGAAAAGAACAAAGAGACGCGCACTCGACCTCTATGCTAGGGGTTAGTCGCCGCTAAGCACTATCAACCCTAACCAAGGAACAGACTCGACCTAGCATGCAAGCTATAACTTAGGGCGCCGGCGCTTCATTTGTTTGTGCTCAGGGTTTGCGCCTGGCTTTGTACAAAGGTTTACATGCCTTGCCAGCAAGGCTTGTACAAAAGGTGGCTTATCGGGGGGCCCGGTAAGCCACGCCTTATGGGTAAAACTTGCGAAGATGCTCAATGTTCCAGGAGTTGCTCACTGGAACGGCATCTTCGGTCTCAAGGCGGACTGCGCCGGGCCTGGTGACTCGTATTACCCGATAAGGGCCTTCCCACTTCGGCATCAACTTGTTGGAATTCTTGGCCGACTGAACATGCCGAAGAACAAGGCCGCCTTCCTCAAAGCTTCGGGCATGAACCTTGCGGCTATGGTAGCGGCGCAAGGCTTGCTGGTAGCGTGCTGCTCTCACAGCCACCCGAAGACGATCTTCCTCAAGGAGCGTCGCGTCATCTTGCCGCAACTGCTCTTGCTTAAGCTCATCATAAGCGAGCACTCGAGGTGACCCGTATATGAGTTCTGGGGGTAGAACTTCCTCCTCCCCGTATACTAGGGCGAAGGGTGTCTGACCGGTGGCTCGATTTGGCGTCATCCTGATTGACCAAAGAACCGACGGCAACTCATCAATCCAGCGCCTTCCGCTCTTGTACAACCTGTCAAAGTTCTTCGTTCTCAGGCCTCACAACACTTCAGCGTTCGCCCTCTCTGCTTGGCCGTTGCTCCGGGGGTGTGATGTCTACTATGCAACCTTCTTCTTGTAGACGTTGTTGGGCCTCCAAGTGCAGAGGTTTGTAGGACAGTAGAAAATTTCGCTCAAGTGGATGACCTAAGGTTTATCAATCCGTGGGAGGCGTAGGATGAAGATGGTCTCTCTCAAGCAACCCTACAACCAAATAACAAAGTGTCTCTTTTGTCCCCAACACACCCAATACAATGGTAAATTGTATAGGTGCACTAGTTCGGCGAAGAGATGGTGATACAAGTGCAATATGGATGGTAGATATAGGTTTTTGTAATATGAAATTATAAAAACAGCAAGGTAAATAATGATAAAAGTGAGCGTAAATGGTATTGCAATGATAGGAAACAAGGCCTAGGGTTCATACTTTCACTAGTGCAAGTTCTCTCAACAATAATAACGTAATTGGATCATATAACTATCCCTCAGCATGCAACAAAGAGTCACTCCAAAGCCACTAATAGCGGAGAACAAACGAAGAGATTATTGTAGGGTACGAAACCACCTAAAAGTTATTCTTTCGGATCGATCTATCATAGAGTTCGTACTAGAATAACACCTTAAGACACAAATCAACCAAAACCCTAATGTCACCTAGATACTCCAATGTCACCTCAAGTATCCGTGGGCATGATTATATGATATGCATCACACAATCTCATATTCATCTATTCAACCAACACAAAGAACTCCAAAGAGTGCCCCAAAGTTTCTACCGAAGAGTCAAGACGAAAACGTGTGCCAACCCCTATGCATACGTTCATGGGCGGAACCCGCAAGTTGATCACCAAAACATACATCAAGTGAATCACGTGATATCCCGTTGTCACCACAGATACGCACGGCAAGACATACATCAAGTGTTCTCAAATCATTAAAGACTCAATCCGATAAGATTACTTCAAAGGGAAAGCTCGTAGGCAATGGATCGGTGATGGAGAATTATGCCGGATGCGGTTCATCATGTAACAGTCATAACCTAGGGTGACACGGAACTAGCTCCAGTTCATTGATATAATGTGTAGGCATGTATTCTGAATATAGTCATACGTGCTTATGGAAAAGAACTTGCATGACATCTTTTGTCCTACCCTCCCGTGGCAGCGGGGTCCTTACGGAAACTAAGGGATATTAAGGCCTCCTTTTAATAGAGAACCGGAACAAAGCATTAACACATAGTGAATACATGAACTCCTCAAACTACGGTCATCACCGGTAAGTATCCCGATTATTGTCACTTCGGGGTTAACGGGTCATAACACATAATAGGTGACTATAGACTTGCAACATAGGATCAAGAACACTCATATATTGATGAAAACATAATAGGTTCAGATCTGAAATCATGGCACTCGGGACCTAGTGACAAGCATTAAGCATAGCAAAGTCATAGCAACATCAATCTCAGAACATAGTGGACACTAGGGATCAAACCCTAACAAAACTAACTTGATTACATGATAGATCCCATCCAACCCATCACCGTCCAGCAAGCCTACGATGGAATTACTCACGCACGGCGGTGAGCATCATGAAATTGGTGATGGAGGATGGTTGATGATGACGATGGCGATGGATTCCCCTCTCCGGAGCCCCGAACGGACTCCAGATCAGCCCTCCCGAGAGGTTTTAGGGCTTAGCGGTGGCTCCGTATCGTAAAACGCGATGATTCCTTCTCTCTGATTTTTTTCTCCCCGAAACTCAATACATGGAGGTGGAGTTGGAGTCGGAGAGGCAACAGGGGGCCCACGAGGTAGGGGGCGCGTCCCCCACCAACGTGGCAAAGTGGTGGGCCCCCTGGCCTTCATCTTTGGCAGGTATTTTTCTTATTTTCTGAAAAGTGTCTCTGTGAAGTTTCAGGTCATTCTGAGAACGTTTGCTCCTGCACATAAATAAGACCATGGTAATTCTGCTGAAAACAGGGTCAGTCCGGGTTAGTTCCATTCAAATCATGCAAGTTAGAGTCCAAAACAAGGGCAAAAGTGTTTGGAAAACTAGATACGTTGGAGACGTATCAACTCCCCCAAGCTTAAACTTTTGCTTGTCCTCAAGCAATTCAGTTGACAAACTGAAAGTGATAAAGAAAAACTTTTACAAACTCTGTTTGCTCTTGTTGTTGTAAATATGTAAATCTAGCATTCAAGTTTTCAGCAAAGATTATAACTAACCACATTTGCAACGAATAGGTCTCAAGTTACTCATATCAATAGCATAATCAACTAGCGAGCCATATTAATAAAACTCGGATGACAACACTTTCTCAAAACAATCATAATATGATATAACAAGGTGGTATCTCGCTAGCCCTTTCTGAGACCACAAAACATAAATGCAGAGCACCTTTAAAGACCAAGGACTGACTAGACATTGTAATTCATGGTAAAAGATATTCATTCAAGTCATACTCAATGTAAACTAACAATAATGAATGCAAATGACAGCAGTGCTCTCCAACTGGTGCTTTTTAATAAGAGGATGATGACTCAGCATAAAAGTAAATAGATAGGCCCTTCGCAGAGGGAAGCAGGGATTTGTAGAGGTGCCAGAGCTCGGTCTTGAAACAGAGGTGAATAATATTTTGCGCGGTATACTTTCATTGTCAACATAACAACCAAGAGATGGTGATATCTTCCATGCTACACACATTATAGGCGGTTCCCAAACAGAATGGTAAAGTTTATACTCCCCATTCCACAACAAGCATCAATCCATGGCTTGCTCGAAACAACGAGTGCCTCCAACTAACAAGAGTCCTAGGGGGAGTTTTGTTTGCAATTATTTTGATTTAGTTTGCATAAAGCATGGGACTGGGCATCCCGGTGACCAGCCATTTATCTCGTGAGTGAGGAGCGGAGTCCACTCCTCTTGAGAATAACCCGCCTAACATGGAAGATACAGACAGCCCTAGTTGATACATGAGCTATTCGAGCATACAAAACAGGATATTTATTTGAAGGTTTAGAGTTTGGCACATACAAATTTACTTGGAACGGCAGGTAGATACCGTATATAGGTAGGTACAGTGGACTCATGTGGAATAACTTTGGGGTTTAAGGGATTTGGATGCACAAGCAGTATTCCCGCTTAGTACAGGTGAAGGCTAGCAAAAGACTAGGAAGCGACTAGCTAGAGAGCGACAACAGTCATGAACATGCGTTAAAATTAATCAACACTGAATGCAAGCATGAGTAGGATATAATCCACCATGAACATAAATATCGTGAAGGCTATGTTGATTTTGTTTCAACTACATGTGTGAACATGTGCCAAGTCGAGTCACTTAAATCATTCAGAGGAGGATACCACCCTATCATACCACATCATAACCATTTTAATAGCATGTTGGCACGCAAGGTAAACCATTATAACTCATAGCTAATCAAGCATGGTATAAGAAACTATGATCTCTAGTTGTCATTGCAAACATGTTTATTCATAATAGGCTAAATCAGGAATGATGAACTAATCATATTTACAAAAACATAAGAGGTCGAGTTCATACCAGCTTTTCTCATCTCAGCCAGTCCATCATATATCATCATAATTTCCTTTCACTTGCACGACCGAACGATGTGAATAATAATAATAGTGCATGTTGTTTAGTAGCACAGTAATATGATAGTGGTGGTAACAACAACAAAAGTAAAGATAGCAAAAGTAATGTTTTTGGTATTTTGTAGTGATTGTAACAGTAGCAGTGGGAAAGTAAATAAGCGTAAACCAGTATATGGAAAACTCATAGGCACCGGATTAGTGATGGATAATTATGCCGGATGTGGTTCATCATGTAACAGTCATAACATAGGGTGACACAGAACTAGCTCCAGTTCGTCAATGTAATGTAGGCATGTATTCCGTATATAGTCATACGTCCTTATGGAAAAGAACTTGCATGGCATCTTTTGTCCTACCCTCCCGTGGCAGCGGGGTCCTATTGGAAACTAAGGGATATTAAGGCCTCCTTTTATTAGAGAACCGGAACAAAGAATTAACACATAGTGAATACATGAACTCCTCAAACTATGGTCATCACCGGGAGTGGTCCCGATTATTGTCACTTCGGGGTTGCCGGATCATAACACATAGTAGGTGACTATAGACTTGCAAGACAGGATCAAGAACTCACATATATTCATGAAAACATAATAGGTTCAGATCTGAAATCATGGCACTCAGGCCCTAGTGACAAGCATTAAGCATAGCAAAGTCATAGCAACATCAATCTGAGAACATAGTGGATACTAGGGATCAAACCCTAACAAAATTAACTCAACTACATGATAAATCTCATCCAACCCATCACCGTCCAGCAAGCCTACGATGGAATTACTCACGCACAGCGGTGAGCATCATGAAATTGGTGATGGAGGATGGTTGATGATGACGATGGTGACGAATCCCCCTCTCCGGAGCCCCGAACGGACTCCAAATCAGCCCTCCCGAGAGGTTTTAGGGCTTGGCGGCGGCTTCGTATCGTAAAACGCGATGATTTCTTCTCCCTGATTTTTTTCTCTCTGAAAGCAAATATATAGAGTTGGAGTTGGCGTCGGAGGGTTTCCAGGGAGTCCACGAGGTAGGGGGGCGCGCCCTAAGGGGGGCGCCCCCCACCCTCGTGGAAAGGGTGTGGGCCCCCTGGTCTTCATATTTGGCGAGGATTTTTTATTATTTTTTCTAAGGTATTCCGTGGAGTTTCAGGAATTTCCGAGAATATTTGCTTTCTGCACATAAAACAACACCAAGGTAATTCTGCTGAAAACAACGTCAGTCCAGGTTAGTTCCATTCAAATCATACAAGTTAGAGTCCAAAAAAGGGCAAAAGTGTTTGGAAAAGTAGATACGACGGAGACATATCAACTCCCCCAAGCTTAAACCCTTGCTTGTTGTCGGTGTAAAAAAAGAGGGGTACACTTTTTGTACCCCTATAACTGTGCACGGGCAGTCTGAGCCACGGGCACCACCACACCAAGCAAGGCAAGGGAGGTGAGCCAGGGTAAGACCGAAGCTCAAGAGAACTAGAACAACGCCAAAGCCAAGACCACGAAGAGCAAAGGGGACGAAGCGGACTCCCCCGGCAAGATCCTTGCCGGGAGACTGTTCTAGCAGCCCCGGCAAGACCCTTGCCGCGGCGACTCGTCCCGTGCCTACGGAGCAAATCACCCTTGAGTCCACTGCCCCCAAAGGGCAAAGATTCAGGAGACAACCCCGTGGCGGCATGCAGATCTTTGTGAAGACAATCAAGATCAGATACGCACTAAGGAGACGACAACCCTTGGCGGGATCCCAGCCGAGGAAGACCACAAGGCCCCCGGCAAGCGCCTTGCCGGGGATGACAGCAGGCGCCCCGGCAAGGCCCTTACCGAGGACACCCGCAGGGCCACCATCAGGCCCATGCCGACTAAACCTCCACCACCGCATGCATGCAGCTGCCGACCCAACCAGCTGGGTAGGCACCTGCGTGGCGGCATGCAAATCTTTGTGAAGACCCACCACTGCGCCACCTCAGCTGCCTGCCTACCTACGTGGCATCGCAGGCGTCGTTGGCCAAGGCGCGTGTCGGCACAAGAAGGAGCGGCGACGGACGAGACAGGTTTCTCCCCCGTCCCCGATAAAGTAAGGACACCTAAGCAAGACGCATTAAATGCGCCTTGTCATGTAATGCGAGGGATAACCTTGCATCACTGTACCCTTTCCACCTCCTGTGTGCCACTGTGGCAACCCCTTTTTCAATAAAAGGAGGCCCGAGGCGACCAGAGGAAGGATTCTGCTTTTTTGGAGCTCCTCATGCCCCATAGCTAGCTCAAGAACACAGATATACAATCCACCAAAGCAGGAGTAGGGTTTTACGCATCCTCGCGGCCCGAACCTGGATAAACGAACTGTGTGCTACCTTTTAGATCCGCTCTTCTCACGACCCCATGCCCCGCTAATCGTAGTAGGGATTCTTGTGATCCCATAGGTGTCGTTCCCACCGACATCTGTGGCGCGCCAGGTAGGGGGCGCAGTTGTGAGAATCGGCTTTAGCAGTTAGTTCGGCGCTTCTTCATCATCATGGCGCCCAAGAAGAAGACGACGGTGGCGGTTGGCCAGTCGGAAGCCGGAAAGCCCGTCCCGACGCGGGCGAGCAGCGGACCGGTCGCAGAAAGGACCCGGGGCGCTTCTCGCGAACACCAACACCATCCCAGCAGCCGGAGTTTGGGAGGCGGCGATGTTTGTGCGCTTGGTAACGGGCCACACGTCGCCAAATCCAAAGGCGGAGCCAAGCCCTTCGCGGGTGGAGCGGAGCCTTCCAGGGTCATCGCCACCCCGCCCGAAGGCGACGCAAGGGCCTCCAAGACTCCCACGCCGGCGCCAACTGCGCACTCCTCCCAGGAAGCGCGCGACGAATGGAGTAATCACGCCGAAGATCCCGGGCGTCGCCACGGGAAGAGCCCCAAGCGCCACTCCCGGGACGTAGAAGACCTACCCACTCGCCGAGGCGCTGGTGAAAACAGCATGCGACTGCGGGGTCGTGATAGAGCTCCTTCTGACATGGTCAGAAGTCGAAGCGCGTCGCGATCCATGCAGGTTTCGCTGCCACCGACGCCAGCAGAGGCCCTGGCGCGCGCGCAGTTGCTCCTCGATTTTCCTCCCACTACGGGGAAACTCGACGAATGAAGAGCCACTATCCGAAGCCTTGTTGCGGTGGCCAACAAAGAAGAACCAAGTCCGGTGAGGCCCCGGGTCGACGCTCCGATGGAGTCCCGTGGACCAGTGGCGGAAAAGCCGGCGGTGCTGCGACCATGGTGCATTCACCTCTTCCCCATCCGGTACCGCGGACGCCGGCTCGTTGCGACGTCGCGGGCGACGACATCTCCATAGCATCGTCTGACCCGCGGACCCACTGTGACCAGCACCAAGTTCTTCGGGAACGAGCCCATGAAGACGCTCGAACCACTATCGAGCGCCGATGCAGAGCGCGCCACCAGTCAGACAGGCGAGCATGGCCTGCTGTGAACCACCTGGCCCCGGAGAGCCCTGGAGGCCTACCTTATGAGGTAGGCTGTCCGGCTTTTACCCGTGAGCTGCGGCAGTTCCAGTGGCCCACTCACCGCACCTTCAAACCTGACGTTGGCGAAAAGTACAACGGCAAGACTCACCCATCTGAGTTCCTCAGCATCTACACCATCGCGATGCAAGCCACCGGAGCCCGCAACGATAAGGTGCTTGCGAATTACTTTCCATTGGCTCTTAAACCCAACGCCATGTCATGGTTGATGCACTTGCCGGTAGACTCTATTTCCTCCTGGTCGGATTTGTGCCATGAGTTTGTGGGCGCCTTTACTGGAGGTCACCAAGCCCATGGCCAAGCAAGCGACCTGCATGTCATTCCCCAAAAGGGAGGCGAGAGTCTGCACAAGTATATACAGAGGTTTAGCCGGGTACAGTACAATATCCCTGATGTTCACCCTGCCGCCATCATCAGCGCGTTCCATCAGAACGTGCGTAACCACAAGATGCGCGAAGAACTGGCAATGAACAAGGTGAAAGATGTGGCAGAACTCTATGTTCTTGCTGACAGATGTGCCCGAGCTGAAGAGGGAAGGAAGTACCCCGGCAAAGATGCTGGCGTGGAAACCGACTCCTCAGATGAGGATACTGCCGCCCCGGTGAAGAAAGGCCGGCGCCGCAATAGGAAGCGCAAAGGTAAGGTTGTGCTTGCCGTCGAGGGATCTGACGACGCTGACTCCGCCAAGAAAACCAAGGCAGATGACCCCGGCAAGGAAATTGCCGGATGTGTCGCCTGCCGGGCCTTGGCGGCTGCCGAGAAGCCAGGAAACTCCGACAAGCAATACTACAAGATCCATCGCACCAAAGGCCATGATCTCCAGAACTGCCGATAGGTTGAGCTCCTTGCTGAGAAGCAGAGGGATGAATATGAGAGGCGGGACAAGGAGAAAGGCCAGGACGGTGTTGAGGGGTCCGGCAAGAGGCATAACGGCCAGGCGGGCCGTCGCGGCAAAGATAAACAGCAGGAAAGGCCCGCCAGGGGCCGTGACAAAAAGCCAGAAGATGATGATCACAAAGAGGACGATGAGTCTGGTGACCAAGAATTTTAGAAAGCTACAGAGGCCATGTGCGTCGATGGCGGCGCCTCGCTGCATACCTCTCACCGCCAGCTTAAACAGTGGGCGCGTGGGATTACAGCGGTGGAACCATCGTTTGATGCCTGAAGGCCGCTGAAGTGGTCCAGCACACCTATCATTTTTGACACTGAGGATCACCCTGATCGCACTACTGCAGTCGGGTGGTTGCCATTGTTGGTTTCACCAACAATACGCAACCTCAAGGTGACAAAGATGCTAGTCGATGGCGGGGCCGGTCTGAACTTAATCTCGCCTGCCGTGATCGAGAAATTGCAGATTCCTGATGAAGACCTCGAAGAGATGGGCACATTTCAGGGGGTCAACCCGGGAAGAAGTCAACCAAAGGGAAAGGTCACGTTGCCCGTGACTTTTGGGAGTGATCTGAACTACAGGACAGAAAGGATTGTGTTCGACGTTGCCAAGATCCCCTTGCCTTACAACGGGATCCTTGGCCGCCCACTGCTGGCCAAGTTCATGGCGGCGGCGCATTACGCCTACAACACCCTGAAGATGCCGGGGCCTGTGACGATCATCACAGTCCCATCAGACAAGAAGGATGCGCTAATTTGCGCTGACCAACTCTACCAACAAGCAGTTGCAGCAGCCGCCACTGCTAAGGCGCTCGCTCCTGCCACTGGAGCCCCGGGAAGGCGAAAGAAGAAGATCGGTGAGACCTCAGGCACCCACTCCGGCAAGCGCACCTCTTCGGAGTGTAGCGCTCCCGTCGAGGACGTGCCAGAGAGCTCTGCCGACAGAAACAAGAAGTCCAGGGCCACACCACTAGGAACCAAGAAGGTTTCTATCAAGGAGGACGGCACGGGAGGAGCTTTTACCATAAGCTCCACCCTTGATGACAAATAGGAAGACGCGCTCGTCACCTTCCTGCGGGCGAATGTCGATGTGTTTGCATGGCAAGCATCCGACATCCCCGGCGTTCCCAGGGAGGTGATTGAGCACCACCTTGCTGTCTATCCTCATGCGCGGCTCGTCAAGCAGAAGGTCAGAAAGCAAGCTTTGGAACGACAAGAGTTCATCACAGAGGAGATCCGGAAACTGGAAGTAGCGGGTTTGGTAAGAGGAGTGCTCCATCCAACATGGTTGGCCAATCCGGTGGTAGTGCGCAAGGCAAATGGGAAGTGGAGGCTGTGTATTGATTACACAGATATTAATAAGGCTTGTCCCAAAGACCCCTTCCCATTGCCGCGCATCGACCAGATTGTTGACTCCACAGCTGGGTGTGATCTGTTGTCATTCCTCGATGCCTACTCCGGCTACCACCAGATCTTCTTGACAAGGGAAGATGAAGAGAAAACGGCATTCATCACCCCATGTGGTACGTATTGCTTTATACGGATGCCTTTCGGGTTGAAGAGTGCTGGTTCAACGTTTGCAAGGGCGGTCCAGATTGGTTTTGAACCCCAGCTCCATAGAAATATGGAAGCTTATATGGATGATATAGTGGTCAAAACCAAGAACAGGGCAACCCTCATATCAGATTTACAAGAAACATTTGCAAACCTATGCAATATCAATCTCAAGCTGAACCCTGAGAAGTGCATCTTCGGCGTCCCGTCTGGCAAGCTTCTCGGGTTCTTTGTGTCACAGTGTGGGATAGAGGCCAATCCGGACAAGATCGAAGCTATAGAGAAGATTGAAGCGCCCAAGCGAGTCAAGTGTAAGTGCATATAGTGCCACCCCTAGTTGGTTTTGGAGTATTGACGACAAACCTAGTTGAGGGACTAATGTGTTTGTGAGAATTGCAGGATAACACAGGTAGAAGTCCCTCATTGATTCGGTTTTCCTACCACAGATGACCCCTAAAAATGTATGAAGACATTTATGTCAAAGGTGGTATATGAAGATATTCTCATTGAAGACTATGACAAGAGAAGACATCGCATGAAGCCTATGGAGCTCGAAGACTTAGATCTTTTGTAGTTCTTTTTCTTCTCTGTTGAGTCATAGGAACCACCGTACTGTTAAGTGGGGTCCAAGAGAACCAGTCAGAATGACTGAAGTGATGCTTAACCAAAACCTATATCTTCGAGTGAAGACTATGAGAGCGAATCTTGTCCAGAGTCGGACAAGTCAGCTTTGCTTGTAGCTCAAGTAAAGTTGTCGTGTGAGTTTGAAATCTGACCGTTGGAACACGTGTCAGTTCCTTAGTGACCCAGGGTCATTTCGGACAAATCAGGTCGGGTTGCCTAGTGGCTATAAATAGCCCACCCCCTACAACCATAAATGGTTGGCTGCTCAGAGTTAGAGTACGGCTTTTGTCGTTTGAGAGCAACCCACCTCGAAGCCTTTGAGAGAGAATTCCTTGCGAGGATAAAGCCCTAACCACCCAGAGCCAAAGAGTGTTAGGCATCACTTAAGTCTTCTTGTCTGTGTGATCTGAAGACTTATTACACTTGAGGACTGTGAATCCTCCAGCCGGTTAGGCGTCGCGTTCTGAGCATCCAAGAGACATTGTGGATTGCCGGTGAACGAAGTCTGTGAAGGTTTGGGAGTCTACCTTGAAGACTTACCAGAGTGATTGGGCGAGGTCTATGTGACCTTAGCTCAAGGGGAATATGGTGAGGACTGGGTGTCCTGAGCTACGTGTTCAGGACTGGGTGTCCGGGACTGTGTGTCCTAAGGTTTAAATACCTAGCCGCCCTAACCAGACGTACAGTTGTCACAGCAACTGGAACTGGTCCAACAAATCATTGTCTTCAACGAGTCACTGGTTTCATCCTTCCCTTCCCTTTACTTACTGTTGGTCCTTGTGAAGTCATTGTATGATTGCACTATCTTTTGTCTGTTTAGCTTCATAATATCTTCCTACCTGATCCTCACTACATTGCTGCTATTAGTCATTATCTTTCACTTCATTGAATACTTGACTATGGTTTGCCTAGTGTAGTCTACCTTCCGCTGCATGGTAATAGGTTTATTTCTATCGTTTGTCTTCGAAACTTCCACGTTTTGAAGACTTTCATAAAAATCGCCTATTCACCCCCGCTCTAGTCGATATAATGCACTTTCAATTGGTATCAGAGCAAGGTACTCCCTTGTTCTGTGTGATTCGGTTTAACCACCTGGAGTTTTAGCTATGTCGACTGCAGGGATAATTAAAGTCTCCGCTGCATGCCCCGTCTTAGATGGAACTGAATATCCCTACTGGAAGAATAAGATGCGCATGCATCTTGAAGCCATTGACGTCGACCTATGGTATGTCATCAAGAACGACGTTCCCAAGGATGGAGAAGGTGTCACTGCTGCTGATGTCAAGAAGTTCATTCAACTGGACTCTACTGCCAAGAATATCATCTATGGTCATCTGACCAAAGGACAGTATGGCCATGTGAGTGCTTTGGAAACATCTAAGCTAGTCTGGGACTGGCTCTCCAAGGTCAACGAAGGCGTCTCAACCCAGAGAGATCAGAGAATCAGTGTCCTTCGCAACCTCTTCAACCGCTTCAAGCGAAATGACAATGAGAATGTCCAGCTCACGTTTGATCGACTCACTGACATCACAAATGAGCTTCAAGCCCTCGGCGCTACTGAGATCACCAAGCATGAAGTCGTCAAGACACTACTGAGATCACTTGACAGTTCGTTTGACACCCTAGCCCTGATGATTCAAGAATGTCCTGATTTCAAGACACTCGATCCATCTGACATACTTGAGAGGCTCAACACACATGAGTTTCAGCTGTCTGAGAAAAGAGATATCTACGGTCCAAACTATGGGCGAACTCGTGCCTTGAAGGCAAAAGCTGTCTCCTCATCTGAAGAAGAATCTGATAGCAGTTCTGATAATCCTGAAGACATTGGAAAGGAACTTGCTATGCTTGTTAAGAAGTTCCGAAAATTCACCAAGAAGAAAGGTTTCAGAAAGTCTTCACGATCAAGCTCAAGGAATGATGAAGCTTCTGCTCATGACTACAAGAAGAAAACATGTCACAAGTGCAAGAAACCTGGCCACTTCATCTCTGAGTGTCTGCAGTGGGACAATGAGAAAAAAAAGAGGAAGAAGAGCAAGGAATATGACTCTGACGACAAGAAGAAGAAGAAATACTCAAAGTCTTCTTCCAAGTCTTCCTCAAAGTCTTCATCACACAAGAAGAGCTCATCTGGCAAGGCACGTACGTTTGTTGGCAAGGAAATGGATTCAGAGGAGGGGTCCGCTTCTGAGGAGGCGGAGGTGGAGTGTGAGGAGGAGTCTGATTCTGGCGTTGCAAGTCTGGCTACAACATACGTTGCCAAGTCCATCTTCAACACTGAAGACAATGACTTCATCACCGACACCAATGCACATGACAAGGACTACTCCGCTCCTACCTACTGCTTCATGGCACACGGTGCCAAGGTAAACACACGCACTACTCACTATCAAACATCTAGTGAAGATGACTCTGATTGTGGTTCAAGACCCAGCTACAAAACACTTGCTAAAATTGCAACTGAACAACAGAAAGCTATGGAACATATTCAAAAACTGTTAGACAAAAGCGATGATCTATTAGGCGCTGAAATGACTCGATCTGAGTCCTTAATTGAAGACATAAAAATCTTCACGTTAAGTATGAGGAACTTGAAAGTCGTCATGAAACGCTCTCAACAACTCATGAAAAGCTTTCCTATGATTATCTTCAAAGGAAGCAAGATCTTGAGAAATTGAGAGCGGCTCATGAAGATCTTCAAAAGGAAAATGAGTCACTTCGCCCCGAACAGATCAGTTCCGCTCAGGAAGGATTTGAACCACCATGTCATAAATGCATTGAGCGTGATAATGCTACTTCTGTTGCTGAATGTTCTACTGCTGCTACTGTTGCAATATCTTCAACTGTTGATGTGGGAACTAACCCCTCTGCTGAGGATACCACTGGTATTGCTGATGAGAATGCTAGGTTGAAGACATTGCTTGAAACAGGGATGTACAAAAGTCTTAAAGGGCATCAGACACTATGTGATGTCCTCAAAAGGAAGATCCTGAACCGAAACCCGAGGAAAGAGGGTGTTGGGTTCGTAAGGAAAATGAATGTTGATGGCTCTTACTGGAAACCTGAGCAGTACCCCAAAACCACATGGGTTGCTGCAAAGGAACCTTCAGCAGACCCATCCAATCTATCTGGCTTCACTTGTGCTAACCCCATTGTCATTGATGAATCCTTTGATGCAAACTATAAACTGTTTAAGAATCAGAATGGTGAAGTGTTTGCCAGGTATATTGGTACTAACTGCAGGAATGGGCCGCCTATGAAGAAGATCTGGGTGCTGAAAAAGTGTTTGGAAAATCTTCCTGTGAATGTCATCATGACACCACAGGTGAAGAAGACAAACCCCAGACCACAGGCTTCATACAGTCCAAAGGCTTCATACAAACCGAGGACTCATCTGAGTCGCACTAACGCAAATGTTTTGCAGGGAAATCATACTCAGGCCTATGAATATGAGCGCGGTTCATTAAACCGCCATGTCCATAAGACCAAGAACTATTCTGCTTATTCTTATGAGTACTATTGTCCACCTGCAAGACTTTTTGCTAGGGCTCCAAAGCCAAAGTTCTCAGACGCTGCACTTAGACTTATTGCTTCTAAGCCACCCTTGAAGATGTGGGTGGCTAAGAAAGCTTAACTCTCTTTTGCAGGGAAGGGTCTCCAGCAGAAAATCAAAATCGTCTGACGCTATTGCTGGGGACCTTAAACATCTTGTAGGGCGCAAAATCAAATGCCCGAATGGTCTTACTATGTACTTCGTTCCTGAATCGCTTGCTACTCTCCCTATCAGTCCTAATCTGGATCTAAGCTTTCATAACCCACTGTTCGTCAAATGTGTTTGCTTCACAATTCTCTTCGTGAAGCCTATCCCCCTAATTGCACTGTAGGGTACGACACCAGTGTCTTCAGAATGGATTATTGATAGTGGGTGTACCAATCACATGACTGGCAAAAGAAGCCTTCTTATGGACTCAACCTTACGTCCATCCGACAAGAGTCACATCACATTTGCTGACACTGGTAAAAGTAAGGTATTGGGTCTAGGTAGAGTTGCAATCTCAAAGGATCAACACATGGATAAAGTCATGCTTGTTGAATCCCTTGGCTTCAACTTAATGTCTGCCTCAATGCTTTGCGATTTGAACATGATCGTAATGTTTGGAAAATATCGTTGCCTTGTTCTAATGGAATCTGACAAGTCTCTAGTGTTTGAAGGGTATCGAAAAGATGATTTGTACGTGGTAGATTTCTCAGCAGGACCACAGCTTGCCGTATGTCTTCTAGCAAAAGCTTCAGAATGCTGGCTCTGGCATCAGAGGCTAGGGAATTCTGGCATGAGGAACCTCCACACCCTTGCAAAGAAGAAGCATGTCATAGGCATCGAGGGCGTCAAGTTCAAGAAAGATCACTTATGCGGTGCCTGTGAAGCAAGAAAGATGACAAGGTCCAAACATCCCTCGAAGACAATCATGACAACGACTCGACCCTTCGAACTGCTCCACATGGATCTTTTCGGTCCCACTCATTACTCAACTCTTACTACTACTGCTTGTCTCTATGGCTTTGTCATTGTTGATGATTATTCTAGATATACTTGGGTGCACATAATCCTCTACAAGACTGAAGTGCAGGATGTCTTCAGACGCTTCGCCAATCGAGAAATGAACAACTATGGCGCCAAGATAAAGCACATCAGAAGTGACAATGGCACTGAATTCAAGAACACTGGCCTTGATACATATCTTGATACTTTGGGCATCACACATGAATTCTCAGCTCTGTACACGCCACAGCAGAATGGCGTCGTCGAACGCAAGAACAGAACACTCATTGAGATGGCTCGAACGATGCTAGATGAATACAAGACTCCAAGGAAATTCTGGCCTGAAGCCATTGATACTGCATGCCATACAATCAATCGTGTTTATCTTCACAAGCTTCTGAACAAGACATCTTATGAGCTCCTTACTGGCAAGAAGCCAAATGTCAGTTACTTCAGAGTATTTGGAGCCAGGTGCTGGATCAAGGACCCACATCACACTTCAAAATTTGCACCAAAAGCACATGAGGGTTTTATGCTTGGATATGGAAAAGATTCACACTCCTACAGAGTCTTCAATCTCTTTCATTATAAAGTGGTTGAAACAGTGGATGTGCGGTTCGATGAGACTAAGGGTTCACAAAGAGAGCACCTGCCAAATGTGCTAGATGAAGTTCCATCCAGTGAATCAATCAAACTAATGGGAACTGGAGAAATCATACCCTCTGAAGCTCAACCTGAAGAGGAACTTATCATCTTCGCACCTGATCAACCTGAAGACAATGCTCAGCCTAAAGACAATACCTCTAACAATGACAATGATCAGCAAGAGCAAAATCTTCGCCCTATACATCCTCGTGTTGCCAATGAAGTGCAGATTGAAAGAATAATTGATAGCATCAATGCACCCGGTCCGCTCACTCGTTCAAGGGCAACACAGCTAGCAAATTTCTGTGGGCACTTTGCATTCGTCTCAATAACAGAACCCAAGAAAGTTGAAGAAGCCTTCATGGAACCTGAATGGATTCAAGCTATGCAAGAAGAGCTTCAACAGTTTGAGCTGAATAATGTATGGGAACTGGTTAAGCGTCCTGATCCTCGGTAGCACAACATAATAGGCACCAAATGGATATACCGCAACAAGCAATATGAGCATGGTCAAGTTGTCAGAAACAAAGCTCGTCTCGTTGCTCAAGGATATACTCAAGTGGAAGGAATTGACTTCGATGAAACATTTGCTCCTGTGGCTCGACTTGAAGCCATACGCATACTGCTGGCCTATGCAAATCATCATAACATACTTCTATATCTAATGGATGTGAAGAGCGCTTTTCTCAGTGGCAAGATTGAAGAAGAAGTGTATGTTGCACAACCGCCTGGCTTTGAAGATCCAAAACATCCTGACATGGTATACAAGCTCAACAAGGCACTGTATGGACTCAAACAAGCCCCTCGGGCTTGGTATGACACACTCAAATACTTCCTGAAGAGCAAAGGCTTCATACCTGGTTCCCTCGACCCCACTCTCTTCACGAATACATATGATGGTGAACTGTTTGTGTGCCAAATATATGTGGATGACATCATCTTCGGCTGCACCAATCAGAAGTACAGTGGAGAGTTTGGATATATGATGCAAGAGCAATATCAGATGTCCATGATGGGAGAGCTGAAGTTCTTCCTCGGTCTTCAAATACGACAGCAACGCAACGACATCTTCATATCTCAAGAGAAGTATCCCAAAGATTGCCTGAAGAAGTTTGGTATGCAAGACTGCAAAGGCTTCACGACGCCAATGCCAGCCAAACATCATCTGGGTCCCGACGATAATGGTAAAGAGTTTGATCAAAAGGTATACCGCTCCATGATTGGTTCTTTACTTTATCTATGTGCATCTAGGCCAGATATTATGCTTAGTGTTTGCATGTGTGCTCGATTCTAAGCGGCACCAAAGGAGTCGCATCACTTAGCTGTGAAGCGAATTCTTCGATATTTGGCTCACACCCCAACTCTAGGATTATGGTATCCAAAGGGCTCAGAGTTTGATCTGGTTGGATTCTCGGATGTTGATTATGCTAGTGACTGTTGGGGAACGTAGCAATAATTCAAAATTTTCTACGTATCACCAAGATCAATCTATGGAGTCAACTAGCAATGAGGGAGGAGTGGATCTACATACCCTTGTAGATCGCGCGCGGAAGCGTTCAAGAGAACAGGGTTGATGGAGTCATACTCGTCGTGATCCAAATCACCGATGATCCTAGCGCCGAACGGACGGCACCTCCGCGTTCAACACACGTACGGAGCAGCGACGTCTCCTCCTTCTTGATCCAGCAAGGGGGGAGGAGAGGTTGATGCAGATCCAGCAGCACGACAGCGTGGTGGTGGAAGTAGCGAGATTCCAACAGGGCTTCGCCAAGCGCTGTGGGAGGAGGGAGATGTGTCATGGGAGGGAGAGGGAGGCGCCAGGGCTTAGGTGTGGCTGCTCTCCCTTCCCCCACTATATATAGGGTCAAGGGAGAGGGGGGGGGGCGCAGCCTTGGCCCTTCCTCCAAGGAAGGGTGCGGCCAGGGAGGAGTCCATCCTCCCTAAGGCACCTAGGAGGTGCCTTCCCCCTTTAGGACTCTTCCTTTCCCTTATCTCTTGGCACATGGGCCTCTTGGGGCTGGTGCCCTTGGACCATATAGGCCAAGGCGCACACCCTTACAACCCATGTGGCCCCTCGGGGTAGGTGGACCCCCTTGGTGGACCCCCGGACCCCTTTCGGCACTCCCGGTACAATACTGATAATGCGCGAAACTTTTCCGGCGACCAAAACAAGACTTCCCATTTATAAATCTTTACCTCTGGAACTCCTCGTGACGTCCGGGATCTCATCCGGGACTCCGAACAACTTTCGGGTTACCGCATACTAATATCTCTATAACCCTAGCGTCACCGAACCTTAAGTGTGTAGACCCTACGGGTTCGGGAGACATGCAGACATGACCGAGATGACTCTCCGGTCAATAACCAACAGTGGGATCTGGATACCCATGTTGGCTCCCACATGTTCCACGATGATCTCATCGGATGAACCACGATGTCAAGGACTTAATCAATCCCGTATACAATTCCCTTTGTCTAGCGGTACGACACTTGCCGGCAATAAGGGATTGTTTCTCGAGAAAAAGTTTCTCTCAAAAGAATTGAGTGGGAGGATGGTGGAGACTTGATGAGGTTATTGAACCGTCTCTTCAACTAGTGTGTGGCAGGGCACAGGGAGTTGTTCCTGTGGCACCTACACCAATTGAAGTGGAAGCTTATGATAGTGATCATGAAACTTCAGATCAAGTCACTACCAAACCTCGTGGGATGACAAGGATGCGTACTACTTTAGAGTGGTACATAATCCTGTCTTGGAAGTCATGTTGCTAGATAACAATGAACCTACGAGCTATGGAGAAGCGATGGTGGGCCCGGATTCCGATAAATGGCTCGAGGCCATAAAATCCGAGAGAGGATCCATGTATGGAAACAAAGAGTAGACTTTGATAGAACAGCTCGATGGTCGTGAGGTTGTTGAGTACAGATGGATTTTAAAAGTAAGACAAACAATGATGGTAACTGTCACCATTAAGAAAGCTCGACTTGTCGTTAAGATGTTTTTCGACAAGTTCAAGGAGTTGACTACGATGAGACTTTCTCACTCGTAGCGATGCTAAGAGTCTATTGGAATTATATTAGCGATTATTGCATTATTTATGAAATCTTGCAGATAGGATGTCAAAACATTGTTTCCTCGACGTTTTTTTGAGGAAAGGTTGTATGTGATACAAACCGGAAGGTTTTGTCAATCCTGAAAGATGCTAATAAGTATGCAAAGCTCCAGCAATCCTTCTAAGGACTGGAGTAAGTATCTCGGAGTTGGAATGTATGCTTCGATGAGATGATCAAAGATTTTGGGTGTATACAAAGTTTATGAGAAACTTGTATTTCCAAAGAAGTGAGTGGGAGCACTATAGAATTTCTGATGAGTATATGTCGTTGACATATTGTGGATCAGAAATGATGTAGAATTTCTGGAAAGCATATAGGGTTATTTGGAAAGTGTTTTTCAATGGAAAGCCTGGATTAAGTTACTTGAACATTGAGCATCAAGAGCTATAAGGATAGATCAAAACGCTTAAGGGTACTTTCAAATGAGCACATACCTTGACATGATCTTGAAGGTGTTCAAGATGGATCAGTCAAAGAAGGAGTTCTTGCCTGAGTTGTAAGGTATGAAGTTAAGACTTAAAGCTCGACCACGGCAGAATAGAGAGAAAGGACGAAGGTCGTCCCCTATGCTTAAGACATACGCTCTACAGTATGCTATGCTGTGTACCGCACCTGAAATGTGCCTTGCCATGAGTCAGTCAAGGGGTACAAGAGTGATCTAAGAATGAATCACAAGACAGCGGTCAAAGTTATCCTTAGTAACTAGTGGACTAAGGAATTTTCTCGATTATGGAGGTGGTAAAATAGTTCGTCGTAAAGGGTTACGCTGATGCAAACTTTGACACTAATCCAGATTATTCTGAGTAGTAAACTGGATTCGTATAGTAGAACAGTTATTTGGAATAGCTCCAAATGTAGCGTAGTAGTTGCATCTACAAGATGACATAGAAATTTGCGAAGTACATACGGATCTGAAAGATTCAGACCTGTTGACTATAACATCTCTCACAAGCATAACATGTTCAAACCCAGAACTCATCGAGTGTATATCACATGGTAATGTGAACTAGATTATTGACTCTAGTAAACTCTTTGGGTGTTAGTCACATGGGGATGTGACCTTGAGTGTTAATCACATATCGATGTGAACTGGATTATTGACTCTAATGCAAGTGGGAGACTGTTGGAAATATGCCCTAGAGGCAATAATAAATTAGTTATTATTATATTTTCTTGTTCATGATAATCATTTATTATCCATGCTAGAATTGTATTGATAGGAAACTCAGATACATGTGTGGATACATAGACAACACCATGTCCCTAGTAAGCCTCTAGTTGACTAGCTCGTTGATCAATAGATGGTTACGGTTTCCTGACCATGGACATTGGATGTCATTGATAACGGGATCACATCATTAGGAGAATGATGTGATGGACAAAGACCCAATCCTAAGCCTAGCACAAGATCATGTAGTTCGTATGCTAAAGCTTTTCTAATGTCAAGTATCATTTCCTTAGACCATGAGATTGTGCAACTCCCGGATACCGTAGGAGTGCTTTGGGTGTGCCAAACATCACAACATAACTGGGTGGCTATAAAGGTACACTAAAGGTATCTCCAAAAGTGTCTGTTGGGTTGGCACGAATCGAGACTGGGATTTGTCACTCCGTGTAAACGGAGAGGTATCTCTGGGCCCACTCGGTAGGACATCATCATAATGTGCACAATGTGATCAAGGAGTTGATCACGGGATGATGTATTACGAAACGAGTAAAGAGACTTGCCGATAACGAGATTGAACAAGGTATCGGGATGCCGACGATCGAATCTCGGGCAAGTATCGTACCGCTAGACAAAGGGAATTGTATATGGGATTGATTAAGTCCTTGACATCGTGGTTCATCCGATGAGATCATCGTGGAATATGTGGGAGCCAACATGGGTATCCAGATCCCGCTGTTGGTTATTGACCGGAGAGTCATCTCGGTCATGTTTGCATGTCTCCCGAACCCGTAGGGTCTACACACTTAAGGTTCGGTGACGCTAGGGTTATAGAGATATTAGTATGTGGTAACCCGAAAGTTGTTCGGAGTCCCGGATGAGATACCGGACGTCACGAGGAGTTCCGGAATGGTCCGGAGGTAAAGATTTATATATGGGAAGTCTTGTTTTGGTCGCTGGAAAAGTTTCGCGCATTATCGGTATTGTACCGGGAGTGCCGAAAGGGGTCCGGGGGTCCACCAAGGGTGTCCACCTGCCCCGGGGGGCCACATGGGCTGTAGGGGTGTGCGCCTTGGCCTATATGGGCCAAGGGCACCAGCCCCAAGAGGCCCATGCGCCAAGAGATAAGGGAAAGAAAGAGTCCTAAAGGGGGAAGGCACCTCCTAGGTGCCTTGGGGAGGATGGACTCCTCCCTGGCCGCACCCTTCCTTGGAGGAAGGGCCAAGGCTGCGCCCCCCCTCTCCCTTGGCCCTATATATAGTGGGGAGAAGGGAGGGCAGCCATACCTAAGGCATGGCGCCTCCCTCTCCCTCCCATGACACATCTCCCTCCTCTCGCAGCGCTTGGCGAAGCCCTATTGGAATCCCGCTACTTCCACCACCACACCATCGTGCTGCTGGATCTCCATCAACCTCTCCTTCCCCCTTGCTGGATCAAGAAGGAGGAGACGTTGCTGCTCCGTACGTGTGTTGAACGCGGAGGTGCCGTCCGTTCGGCGCTAGGATCATCGGTGATTTGGATCACGACGAGTACGACTCCATCAACCCCGTTCTCTTGAACGCTTCCGCGCATGATCTACAAGGGTATGTAGATCCACTCCTCCCTCGTTGCTAGATGACTCCATAGATAGATCTTGGTGATATGTAGGAAAATTTTGAATTTATGCTACGTTCCCCAACAAATACATTAATGTGGAATTTGACTTCGGAGCGCCACGATAATTGTGCGCCGTGTCTGGGTCTAATACGTCCTATACGGTGGGTAACGCCACCACAAAGGTTCTGTTCGAAGTGTTTTACTCATGGCGTTACATTTGCTATGTCTTCACATTTGGTTTGGCTTCAATCTCAACATGTCTTCATGATTATCTTCACTATGTTGAATATATATATATATATATATATATATATATATATATATATATATATATATATATATATACTAGTGTTCTGTCCTCTACAACATTCACTTATAGCTATGTCTTGTTGAATCATTTGAACTAAGTGAATGTGATCGGACCCTAACCTCTCTATGCTTTCTATCTCAAACTCTATCTCTCCAAATCATATGCATTCTATTGAAACTGTCGAATGTCTTCTCTGCGTCCTTGTCAGCAGAAGATACAGAGACAAACATTAAGTCCGTTTTCAATGCTCATTCCTTCACCTAAAACCCGGAGAAGTGGGAACGACCACCCGACAATCCAGGCGTGCGTGGGACGTGGAACAACCTCCGACATGCTGCATGATGGCCACGTGTTCCTCAGATGTGAATCGCCAGGGGCACTTGTGTAATAACACCGAGCCGCCCCTGTACCTATAAATACATGCCTCACCGCAGTCATTATCTCTTCTTCCACTCTCGCACAAACCCTAGCGCCACCGCTAGCCCTCGACGACGCCGGCGACGAAGCGCTTCGCTGCCGCAACCTCTCCGACGCCGTCTTCACGTCGACCGCGGACATCGTCTTCTCCGTCGTTGCTGTAGGCGTCCTCCGTCGCCAAGTTAGGGCACGGACGATCGAACTGCTCGGCCTCCTCTTCCATTCTGTCTAGCAGTTCTTCGTGTGGTAAATAAAACTTCCTTTTTACGGCCCCCTTGATCCTATAGCTTTATCACTTTCTACCACAAACAGTTTCTATTCACACAAGTTGGATCTCTTTCATACTGCATCTCATAACATGCCTAGTATATTCACTTATGCTTCACAAAGTAGTTAGATTCCTCACTTGTACTGATCTCTGGATTCGTACAAATCTGGAACCAACTCCTTATCTATGAGTGAATGTCTTCGTGCGATGAGGTCAATGTCTTCTAAACTTATTTATCTTCAAAATCTTCTGAGAATGCATATGACCTCTTCCCCTTCCCTCGCACCTTAATGCTGTCACAGGTACATGTCCGTGGAGAATCCCTTGGTTCTCATAGTCTGCATTCATTTGCAGAATTCTTACAACATCATATAAATTCTCCCGAAGCCAGTTCCTGTTTGTCCAGCAAGCGAAAACCTTTGAAGCCTTTGAACGTATTGAAGCCTTTCAGTTTAAAATTCATGGCTTCAGAGAAATCTGCAAGGAAGGGAGGCACACAGCATCGTGGCAGAACATCAAGAGATCTGCCTGATGACCTCTCAGAACTTTACAAGACAGATCCAGAAGAGGATTATAATCAGCGCAAGACCCGAATCCAGTAGATTCGAAGATATTGGGCAGAACAATGGTTCAAATACCGGTTTGTGACCCAAGAATATGCTGAGAAAAATGCCATCAAGCGACCGTGGGGAGACATCCTATACAAGAATCTTCAACCCAGGTCCAGAGAAGAAGCCATTGAACAAGGCTTCTATCCCTGCATGGTCCGTGGGCCACTGCCTGCAGATGCACACCCATCGTCACTACTATGGTGCCATGATGACAATCTGTTCAAGCGCAACTTCCAGTTTGCCAAGAACTCAGCGAAGCAGAACAAGAAGTCTTTGGGATTAGACTTCAACCCTGGTCCCTCTGCTCCCCGTGCCGATGGAACTCGGGAAGCTGAACCCAATCTTCTTGGGCCCTTCTACAACCTTGAAGGTCTCATCACCCATATCATGGTTCAAGCGACTGTCGTGAATGAGCCTGCAGATGACGCTGACTCAGATGAAGCGCCTGCAGCGCCGAAGCCAAAGAAACTGAAGCAGCCAAAAGCTTCCAAGCCTACCTCTGCACCAAAAATCTCACGGGCGAAGCCATTGGCCACTGCACCTCCTGAAGATAGTGTGTAGTCTGAAGATTTGTCACGCATCTCCAAGCCCCAGAAGGTTAAGATGCCTCTGCCACACACCGGCCAAGAACTGACAGCTGCTGCCATTCTGCGCAACGATGCCATCGATCTGTCCAGTGATGAAGATCTTGCTGATGATGCTCTTGAGCAACTGATCAAGAGCAAAGAAGAAGCAGAAATCTTCAATGATCTGCCTCTCTTTGACGTGGCAATCATCCACAACTTCATTGATGAGTGGTTTGAAACGCCCAACCTCAGCTTCAAAGACCCGCAACTTCCCATTGGTCTCAGTGTCGCCTTCCATGGCGCCATTGCTTCAGAGCTAGCTCTAGCTCAGCGCATCGTCGAACTGAAGCAAAAGATTGACTATGAAAAAGCTTAGTTCAAGAAGCATATGGCCAAGCTCAGCGTACAAGAGGTCAAGAACTTCAAGATCATGCTTCACGAGCTTAAAGAAGCCTTTCTTAAGAAGCGTGAATAACCTCAAGGTTCTCGTGAGCGCATGAAGAGCCTGGCTGACAAGTGTGTGCAAGGCTACAACGAGGCTGAGAAGCGTAAGGCCCTTGGGCGTTCGGGCATTGAACCCAAGATGGCTGCAAAGCAGAAGAAGAAGCCCATTGTGGCCGAAACCAATGCACCAAGGCAGGAAGCAGATCCCATTGTCTTCCCAACTAGCATGACTGGCTCGAAGCCAAAGGCCAGGTCAACCGCTTCAGAACTGAAGAAGACGAGGACTGCTGAGGCTGAAGCCAGAAAGAGGAAACATCCTGAAGCCTCTGCTACTGCTCCCTCCAAGAAGAAGCGGAAGACCAAGAAAGAACGGGCTGCTCCCACAGAGCCCTTGATTGTTGAACCCATCTCCATGGTTTGCCCTGACGCTGAACATCAAGAGCGTCAACTGACTGTCCATGAGCCTGCTTTCATAGAGGCTCATGAAGCTGAAGACTTTCCAGCAGCTGATCCCACCGCTGCTGAAGACATTGGTCACCATGACCATGTTGAAGATGATGCAGTTCTTCCTCAGCTCGAGCACCAAGAGGTATCATCGCCTGTGCTAACGCACAGCGAACTCATCAGCATTGGTCGTCCTCTGACGCCAATTGCTTAGGATGCATCATGGGCTGATCGCCCACAAGCACAAGAGGAAGAAGACTTTGAGGCCCAGCCAACTCCAACTCCACAGGCGTCGCCTGCGTTACGCAGGCTTCGCAAAGGACCAAGGCCTCCAGTCTCTGAGTCTGAAGCTAAAGCTGCCGAAGACATTCCGGCTGCATCAGCCGATGAAGAATTAACCCCAAGCGCTGCTACACCCCCGTCTCACCAAGAAGCTGTTCTCGAGGAGAATGTGACTGTGACCGACCCTCCAGCTCGTCAAGTGGAGGTTGAGAATCTCGAGGCTGCCACCACCAACACCAATGAAGCCAATGACGCTGTCATGGCTGAAGCCAATGTGGAGCCTTCACCAACCCAAGCACCAGAAGTCAGTGAAGCCAATGATGCTACTGCTTCTGTTCCTGCGCCTGCTGCTAGTCCTCAGTTCGACTACCATGTTGAGCACATGCCTCGGGTATAGAAGCCAATCCCCAGATTGCCCAGGTTTCCAGGTCCTGCATCAGCACCTGGATCCTTCAATGTCAATGGCTTCAAAGCAGACACCACTTTCTTCAATAGCTCCAGGAACCCCTACTCAAGGGAAAGAATATCGTCTGATCGGTTCTGGAGCTATCCGCAGCGAAGCTATTACTCCTGCATTCTATACAATCAAGGTCGCATCTTCCCACATAAGCGTCTTGACATTGAAGCAATAGCTGGTCTACCCTGTCTGGAAGAAGCTCTGGATTGCTTCAAAGAGGTTGGATTGCTGCCGTTTGTCACCGACCAAGAGCACTGGAATAAAGAGTTGCTGCTCCAATTCTATGCCATACTTCACATCCGTGGCTACAACAGAGATCCGAAGACTTGGGTCCTGGAGTGGATGACAGGAAATGTTCATCACGAAGCCAAAGCCTTTGATATCATTGAGCTCACTGGTCTACCCACTCCTGGCGATCTCTACGAATCTGGCTGTCAACTTCACAGTGAAGCTGTGGACAGCATCTTTCAGAAGCCTGAACCTAACATGAGTCAGATGCTCAGTATGATGAAGCCATTGCCCCAAGATGCTGCATATCCCAAGGAGTTCTTCGTTCAAGACCTTGAGTATCTACCAAGGACTATTTATCACATCATAAGGCGAACTCTCTGGCCCATCAAAGGACATTCTCCACATGCCAAGCTGGATGGTGCAATGAAGACTTTGGTCTTCTATATTCTTCATGGAAAATGCTTCAATGCACAGGACTTCTTCATCCGCCAACTTGCTGCATCAAGCTCTGATCTTTTTGGCTTGAAGTTCTACGCTCCATGGATAATGCGGCTGATCAAACTCCACTCCGCTATCTCATATCAGCCATCTGCTCGCAATCATCGGATCTTTATGCCTGATGTGGATATGTCTATTGAAGCCATTTATCCTGAACCTGCCAAGGAACTTCTAAGTCTTCAGAATGCGGAGCATCAAAGTTTTTCTCAGAACATTGAAGGAGTTGAAGCAGTCACTCGTGTGTATCCTTTGGCTGGAACTACACATGCACCACATCCTGCTCTCACTGAAGCCACCGAAAGCACAATTGCCCAACGACCCAAGAAGCGCACTCGTGTTCTTAATGACCGAGAGCTTCTTGTGGCTCTTCATCAGAAATAGGATAGGCATCATGACTGGCTGAAGCGTCAAATGCAAAGCCTCTTGGTGCACGTCAACCGCATTCGCAATCTTGCCACCAAGAATGCCTTTGTTGCCCATGAAACCTCTCGACGCACATGGAAAGGGCTGACACTGATGTGCTCTGAAGATGATCTTCAAGAGGATGGCTTCTCTGAACGCTTCAAGTTTGACTCCGCACCTCCTCGAAGGGCAGTGCTGCGACGAACTCCATCTCTTGAAGACTCTGAGTTCTCTTCCTCTGCTGCAACTATGAATGCCAGAGTGATCGAGGATGAAGACGATGCTACTTCACCGCCACCTCCTTCAGCATGCTTCGACACTGCTCCAAGTTCCTCTGCACCGCCGAACACCACCGACGACCCTGCTGCTTCACCTACTCTTCATGGGAACGAGTAGATGCTCTATGTCTTCAAACCTTTTTGGTCCTTACTGACAAAAGGGGGAGAAGCATATGAGTTTGACAGTCTTCAAGCGGGTCCATATGGGCGGGTGCTTTATATTTTGCTTCGTGTTTACAACTCTCGTTTTGATACATTTGGTTCTTTGAGTTGTAACACTTAAACTCGATGGTCGTCTGCTACTTATTTGCCACTTTGTGATGCGATGATAAATCCCGCATGTGCGACGATAAATTCCGCACTTAGATCATTTTGCAGACGTCCATTTTCCATTATGCATGTCATTATCTTCACATACCTTCACATGCGTAGTGGATTGTCATCATAAGTTGAAGAGGATCTCCACAAGCACAACCTGCCATGTGCATTTGCATTCCAAAAGCAAATTACTTATATGCACATCTTCAGGGGGAGCCCTCACAGCTTATGAAGACAATTCCCTATCCTCTTACAATTTCACATATTATATTCCCCGTTGAAAACTTCAACTAGTTTGTCATCAATCACCAAAAAGGGGGAGATTTTAAGTGCATCTAGTGCCAGCCCTAGTTGGTTTTGGAGTATTGACGACAAACCTAGTTGAGGGACTAATGTGTTCGTGAGAATTGCAGGATAACACAGGTAGAAGTCCCTCATTGATTCGGTTTTCCTACCAGAGATGACCCCTAAAAATGTATGAAGACATTGATGTCAAAGGTGGTACATGAAGATATTCTCATTGAAGACTATGACAAGAGAAGACATCGCATGAAGCCTATGGAGCTCGAAGACTTAGATCTTTCGTAGTTCTTTTTCTTCTCTGTTGAGTCATAGGAACCACCGTACTGTTAAGTGGGGTCCAAGAGAACCAGTCAGAATGACTGAAGTGATGCTTAACCAAAACCTATATCTTTGAGTGAAGACTATGAGAGTGAATCTTGTCCAGAGTCGGACAAGTCAGCTTTGCTTGTAGCCCAAGTAAAGTTGCCGTGTGAGTTTGAAATCTGACCGTTGGAACACGTGTCAGTTCCTTAGTGACCCAGGGTCATTTCGGACAAATCAGGTCGGGTTGCCTAGTGGCTATAAATAGCCCACCCCCTACAACCATAAATGGTTGGCTGCTCAGAGTTAGAGTACGGCTTTTGTCTTTTGAGAGCAACCCACCTCGAAGCCTTTGAGAGAGAATTCCTTGCGAGGATAAAGCCCTAACCACCCAGAGCCAAAGAGTGTTAGGCATCACTTAAGTCTTCTTGTCTGTGTGATCTGAAGACTTATTACACTTGAGGACTGTGAATCCTCCAGCCGGTTAGGCGTCACATTCTGAGCATCCAAGAGACATTGTGGATTGCCGGTGAACGAAGTCTGTGAAGGTTTGGGAGTCTACCTTGAAGACTTACCAAAGTGATTGGGCGAGGTCTGTGTGACCTTAGCTCAAGGGGAATACGGTGAGGACTGGGTGTCCTGAGCTGCGTGTTCAGGACTGGGTGTCCGGGACTGTGTGTCCTAAGGTTTAAATACCTAGCCGCCCTAACCAGACGTACAGTTGTCACGACAACTGGAACTGGTCCAACAAATCATTGTCTTCAACGAGTCACTGGTTTCATCCTTCCCTTCCCTTTACTTACTGTTGGTCCTTGTGAAGTCATTGTATGATTGCACTATCTTTTGTCTTCACTAAGTGACTGCGTGTTCTGTTTGGCTTCATAATATCTTCCTACCTGATCCTCACTACATTGCTGCTATTAGTCATTGTGCTTTCACTTCATTGAATACTTGACTATGATTTGCCTAGTGTAGTCTACCTTCCGCTGCATGGTAATAGGTTTATTTCTATTGTTTGTCTTCGAAACTTCCATGTTTTGAAGACTTTCATAAAAATTGCCTATTCACCCCCCCTCTAGTCGATATAACGCACTTTCATCAAGGATGTGCGTCGGCTTGCTGGTTGCGTTGCCGCCATGAGCAGGTTCATTTCCAAGTCCGCTGAGGGCGCCCTTCCCTTTTTCAAGATTTTGAAAAAGGCGGGCCCGATGGAGTGGACGCCAGAGGCCGAAGCAGCATTGCAAGATTTGAAGAGGTACCTCTCCTCCGCGCCAATACTAGTTGCGCCTAGGCCACAGGAACCGTTGCTGCTGTACCTGGCGGCAACGAACCAGGTGGTCAGCGCCGCACTAGTGGCGCAGAGAGAAATTGATGATGAGGTAATAGCAGCGACGGAGCCCGATGCCACCGATGCCGAGACGACGCAACCAATTGAAGTGCCGCCGAAGAAGAAAATGATGCAGCACCCGGTCTACTTTGTTAGTTCCCTCCTGCAGGGGGCTAGATCGAGGTACTCCGGTGTGCAGAAACTGCTCTTCGGCCTTCTCATGGCCTCGAGGAAGCTGTGTCACTACTTCCAGGCGCACGAAATCACTGTCGTCACTCGCCTCCCTCTGCAATGGATATTGCACAATCCAGACGCAACGGGAAGGATCGTAGAGTGGGCACTAGAACTGTCTAGCTTTGGCCTCAAGTTTGAGAGTACCTCGACGATTCAAAGTCGAGTCCTGGCGGAGTTCGTTGCAGAATGGACCGCGACGCCTGACGAAGGAATCCAAGAGACTGCTCTCCCCGGCAAGGAGGCAAGTTGCGACTGGATCATGTACTTTGATGGAGCTTTCTCCTTACAGGGCTCTGGGGAGCACCTCAAGTACGTGATCCAGATGCACTTCCCTAGGGAGGTGTCAACAAACAATACGACTGAGTACGAAGGGCTGCTTGCCGGTCTTAGGATCGTGGCGGACCTCAGAATCAAGAAACTTGTCGTCAGAGGCGACTCGCAACTTGTCGTCAAGCAAGTCAACAAGGATTACCAGAGCCCGTTGATGAAGGCCTACGTCGATGAAGTGAGAAAGCTGGAAGAGCGTTTTGACAGCATACAGGCAGAATACGTTCCCCGAGCGGAGAATGATATTGCCGATTACTTGTCAAAATGCGCTGCCCTCAAGCTACCTGTGGAACCAGGTACCTTTGTGCTTCGGCTAACTCAGCCATCCATTGATCCATCAACAAAGTAGAACAAGAGGAGAAAATTAGGGCCCGGCAAGTACTTTCCCGCCGAGCTCCCCGGAGCCGCCGGCAAGGATGTTGCCGGAGACACTGAGCCCGCCACGGGACGGCTAGCTCCGACAGAGCATCAAGCTCTTGCCATGGAGACAGCCGCTCCGATAGCGGAGGAAATGCCTTTAGTCCTCGCCGTCGAGCCCCAGGCTCCAGCGTGGGCACAGCATACCGTTCGATTCCTCCAAACAGGGGAACTTCCTGAGGAGCAGGAAGAAGCAAAAAAAGTAGCCCGTCGCTCTACTATGTACCAGTTCGTCGATGATGTCCTATACAGAAAGAGGCCGAATGGCGTGAAATTGAAGTGTATCCCTCGAGAGGAAGGACTGGGGCTGTTGGCGGAGATACATGGAGGCATATGTGGATCCCACATCGGGTCAAGGGCCCTTGCCGGCAAAGCGTTTCGGCAAGGCTTCTTCTGGCCCACCGCCCTCCAGGATGCGACGACACTAGTCACCAAGTGTGAAGTGTGTTAGTTCCATTCAAAGAAGCTTCATCAGCCAGCTCAAGCCCTTCAAACCATTCCTCTCTCCTGGCCTTTCTCGGTCAGGGGGCTCGACATACTGGGCCCTTTCCCCCGCGCTGTCGGGGGCTTTGAGTACTTGTACGTTGCAATCGACAAGTTCACAAAGTGGCCAGAAGTGGAAGCGGTGAGGAAGGTCACAGCACAATCAGCCGTCAAGTTCTTCAGAGGACTGGTGTGCCGTTTTGGTGTACCCAATAGGGTTATCACCGACAACGGCACGTAGTTCACAAGCCACACCTTCATGCAATATATTCAAGACCTCGGCAGCAAGGTCTGTTTCGCTTCCGTTGCTCACCCACGAAGCAATGGTCAAGCTGAGAGGGCAAATGCTGAAGTACTGCGAGGCCTGAGGACAAAGACCTTTGACAGACTGCACAAGAGTGGAAGGCGCTGGATTGATGAATTGCTGGCGGTTCTTTGGTCAATCAGAACGACACCAAATCGAGCCACCGGCCAGACACCCTTTGCCCTGGTATACGGGGCAGAAGCAGTTCTCCCCATGGAACTCATATACGGGTCACCTCGAGTACTCGCTTATGACGAGATTGAGCAAGAGCAATTGCGGCAAGATGACGCAACGCTCCTTGAGGAAGATCATCTTCGGGCGGCTGTGAGAGCAGCGCGCTACCAGCAAGCCTTGCGCCGCTACCATATCCGCAAGGTTCATGCCCGAAGCTTTGAGGAAGGCAACCTTGTTCTTCGGCGTGTTCAATCGGCCAATAATTCCAACAAGTTGACGCCAAAGTGGGAAGGCCCTTATCAGGTAATACGAGTCACCAGGCCCGGCGCAGTCCGTCTGGAGACCGAAGATGCCATTCTGGTGAGTAACTCCTGGAACATTGAGCATCTTCGCAAGTTTTACCCGTGAGGCGCGCTTGTCGGGCCCCCCGGCAAGCCACCTTTTGTACGAGCCTTGCCGATGACGCATGTAACCCTTTGTACAAAGCCTGGCGCAGACCCTAAGCATAAGTAAATGAAGCGCTGGCACCCAAAGTTATATCATGCATGCTAGGTCGAGTCTCGTCCTTGGTTAGGGTTGATAGTGCTTAGAGGCGACTAACCCCTAGCTTAGAGGTCGAGTGTGCATCTCTTTGTCTTTCTTTTGTCTTCTTTGGTTCATAGGACACACAGATATCCGTGCCGGACCACTTGGGGAGGAAAAAAAAGAGGAACAGACCAGCATCTAGCCCCCGGCAAGCCAGTATTGCCGGGGGCTGCAAGAGCAAAAATTCATCCACGGCGAACCAGGGTTGCCAAGGACTGCAACTTCAGATAAGTTCTTCATCCCTTATCATGCATTCCATTATGGACTGAGGTATGTGAAACCTCGTTTTCCCCTAAGCTACCGTGCTCCCATAACTCTAGGCCCTAGGGTTCGTTCCTGGGGCCAAGTTTGGTCGTAGTCGCGGCAGCGAAAGGATGAAACAAGGAGCCTGAACCCGCCTCATCCCTGCCTCCGCCGAAGGCGCGAGGAAGGTCGAGCGAAGTGGGGAGACGGCAAGGCCTGTTGCCGGGCAAGGAAATGTTTATCTTGAAGATATCAAGGATTTACTCCTTGTCGTGGGTTCCACCCGCAAACAAATGACCCGGCAAGCATCCCTTTTTCATTAAAAAAACATTCCACTCAGGTACAGTCCATAGGGAATGAAAAACATGAATGATGGGATTACAAGTTTTAAATTCAACAAAGGCCCGAAGGCTTACAAACTAAAAAGAGATAAGGTGCCCGTAATCCCTTTCTTGTCCCTCTCCTCAGGAGGCAGGTCAAGGAGGCAAAAGGGACAAAAGGAGCGCCTAGGCGAGCTACGGGTGGCAGAAGACACCAAGAGAACATCTTGGTGGCCGTCCAAAGGCTGGATGGTGATGGCGGCGCCTGAAGCAGAGCTCGAAGACGAGGCGGCAAGACGTCAGCACGCATCGAAGGCCTCGGTGCCCGCGTACTCCGACTTGATGGCCTTGCTGCCCGCCCTCTTCCTCTTCTGCAGCCTCCCAACGCTAGCCGCCCAAGGAGACGACCCCAAGAAGTTCAGGGAGCCAGCGACGCGGATGATGGGGTCACCGGTACCGCACGGAGCGGCACCCGACACCTAATCGGACCCATCATCCTGCCGCCCACTACCCTCGTCGTCGCTGCCGTTGTCCTCCTCGTCACTCCCGCCCGAGGAGGAGTCTTCACTATCAGAAGAGCTCTCCACACAGCACCTTGCATGGGTCCCAAAGCACCCGAAGACCTTGATGGAGAGAAGGACACCCTCCATCAGCTTAAAATGGAGAGTGAGCCCCTCCGTCAAGCGGTGGATATGAGCAAACATCTTCCATCCCCGACAAAGATACATCACGTGAGGGGCGAGGAAGTCGACGCGGACCCTCGTGCCACTGATCCCGCAGCCCCTCATGTGCAGCCGCAATGATTCTGGCGGATCCAGCTCCATCTCCCGCGCAAATGGAGTCGGGAGACGAAGGCGACGGTGCGGCGGCCGGAGAAGAACTCACAAGGGTCATCCCCAACATGGCCCTCCATTGAGGAGGAGCTGCTGGCGGAGGCGAGGCCGGCGCGCCGCCCCGTCCTCCTCTTCCCCGAGCGCCCCGGCCTCGCCCACGGCCTCGCCCTCTCCCCCTTCCCCTCGCAGCTGGCTCTGCCACCGCAGGCGCAGGGGAAGGAGGGACGCATTGTCGAGCGGCGACCCTCGCCGCCACTGTTGAAGGACCGGGATTCCCTCTCTCCATGACGGATGGAAGGGAGGAGCAGAAGCTGAAGGAAGAAGACGATGAAAGAATGTGGGACGCCATCCCCCCTCCCGCTCTTTATAAAGGATCGGGGTTGGGGCTCGGCCACCCCGCTCGGCCAATCAATATACGGAAGGCGCAGGGAGCCAGGACCGACCCGCCGCCCTAACCAGCGACGGCCCGGTTTCCCGCCTCCACCGTTTGCCACCCCAGGCACATGGGAGACACGTGGCGGACGTGCAGAACCGAGGGGACGGGTGAGACGACCACTCCCCACCCCATGATCGTGGGGAGTGGACGCCTTGAAGACCGCGCCTCAGTCCCATTCAGTAAATGGGTCGCGCCTCCACGCCTCCCTCCATTTATGGGGAAGGCGCGAACCGCCCCTTTACTACGATGTGACGCATGCCTGCGGGAACCAACCCCACGCATGCTGCCCACGTCACACGCACCTCCCCACGCCGCGCCACGCGTGGGAGTCGTGGGAAGGGCAACACATGAAGAATCTTACCACGATAAAAACCGCCCCGCCTGCCCGCACACCATTTTTGGGCCTAGCCCAACAACACATTGCGCTTATGTGTGGCCCAGGCCCGGGGGCTCCTGTCGGTGTACAAAAAGAGGGGTACACTTTTTGTACCCCTATAACTGTGCACGGACAGTCTGAGCCACGGGCACCACCACACCAAGCAAGGCAAGGGAGGTGAGCTTGGGTAAGACCGAAGCTTAAGAGAACTAGAACAACGCCAAGGCCAAGACCACGAAGAGCAAAGGGGACGAAGCGGACTCCCCCGGCAAGATCCTTGCTGGGAGACTGTTCTAGCAGCCCCAGAAAGACCCTTGCCGCGGCGACTCATCCCGCGCCTACGGAGCAAATCACCCTTGAGTCCACTGCCCCCAAAGGGCAAGGATTCGGGAGACATCCCCGTGGCGGCATGCAGATCTTTGTGAAGACATTCAAGATCAGATACGCACTAAGGAGACGACAACCCTTGGCGGGATCCCAGCTGAGGAAGACCACAAGGCCCCTGGCAAGCGCCTTGCCGGGGATGACAGCAGGCGCCCCGGCAAGACCCTTGCCGGGGCCCCGGCAAGGCCCTTACCGAGGACACCCGCAGGGCCACCATCAGGCCCACGCCGACTAAACCTCCACTACCGCATGCATGCAGCTGCCGACCCAACCAGCTGGGCAGGCACCTGCGTGGCGGCATGCAGATCCTCGTGAAGACCCACCACTGCGCCACCTCAGTTGCCTGCCTACCTACGTGGCATCGCAGGCGTCGCTGGCCAGGGCGCGTGTCAACACAAGAAGGAGCGGTGACGGACAAGACATGTTTCTCCCCCGTCCCCGATAAAGTAAGGACACCTAAGCAAGACGCATTAAATGCGCCTTGTCATGTAATGCGAGGGATAACCTCGCATCACTGTACCCTTTCCACCTCCTATGTGCCACTGTGGCAACCCCTTTTTCTATAAAAGGAGGCCCGAGGCGACCAGAGGAAGGATTCGGCTTTTTTGGAGCTCCTCACGCCCCATAGCTAGGTCAAGAACACAAATATACAATCCACCAAAGCAGGAGTAGGGTTTTACGCATCCTCGCGGCCTGAACCTAGATAAACGAACCATGTGCTACCTGTTAGATCTGCTCTTCTCACGACCCCGCGCCCCGCTAACCGTAGTAGGGATTCTTGTGATCCCATAGGTGTCGTTCCCACCGACACTTGTCCTCAAGCAATTCAGTTGACAAACTAAAAGAAAGAAGGAAAAACTTTTACAAACTCTGTTTGCTCTTGTTGTTGTAACTATGTCAAGCCTGCATTCAAGTTTTCAGCATAGATCATAACTAACCACATTTGCAATAATTCTCAGGTCTCACAATTACTCGTATCAATAGCATAATCAACTAGTAAGTCATAATGATAAATCTTGGATGACAACACTTTCTCAAAACAATCATAATATGATATAACAAGATGGTATCTTGCTAGCCCTTTCTGAGACCACAAAACATAAATGCAGAGCACCTTTAAAGATCAAGGACTGACTAGACATTGTGATTCATGGTAAAAGAGATCCAATCATAGTCATACCCAACATAGATTAATAGTGATGAATGCAAATGACAGCTGTGCTCTCCAGCTAGTGCTCTTTAATAAGAGGGTGATGACTCAACATAAAAGTAAATGGATTGGCCCTTCGCACAGGGAAGCAGGGATTTGTAGAGGAGCCAGAGCTCGGTTTTGAAATAGAGATAAATTGTATTTTGAGCGGTATACTTTCATTGTCAATGTAACAACTAAGAGATGGCGATATCTTCCATGCTAAACACATTATAGGTGGTTCCCAAACAGAATGGTAAAGTTTATACTCCCCCTCCACCAACAAGCATCAATCCATGGCTTGCTCGAAACAACGAGTGCCTCCAACATACATCAGGTCCCAGGGGGAGTTTTGTTTGCAATTAATTTTGATTTAGTTTGCATAAAGCATGGGACTGGGCATCCCGGCGACCAGCCATTTTCTCGTGAGTGAGGAGCGGAGTCCACTCCTCTTGAGAATAACCCGCCTAACACGAAAGATAAGGACAACCTTTGTTGATACATGAGCTATTCGAGCATACAAAACAGAATGTTTATTTGAAGGTTTAGAGTTTGGCACATACAAATTTACTAGGAACGGCAGGTAAATACCGCATATAGGAAGGTATAGTGGACTCATCTGGAATAAATTTGGGGTTTAAGGGATTGGATGCACAAGCAGTATTCCCGCTTAGTATAGGTGAAGGCTAGAAAAAGACTGGAAAGCGACCAACTAGAGAGCGACAACAGCCATGTACATGCATTAAAATTAATAAACATTGGATGCAAGCATGAGTAGGATATAATCCACCATGAACATAAATATCATGAAGGCTATGTTGATTTTGTTTCAACTACATGTGTGAACATGTGCCAAGTCAAGTCACTTAAATCATTCAAAGGAGGATACCACCCCATCATACCACATCATAGTCATCTCAATAGCATGTTGGCACACAAGGTAAATCATTATAACTCATAGCTAATCAAGCATGGCACAAGCAACTATGATCTCTAATTGTCATTGCAAACATGTTTATTCATAATAAGCTGAATCAAGAACGACGGGCTCATCATATTTACAAAACCAAAAGAGGTCGAGTTCATACCAGCTTTTCTCATCTCAGTCAGTCCATCATATATCATCATAATTGCCTTTCACTTGCACGACCGAACGGTGTGAATAATAATAAGAGTGCATGTGCATTGGACTAAGCTGGAATCTGCGAGCATTCAAGAAACAGGAGAAGACATGGCAATATGGGCTCTGGGTTAAATCAACAATAATTTATATAAGAGCCACTTCAACAATTTAATTATGGTCTTCTCCTACTGACCCCCAAAGAAAAGAAAAGATAATAAAACTATTTAAACGGTAAAGCTCCCAACAAGCAAAAGAAGAGCGGGAAATATTTATTTATTTTTTGGGTTTTCTTTTTAATTACTACTACAGCAGGAAAGTAAATTACTACTATTTTTTTCTTAAGGTTTACTAAACACACAAGAAGAAAGCAGGAAAAGGAAAATAAACTAGCATGGATATTAGAGTGAAAAAGTATGAGCACCAACATCTAGCAACGAGTGTGTGTGAACATAAATGTAATGTCGGTGAGAAATACGTACTCCCCCAAGCTTAGGCTTTTGGCCTAAGTTGGTCTATGGCCACGGCTGGCCTGGCGGATATCCATAATAATAGTTGTTGGGGTCGTACTGTGATGAGGAAGAATAGTTGGGATCATACTGTTGTGCAGCGGTTATCGCCTGCTGAGCTGCAGCATGGAGTCGAGCTGCCTCCGCTCTCCTCTCGTACTCTTTTGCCTCCTCTCTGGTAATAACATATCTTCCTTTTGTCTGTGAATCAAAGAAGGTAGGAGCAGGGAGAGTAATACGGAAAACACGTCGTTTATCAAAAATTAAGCGATATAAGAGAGGTGATTCAGGCCTCTCGACAAACTGGTGCGAAGCCATAGAGTTATAATCTAAATATGCAGGAGGCAACTCCATATCACCCTCACGAATGTCTATTTCAAGAAAATGACCTAAGCGGGTTGCATAAATTCCTCCAAAGAAATCTCCATTATGTCTATTATGATGCAACCTACGAGCTACAATGGCTCCCATATGATAAGATTGGTCTCCTAACACAGCACTCCTAAGAATGTTAAGATCAGGGACACACATGTGACATGCTTCATCCTTAGCATTTATGCATCTACCTATAAAGAGAGCAAAATAATGTATAGCAAGAAGGTGAATGCTCCCTATGGTAGCCTACGTTATGTCTCTGGATTCCCCCACAGTTATACTAGCAAGAAAGTTTCTAAATTCAGATTTAGGGGGATCCCTAATACTGCCCCATGATGGAAGTTTGCATGCAAGAGTGAAATCCTCTAAGTCCATTCTATAAGATTTATCATAAAGATCAAACATGACTGAAGGAGAATTACGCGAAGATGAATACTCAAACCTCCTCACAAATGAACTTGTGAGATCATGATACTGGGGGCATTTGTTGTCCTCAAATTCCTCAAGACCGGCATTGCGCAAATATGCTTTGAATTCTTCTTTAATTCCCGCACGGTCCATAAAATTTTCCGACGGCCATTCGCAAGGCCGTACTGGAGCGTCTCTTGGTGGATCCTCGTCAGCATCGCGCATAGCAATCCTGGGTCCTTGCTTCCTAGAGGAACCACCTTGGAACATCTTCCTAAGCATATTGTTTTTCTCTGAAAAATTCGGAAATTTTGAGTAACTTCAAAATAAAAGTAAACCAAACTCAATAAAACTGATAGCAACTACTCCCACAAGTGCCTAGTGCCTATATCATGCATCAAAACTACTTGGAACCATATAAATTTGACATGCAAGCTCAAGAACATGGTCACCTATGCAGCATAAATTTGCAATGAATAAAGCACTAGAACAAAAACTAATTGGACAAATGGAGGAGTCACATACCAAGGAACAATCTCCCCAAGCAGTTTTGCGAGAGGTGCTTTGAGCAAGGAGATCGAAAATCACAACAAAAGTGGCTGGAACTTGTGCTTGAGTTGGTTTTTCGGGTTTGTGTGAGGTAGAGGAAGAAGATGGGTGCTAGGATAAGTGGAGGAGGGCCACCATGGGCCCACGAGGCAGGGGGGCACGCCCTAGGGAGGGGGGCGCGCCCACCACCCTCGTGGCCAGGTGGCAGCTCCTCCCGCGGTAATTTTTGCACAGTAAATCCTCAAATATTTCCGTAAAAATCATATTAAATTGGCATGGCTTTCTGAGGACTTTTATTTTCGGGATATTTTTATATTGCACGAATAATCAGATAACAGACAGAAAAATATTTTTTTATATTTAATATAAATAACAGAAAGTAAAAGTGGGTTATAGAAGGTTGTGCCTTCTAGTTTCATCCATCTCATGATCATCAAAAGGAATCCATTAACAAGGTTGATCAAGTTTTGTTAACGAACTCATTCCAGATAACATGGAACCGGAGAAATTTCGAATAACACTATGTTACCTCAACGAGGATATGCACATCCCCAATAATAAGAATATCATATTTATTTTTGACCATAGGAAGAGGAAATTCAAAACCTCCAATTATAATCAATGGAATTTTTCCAATGGACTTGATACTATGAACTTGAGGTTGTTTCCTCGGAAAGTGTATCGTATGCTCATTACCATTAACATGAAAAGTGACATTGCCTTTGTTGCAATCAATAACAGCCCTTGCAGTATTAAGAAAAGGTCTTCCAAGAATAATAGACATACTATCATCTTCGGGAATATCAAGAATAACAAAGTCCATTAAAATAGTAACGTTTGCAATCACCACGGGCACGTCCTCACAAATACCGACAGGTATAGCAGTTGATTTATCAGCCATTTGCAAAGATATTTCAGTAGGTGTCAACTTATTCAAGTCAAGTCTACGATATAAAGAGAGAGGCATAACACTAACACCGGCTCCAAGATCACATAAAGCAGTTTTAATATAATTTCTTTTAATGGAGCAAGGTATAGTAGGTACTCCGGGATCTCCAAGTTTCTTTGGTATTCCACCCTTAAAAGTATAATTAGTAAGCATGGTGGAAATTTCAGCTTCTGGTATTTTTCTTTTATTAGTAATGATATCCTTCATATATTTATCATAAGGATTTGTTTTGAGCACATCAGTTAATCGCATACGTAAAAAGATAGGCCTAATCATTTCAGCAAAGATTTCAAAATCCTCATCATCCTTCTTCTTGGATGGTTTCGGAGGAAAAGGCATGGGTTTCTAAACCCAAGGTTCTCTTTCTTTCCCATGTTTCCTAGCAACAAAGTCTCTTTTATCATAACGTTGATTCTTTGATTGTGGGTTATGAAGATCAACAGCAGGTTCAATTTCTACATCATTATCATTACTAGGTTGAGCATCATCATTAATATTTTTACTAGGTTCATGTTCATTACCAGATTGTGTTTCAGCATCAGACATAGAAATATCATTTGGATTATCAGGTGGTTCAGCAATAGGTTCACTAGCAGTTTGCATAGTTCTATCATTTTTCTTTTTCTTCTTTTTAGAAGAACTAGGTGCATCAATATTATTTCTCTGAGAATCTTGCTCGATTCTCTTAGGGTGGCCTTCAGGATACAAATGTTCCTGAGTCATTCTACCAGTTCTAGTAGCCACTCTAACAGCATAATCATATTTCTTACTATTCATTTCATTGAGCAATTCTTTTTGAGCCTTAAGTACTTGTTCTACTTGAGTGGTAACTACAGAAGCATGTTTGCTAACAAGTTTAAGTTCACCTCTAATATTAGCCATATAATCACCCAAGTATTTAATTATATCGGAATCATATTTCAAGTGTCTACCAAAATAAGCATTGAAATTTTCTTGTTTGACAATAAAATTATCAAACTCATCAAAGCATTGCCTAGCAGACTTATAGTGAGGAATATCACCTTCATCAAATCTATAGAGAGAATTTACCTTTACTACCTGTGTCGGGATATCGGGAGGTTCCTCAATGAATAAAGGATTAAGATCATATACTTCGTCAACATGCGGTATATTAAGACCATGTATTTCTTCAATAGGAGGTAAATTCTTAACATCTTCAGCTTTAATACCTTTTCTTTCATAGATTTCTTTGCCTCTTGCATATCTTCGGGACTGAGGAATAGAACACCTCTCTTCTTCTGAGTTGGTTTAGGAATAGGATCATTAACTGGAGCGGGAGCTGGCTCAGGAGGTGCCCAATTATTTTCATTTGTCAACATATTATTCAATAGAATTTCAGCTTCATCCGGTGTTCTTTCCCTGAAAAGAGAACCAACACAACTATCCAGGTAATCTTTGGAAGCATCGGTTAGTCCCTTATAAAAGATATCAAGTATTTCAGGTTTCTTAAGAGGATGATCAGGCAAAGCATTAAGTAACTTGAGAAGCCTCCCCCAAGATTGTGGGAGACTCTCTTCTTTAATTTGCACGAAATTGTATATTTCCCTCAAAGCAGCTTGTTTCTTATGAGCAGGGAAATATTTAGCAGAGAAGTAATAAATCATATCCTGGGGACTACACACACAACCAGGATCAAGGAATTAAACCATATCTTAGCATCACCCTTTAATGAGAGCGGAAATATTTTGAGTAAATAGAGGTAACGTGATCTCTCATTATTAGTGAATAGGGCAGCTATGTCATTTAACTTAGTAAGATGTGCCACAACAGTTTCAGATTCATAGCCATAAAACCGATCAGATTCAACCAAAGTAATTATATCAGGATCAACAGAGAATTCATAATCTTTATCAGGAACACATATAGGTGAAGTAGCAAAAGCAGGATCGGGTTTCATTTTATCTCTAAGTGATTCTTTGTTCCATTTAATTAATAACCTTTTAAGCTCATATCTATCTTTGTAGGCTAAAATAGCTAAAGAAGAATCTTTATCAAAAAGATAACCTTCAGGAATAACAGGCATATTTTCATCATCACTATCATCATCGTATTCAGTTTCATCAATTTCTCTTTCTCTAGACCTAGCAATTTGTTCTTCAAGAAATTCACTAAGGGGCACAGTAGTATCAGGCATAGAAGCAGTTTCATCATAAGTATCATGCATAGTAGAAGTGACATCATCAATAACGTGTGACATATTGGAACGAATAGCAGAAGCAGGTGTAGGTGTCGCTAACTTACTCATAACAGAAGGTGAATCAAGTGCAGAGGTAGATGGCAGTTCCTTACTTCCCCTCGTAGTTGAGGGATAGATCTTGGTTTTTGGATCTCTCAAATTCTTCATAATGATAAGCAGATATAAATCCCAAGTGACTCAAAGAATAGAGCTAAGCTCCTCGGCAACGGCGCCAGAAAAAGGTCTTGATAACCCACAAGTACAGGGGATCGCAACAGTTTTCGAGGGTAGAGTATTTAACCCAAATTTATTGATTCGACACAAGGGGAGCCAAAGAATATTCTCAAGTATTAGCATTTGAGTTGTCAATTCAACCACAACTGGAAACTTAGTATCTGCAGCAAAGTGTTTAGTAGCACAGTAATATGAGAGTGGTGGTAACGGCAACAAAAGTAAAGACAGCAAAAGTAATGTTTTTGGTATTTTGTAGTGATTGTAACAGTAGCGGTGGGAAAGTAAATAAGCGTAAACCAGTATATGGAAAACTCGTAGGCACCGTATTAGTGATGGATAATTATGCCGAATGCGGTTCATCATGTAATAGTCATAACATAGGGTGACACGGAACTAGCTCCAGTTCATCAATGTAATGTAGGCATATATTCCGTATATAGTCATACGTGCTTATGGAAAAGAACTTGCATAACATCTTTTGTCCTACCCTCCCGTGGCAGCGGGGTCCTATTGGAAACTAAGGGATATTAAGGCCTCCTTTTAATAGAGAACCGGAACAAAGCATTAACACATAGTGAATACATGAACTCCTCAAACTATGGTCATCACCGGGAGTGGTCCCGATTATTGTCACTTCGGGGTTGCCGGATCATAACACATAGTAGGTGACTATAGACTTGCAAGATAGGATCAAGAACTCACATATATTCATGAAAACATAATAGGTTCAGATCTGAAATCATGGCATTCAGGCCCTAGTGACAAGCATTAAGCATAGCAAAGTCATAGCAACATCAATCTCAGAACATAGTGGATACTAGGGATCAAACCCTAACAAAACTAACTCGATTACATGATAAATCTCATCCAACCCATCACCGTCCAGCAAGCCTACGATGGAATTACTCACGCACGGCAGTGAGCATTATGAAATTGGTGATGGAGGATGGTTGATGATGACGACGGCGACGAACCCCCCTCTCCGGAGCCCCGAACGGACTCCAGATTAGCCCTCCCGAGAGGTTTTAGGGCTTGGCGGCGGCTCCGTATCGTAAAACGCGATGATTTCTTCTCCCTGATTTTTTTCTCTCTGAAAGAAAATATATAGAGTTGCAGTTGGCGTCGGAGGGTTTCCAAGGGGCCCACGAGGTAGGGGGCGCGCCCCCCACCCTCGTGGAAAGGGTGTGGGCCCCCTGGTCTTCATATTTGGCGAGGATTTTTTATTATTTTTTCTAAGGTATTCCATGGAGTTTCAGGACTTTCCGAGAATATTTGCTTTCTGCACATAAAACAACACCAAGGTAATTCTGCTGAAAACAACGTCAGTCCAGGTTAGTTCCATTCAAATCATACAAGTTAGAGTCCAAAACAAGGGCAAAAGTGTTTGGAAAAGTAGATACGACGAAGACGTATCACGCGTGCATTGGACTAAGCTGGAATCTGCAAGCCTTCAATAAACAGGAGAAGAGAAGGCAGTATGGGCTCTTTTGTCAGATCAATAATAATGCATATAAGAGCCACTACAACAATTTAATTATGGTCTTCTCCTATCGACCCCCAAACAAAAGAAAAGAAATAAAACTATTTACACGGGAAAGCTCCCAACAAGCAAAAGAAGAACATGAAATCTTTTTGGGTTTTCTTCTTAATTACTACTACAAGCATGGAAAGTAAATTAATTAAAGGCCACAACTAATTTTTTTTGTTTTTTCTGAAGGTTTATTAAACACACAAGAAGAAAGCATAAAAAGGAAAAAAACCTAGCATGGATGATACAATGAAAAAGTATGCACACCAACACTTAGCAATGAGTGTGTTAACATGAATGTAATGTCGGTGGGAAATACGTACTCCCCCAAGCTTAGGCTTTTGGCCTAAGTTGGTCTATGGCTGCGGCTGGCCTGGCTGATATCCATAATAATAGCTGGGGTCGTACTGTGATGTAGACGAGGAAGACTCCGATTGCCACTGGCTGGCAATCATCTTCGGATTCCACTGGTAATTAGACTGTCGTGAAGGATCAAATTGTGGTTCCAGCTCTGGCTCCTCGGCTGGTGCAGGGTTCCGATAGGCGTGGATAGTCGTCAACGGAACAAGATACGTGCCCATAGTCAAATCAAACAAAGAAGGAGCAGGCAAGGTAATAGTCTCAGGATGATGTTTATTAAAGAACAATTGATATTTAAGCTATCCTTCCCTATTCTTAACAATAAAATCATGTGCCACCATAATTTTATAATCTAAATAAACATGAGGCAGCACCTTTTCTTCCTTCTCATAATGCCTAATAGGTATGTTAAAATGTGCAGCTAGGCATGTATCATAGATGCCTCCAAAGATGGGGCCCTTCGTACGGTTCAGACTTAACCGTTTGGCAATAATGCCGCCCATACTAAAAGAGTTATCACCATATAAACCGTGGTGCAAAATAATAATATCTAGGATACTCAGGTTTCCACAGTTTCCGCGACCAATTAAGCAATGACTAGCAAATAGTGCAAAATAACGTAAAACAGGAAAGTGTATGCTAGTGATTCGTGCATCGGAAACCTTCCTTGTTTCCCCTACAGTGATAGTGTCAATAAATCCCTCCACATCATCACGATGTGGTTCTTCTGTATTGCCCTCAAAAGGGACTAAACAAATTCGACAGAAGTCATAGAGTGGCATCTCCTTATGCTCATCATATAAATAAAACTCCACCATAGGTGGTGAGCTCCTAGAATGGAAATGAAAATTTTGCACAAAGATATTTGTGAGCAAGATATACTGATCGCATTGGTCGTGGAGGAAAGCGGTAAGGCCTGTAGTCTGAGCCAATTCATGAAAATCTTCATAAATCCCGGCCGCTCTCAAGAAATCCTCGGAATGCCATTCACACGCCCAAACCTCCGCGGTGCGAGGCAAATTATACTTAGGCTTCGGTGCCTTCTCCTTCGAGCTTTGGCTCGATGAGCCCCTCAAAAGTCTCCTCGTCATTTTCTGAATTTTTAGTAACTCCAAAATAAAAGTAAACCAAACTCATTAATATTGATAGCAACTACTCCTACAAGTGCCTAGGGCCGATATCATGCATCAAAACTACTTTTGACCATATAAATTTGACATGCAAGCTCAAGAACAGGGTCACCTAAGCAGCAAAATTTTGCAATGAATAAAGCACTAGAACAAAAACTAATTGGACCAATGGAGGAGTCACATACCAAGGAACAATCTCCCCAAGCAGTTTTGTGAGAGGTGCTTTGAGCAAGGAGATCGAAAATGGCAGCAAAACGAGCTTGGACTCGGGTTTGAGCTGGATATTCGTGTTTGGGGGATGAAGAAGGAGTGTGTGGGTGAAAGAATAAGTGGAGGAGGGACACCGTGGGCCTACGAGGCAGGGGGCGCGCCCTCCACCCTCGTGGGCAGGTGGTTGACCCCCCTGGTGAGTTTTGAGTTCCATAAATCCTCAAATATTCTAGAAAAAATCATATTTAATTTTCAGGGCATTTGGAGAACTTTTATTTTCGAGGTATTTTTATATTGCACGCATAATCAGATAACAGACAAAAAAATATATTTTTTATTTAATATAAATAACAGAAAGTAAAAGTGGGTTATAGATGGTTGTGCCTTCTAGTTTCATCCATCTCATGATCATCAAAAGGAATCCATTAACAAGGTTGATCAAGTCTTGTTAACGAACTCATTCCAGATAACATGGAACCGGAGAAATTTCGAATAACACTATGTTACCTCAACGGGGATATGCACATCCCCAATAATAAGAATATCATATTTCTTCTTGACAGTAGGAAGACGAAATTCAAAACCTCCAAATATAACCGATGGATTTTTTCCAATAGAGTTGATACTATGAACTTGAGGTTGTTTCCTCGGAAAGTGTACCATGCGCTCATTACCATTAACATGAAAAGTGACATTGCCTTTAGTGCAATCAATAACAGCCCCTGCAGTATTAAAAAATGGTCTTCGAAGAATAATAGACATATTATCGTCCTCGAGAATATCAAGAATAACAAAGTCCGTTAAAATAGTAACATTTGCAACTACAATAGGCACATCCTCACAAGTACCAACGGTATAGAAGTTGATTTATCGGCCATTTTCAAAGATATTTTAGTAGGTGTCAACTTATTCAAATCAAGTCTACGATATAAAGAGAGAGGCATAACACTAACACCATCTCCAAGATCACATAAAGCAGTTTTAACATAGTTTCTTTTAATGGAGCATGGTATAGTTGGTACACCGGGATCTCCAAGTTTCTTTGGTATTCCACCCTTAAAAGTATAATTAGCAAGCATGGTGGAAATTTCAGCTTCCGGTATCTTTATTTTATTTGTAACAATATCTTTTATATACTTAGCATAATGATTCATTTTGAGCATATCAGTTAATCGCATACGCAAAAAGATAGGTCTAATCATTTCAGCAAAGCGCTCAAAATCCTCATCATCCTTTTTGTTGGATGGTTTGGGAGGAAAGGGCATGGGTTTCTGAACCAAAGGCTCTCTTTCTTTACCATGTTTCCTAGCAACAAAGTCTTTCTTATCATAACATTGATTCTTTGATTGTGGGTTATCAAGATCAACAGCAGGTTCAATTTCTATATCATTATCATTACTAGGTTGAGCATCATCATGAACATTATTATTGGCATTATTACTAGTTTCAGGTTCATTACCAAATTGAGTTTCAGCATCAGAAATAGAAATATCATTTGGATTCTCAGGTGTTTCAACAATAGGATCACTAGAAGCATGCAAAGTCCTATCATTTTTCTTTTTCTTCTTTTTAGAAGAACTAGGTGCATCTATATTATTTCTATGAGAATCTTGCTCAATTCTCTTAGAGTGGCCTTCAAGATACAAAGGTTCATGAGTCATTCTACCAGTTCTAGTAGCCACTCTAACAGCATGATCATTATTTTTACTATTCAATTCATTAAGCAAATCATTTTGAGCTTTAAGTACTTGTTCTACTTGAGTGATAACCATAGAAGCATGTTTACTAATAAGTTTAAGTTCACTTTTAACATTGGCCATATAATCACCCAAGTGTCCAAGCATATTTGAATTGTATTTCAATTGTCTACCAAAATAAGCATTAAAATCTTCTTGCTTAGCCATAAATTTATCAAACTCATCTAAGCATGGGCTAGCAAACTTAGTAAACGGGATTACAACTTTATCATATCTATAGAGAGAATTTACCTTTACTACCTGTGTCGGGTTATCAAGACCATGAGTTTCTTCAATGAGTAAAGGATTTGGATTATATGTTTCTTCAACAGGCGGTAAATTAAGACCATGTATTTCTTCAATAGGAGGTAAATTCTTAACATCTTCAGCTTTATTACCTTTTTCTTTCATAGATTTCTTTGCCTCTTGCATATCTTTAGGACTGAGAAATAGAATACCCCTCTTCTTCGGAGTTGGTTTAGGAATAGGCTCAGGAATTGGCTCCGGAGGTGTCCAATTATTTTCATTTGTCAACATATTATTCCATAGAATTTTGGCTTCATCCGGTGTTCTTTCTCTGAAAACAGAACCAGCATAACTATCTAGGTAATCTCTGGAGGCATCGGTTAGTCCATTATAAAAGATATCAAGTATTTCATTTTTCTTAAGAGGATGATCAGGCAAAGCATTAAGTAATTGGAGAAGCCTCCCCCAAGCTTGTGGGAGACTCTCTTCTTCAATTTGCACAAAATTATATATATCCCTTAAAGCAGCTTGTTTCTTATGAGGAGGGAAATATTTAGCAGAGAAGTAATAAATCATATCCCGGGGACTACGCACACAACCAGGATCAAGAGAATTAAACCATATCTTAGCATCACCCTTTAATGAGAACGGAAATATTTTAAGGATATAAAAGTAGCGAGTTCTCTCATCTTTAGTAAACAGGGTGGCTGTATCATTCAATTTAGTAAGATGTGCCACAACAGTTTCAGATTCATAACCATGAAAAGGATCAGATTCAACCAAAGTAATTATATGAGGATCAACAGAGAATTCATAATCCTTATCAGTAACAAAGATAGGTGAAGTAGCAAAAGCAAGGTCAGGTTTCATTCTAGCATTTAGAGATTGCTTACTCCATTTAGCTAATAATCTTTGAAGTTCAGTTCTATTTCTACAAGCTAAAATGGCAAAAGAAGCATCCTGATCAAATACATAACCCTTAGGAATAGCAATGGTTCTTCATCATCACTTTCATCAGTATCATCAGATTCAATATTTTCAATTTCTCTAGCCCTAGCAAGTTGTTCATCAAGAAAATCACTAAGTGGCATAGTAGTATCAGGCATAGAGGTAGTTTCATCATAAGCATCATGCATAGCAGAAGTGGCATCATCAATAACATGCGACATATCAGAACAAATAGCAGAAGCAGGTGTAGGTGTCGCAAGCTTACTCAAAACAGAAGGTGAATCAAGTGCAGAGCTAGATGGCAGTTCCTTACCTCCCCTCGTAGTCGAGGGATAGATCTTGGTTTTTGGATCTCTCAAGTTCTTCATAATGATAAGCAGATATATATCCCAAGTGACTCAAAGAATAGAGCTACGCTCCCTGGCAACGGCGCCAGAAAATAGTCTTGATAACCCACACGTATAGGGGATCGCAATAGTTTTCGAGGGTAGAGTATTCAACCCAAATTTATTGATTCGACACAAGGGGAGGCAAAGAATATTCTCAAGTATTAGCTGCTGAGTTGTCAATTCAACCACACCTAGAAACTTAATATCTGTAGCAAAGTGTTTAGTAGCAAGGTAATATGATAGTAGTGGTAACGGTAGCAAAAGGTAACAATAGTAAAAGTAATGTTTTTGGTATTTTGTAGTGATGATAGCAATAGCAATGGAAAAGTAAATAAGCGAAGAACAATATATGGAAAGCTCGTAGGCAATGGATCGGTGATGGAGAATTATGCCGGATGCGGTTCATCATGTAACAGTCATAACCTAGGGTGACACAGAACTAGCTCCAGTTCATTGATATAATGTAGGCATGTATTCTGAATATAGTCATACGTGCTTATGGAAAAGAACTTGCATGACATCTATTGTCCTACCCTCCTGTGGCAGCGGGGTCCTTACGGAAACTAAGGGATATTAAGGCCTCCTTTTAATACAGAACCGGAATAAAGCATTAACACATAGTGAATACATGAACTCCTCAAACTACGGTCATCACCGGTAAGTATCCCGATTATTGTCACTTCGGGGTTAACGGATCATAACACATAATAGGTGACTATAGACTTGCAAGATAGGATCAAGAACACTCATATATTGATGAAAACATAATAGGTTCAGATCTGAAATCATGGCACTCGGGCCCTAGTGACAAGCATTAAGCATAGCAAAGTCATAGCAACATCAATCTCAGAACATAGTGGACACTAGGGATCAAACCCTAACAAAACTAACTCGATTACATGATAGATCCCATCCAACCCATCACCTTCCAGCAAGCCTATGATGGAATTACTCACACACAGCGGTGAGCATCATGAAATTGGTGATGGAGAATGGTTGATGATGATGATGGCGACGGATTCCCCTCTCCGGAGCCCCGAACGGACTCCAGATCAGCCCTCCCAAGAGGTTTTAAGGCTTGGTGGCGGCTCCGTATCGTAAAACGCAATGATTTCTTCTCTCTGATTTTTTTCTCCCCAAAACACAATATATGGAGGTGGAGTTGGAGTCGGAGAGGCAAAAGGGGGCCCGCGAGGTAGGGGGCGCGCCCCCCACCCTCGTGGCAAGGTGGTGGGCCCCCTGGCCTTCATCTTTGGCAGGTATTTTTCTTATTTTCTGAAAAGTGTCTCCGTGAAGTTTCAGGTCATTTCGAGAATGTTTGCTCCTGCACATAAATAACACCATGGTAATTCTGCTGAAAACAGCGTCAGTCCGGGTTAGTTCCATTCAAATCATGCAAGTTAGAGTCGAAAACAAGGGCAAAAGTGTTTGGAAAAGTAGATACATTGGAGATGTATCAATCCCCAAGCTTAATTCCTGCTCGTCCTCGAGTAGGTAAAAGATAAAATAAAGAATTTATGAAGTGTGAATGCTAGCAGGTGCATAAGTTTGATCAATGATAATTTCAATCACCTTTTCTAGCATCATTATATGTCATAACAGTAGCTCAACTCATAGAACTTTTCATGATCAAGTAACAAACTATTCACATGTTAAAATATAGACAATAAACTTTCTTGAAAACTAACAAACCTTGTTATTAGTCATCAAACAATTACAATTCATCTTATTTTCAGGAAGAGTCTATGTTAGAGCTTTGATTTAGCAAACTCCACATACTCAACTATCACTTAGTCTTCCATGATTGCTACCACTCAAAGCATATTTTTACAACAAATAGTATTCATCGAACACAGAGAAAGATAGGGGCTTAATGTTTCCCTTCCAACCTTTTACCTCAAGGGTAATGTCAACAGTAATAATTCATGCTCAAATATATTTGAATGGCCATATATGCCTAGATCTTTCCATCACATGATGCTTGCCAACTAAAGAGTATGTTGGAATGAGAAGGAATACTACTGACTCTTGCATAAAAGTAAAAGATAGGCCCTTCGCAGAGGGAAGCAGGGATTTGCAGAGGTGCCAAAGCTCAAAGCAAAAACAGAGATGAAAATAATTTTGAGAGGTATGCTTTCATTGTCAACATAACGACCAAGAGTTCCCAATATCTTCCATACTACATACATTATAGGCGGTTCCCAAACAGAAAGGTAAATATTTTACTCCCCCTCCACCAACAATCATCAATCCATGCCTTGCTCAAAACAACGGGTGCCTCCAACTAACATCAATCCTGGGAGAGTTTTGTTTGCAATTATTTTTTATTTGATTTTGATCTTTTGATCATGGGACTGGGCATCCCAGTTACCAGCCATTTTTCTCGTGAATGATGAGCGGAGTCCACTCATCTTGAGAATAAACCTAGCACGGAAGATACTGACAGCCGCTAGTCGCTACATGAGCGATTCGGGCATACAAAACATATTATTATTTGAAGGTTTAGAGTTTCGCACATGCAAATTTACTTGGAACGGCAGGTAAATACCGCATATAGGTAGGTATGGTGGACACTCATGGAAGAAACTTGGTTCAAGGGATTTGGATGCACAAGCAGTATTCCTGCTTAGTACAGATATTTTGGCTAGCAAAGGATTCTAAAAAGCAAGCACCACATGTTAGAAGATCCATAACAATATAACTTATATACAAATATTGTCGGATTTCGGGTTCCGGCAGACCCTTGAGGTTCGAACACTGGGGTGCGCGCGGAGATCTCTCCCCTACCGATCTACGTCCGATCATCTCGTGCGAACTAACATGAAAATGATGAACAATACAAGAGACACAAGGTTTATACTGGTTCGGGCCACCGTTGTGGTGTAATACCCTACTCCAGTGTGTGATGTGGTGGATTGCCTCTGGGGCTGATGATGAATAATACAAGGGAAGAACAGCCTCGCGAGAGGTGTTCTTGAGCTGGTGCGATGAACTGCTAGGGTGAGTTCCATCGCCTCTCTTTCTCTCTACTAGGGTTCTACCAGATCTCTCTCTCCTCTTTCTTCCCGGGTGTCCCCTTTCCTTTGTGGAGGCTAGCTCTATTTATAGAGGCCCTGGGCCTCTCCCCGAATAATTGAGCGGGAAGGGCGCCAACAATTGGCCATTTTGAAGGGGAACATCTGGTACAAGTTATCCTGACCAAAGGTGGTCTTCGGCTGCCAAAAGCACTAGTGATGACGCCGTCTTGGGCTCCACGGTGACCTCCGTCCTGCCGCTCTGCTGGTCTTGGTCTTGTTGCACCGGAATGGCAACCTTTGCCCGATGCCTTGGCCTGTGCTTGCCCCCTTTGCACCAAAGGGGAAACAAGGACACTGCACAGGTCGGCGCCCGCCTGGCCTTGATCGTCATGGCTTGCATCATGGGATCCTCGCGTGGTACCCTTGCATTGATCTCTCCGCCTCCTTGCGAGCCTGCCTGATGAGGCTGCTCTTGAGGAAGCTTCCTTCGTCCGCACCGCGAGGCTTGGCCCCTCGCGAGGGTCTTGAGCTTGAGCTGATGAAGATGGGCCGCGCTGGGCCCCCACTTGAGCCACGCCGCAGGCTGTAGGCAGGCAAGTCTAGGGACCCCCATTCCCAGAACACCGACAATAAACCTCGGGCCCAAGGCGCGCGCGTGCTTGGCCTAGCAGAGAAGCGAAGGGGCAAGCGCGAAGCGCCACATGCCCTAACAGCCTGCGGCCTTGGGCGCCGCGTGGTGGTTGATTGGACGTGGGCGTCTGCACTTCCCATGACGCCTCGGCAACTACACGACTGACAAAAAGGGGGTGCTTGGGCCAGGCTTACTTGCCCTGCTCTCGTCCGCCTTGCCCTAGATCCCCTTTCTCGCTTTCCTCCTTCTTGCTCCCGAAATCCTCTAGATCCGTCTCAATCCTTCGCATCCGGTACGCCATGGCGACTCGCAAGTCCCCAGCTGATGCTTGGTACTCGCTGGCCCTGGATTCCCTGAATTTGTCGGAGAAGAACCTCGCCCTTGCACGCCTGATGACGGTGGCGCAGGGCAGCGAGGGGGCGACTGTGCTCAAGGTCGGCTCCGACCAGCCTGAGGGCAAGGGGAGCACCTTCTACCCGTTCTTCTTGAGTGCCATTGTCGCCGGTCTGGTGCCTCCTTTCTCTGAGTTCTTCTATGCCGTTCTCCGCCAATACAACTTGCAGGCCCTGCATCTCCACCCCAACTCTGTCCTTCTCCTGGCGATTTTCACCTACTATTGCGAGGCTCATGTTGGTGTGAAGCCCTCGGTGGCCTTGCTACGCCACTTTTTCTCCCTCCCGGTTTCCAGCGCTCAGGTCTCCACATGCGCGAGCTTCATTGCATACTCCAGCTCCAACGCCATCTTGAAGCCTGGGAAGATGATCGAAGGCTACCGGAGCAAGTGGGTTATGATGGATGTCGGGTGCCTCCATCCTCGGCTGGTATTGCCCACGGGGCAACCTAAGTCCGTTGACGCATGGTCCCGCGCGGAGCTTGTCGACCCTCGTGCGAAGGTGGTGTTGAGGAGGATGAACACGGACCTGAGGCCAAGCAACTTGGGGGCGGCGAAGCTGACCGGGGCCACGCTCCTAAGGGAGTTCTTGGAGCACCGGGTGGCTCCGCTCCAGGAGCAATCGCTCCCACTGTGGAGGCTTGGACGAGTAGACGCTTCCCTCCGCTTGAGCTCCGAGGCCCTGACCGATGAGGATCTGACTGTGGACCTCCATTCCTTGGTTGGGGGAGACATGGCGAGCCCGGTGGGCGCCCCCGTCCCCCTGTTCCTTCATGACGACTGGGAGCAGGTGGTGAACGCCATGCCCACCTTCAACGGTGAGGGGCTGGTGCCCGAGGCAGCTCCCGAAGATCTGGCTGTCCTGGCGACGGTGAACTTGTCCTCTGGAAGCTCCAGTGGGGAAGAAGAGGCGGAGGAGGAAGCGTCTGACTCGGAGGAGACTGGCGAGGATTGGGGGGAGTCCTTCCCTCAGCACAGGTCCCAGGCCCTCCGCTCCATGCCGGACGACGACGAGGCCAGCGCCAGGCGAGGAAGGGAGGGCTCTTCCTCGGTCATGAGGAAGGGAAGGTCGAGCCTGGTTCCCCCAGAGTCTGCTCTGGTCCCTGGGGGGTCCAAGGCCAGCTCCATCCCTCCTGACGCGCCTTCTACTTTCGGGCCCTCCAAGGCTGACCCCCGCTGCAGGCTCTCGGGCTTCAAGTTTGGCCGGAAGTTGCTTGAATCCACGGGCGACGTCCAGTAAGTGCTCGATTCGTGCTCTGCTTGGTTTCTGCTGCTGAGGCTTGACATTTGCGCTCTTTTACCAGGCCGGCACCTTCTGCCAAGAGGTTGAAGGAGGCTTCTGCAGCCCCGCTTGGGGCGAATCTGTTTGTCGGGGCGACGCCTTCGGCTATTGGGGGAGAGGATGGTGAGGCCCGCGCCTCTCTGACCCAACCGCCCTCGCGAGGCCAACTGGGGCACCCCGGCGAGGAGTCAGCCCCCGTGGCCCCGCTGGACCTGGAGTCGACTATGCCCGACGCTGCGGCCGTGGCGGCCAAGGCTCAGGAGGTCCCTTCCTGCCAAGCCGTGGTCATGCTGCCATCTTCTCCGCCTGCTCCCCAGGTTCTTGTCTCTTCTGCTCCCTCCGCCGCTGTCCTGGACCAGGTCGCCAATGAGCTGAGCCAACTGCGGGAGGATCTCCTGAGCGCGGACCCTCGTCTAGTGGCCGGGCGCCTGGAATTGGCCTCTGGCTAGGCCCGTTCTGCTGCTTCCGTCCGAGCGGTGCTGAGCCGGGCCGTGTCATCCTCCGACAAGGAGAAGCGGGCCGCTGACCAAGCCAAGGCCGCTCGCGATGCTGCCCTGGGCGATGCTGCAAATGCCCAGGGCCGCTGCAAGATGCTTGAGGCCGAGCTGCAAGGCCTGCGCGATGAGCTCGCCAAGGAGGTGCACAGCCGCTGGGAGATGGAGAAAGAGATGAAGGCTAGGGAGGCCGCCGCCAAGGACCGGGACGCCAAGCTTGATGACCGCCACAACCGACTGGAGACGCTGGAGCGGTCGCTGAAGGCAGATAGGACTGAGCTGGACGCCAAGGCGAAGGTCCTGACGGAGGACCGGGTGGCCTTCGCGAAGCTGGAGAAGAAGGCTCGTGGCATACTGAAGACGTTGTATGAGAGCGGCCTGGAGGAGCCGTTGGCTGGTGAGGAGGGTAGCCCCGCCAAGATGCTCCCCTTCCTGGTTGATGCGCTTGAGGATGTCGCGGACGACCTTGGCCCCACGGTCGAGGCCGAGGCGCGTGTCCTGTCTTCTACGACACTAACGCGTGTCCTCAGCCATGTCTACCTGCGCGACCCCAACGTCGACTTCGACAGCCTGGTGGAGCCCGTGAGCGGCGACCGTGCCGCTGCCGCCGCTAAGGTCGTGAGAGGCCGAGCCGAGGTTTTGCTGGGGAAGTTCCGCTCCCCCAGCATCCTGCCCGGGCGCGGTGCCACCGGCATCGTGACCTCGGGAGGCGAAGCCGTCCAGCGTAACTCCACCACCGGTGACGGCGTTACTGGGGAGTGATCCCTTCGCGACTTCCATCCTATTTTATTCCTGCACATGCACCATGCCTCGCGGAGGCGTTTAAACTTGTGCTTGGCATTGTGGAACAATCTTATGGCTTGTAATATTTGGTTTGAATTTCCCGGAATTTGCATTTTCCTCTCCTACTTGCTTACTCTCTGCGTCGGCAGGGCCCGGCCCCGCGCGTACCTCACCCATCGTTAGCCCCGACCGGAAACCAAGGACAGGACTAAGGAGTGAGGGGCTACGTGGCAAGTTAGGCTCCTGAGTCGCGATGCTCAGGAGTCCCCCTTGACATGCGAGCAACAAGTAGGGAAGGGCGGAGCGAGAAGTGGATTGACCGTTCTACGTCGGCAGGGCCCGGCCCCGCGCGTACCTCACCCAGCGTTAGCCCTGACCGGAAACCATGGACGGGACTAAGGAGTAAGGGGCTACGTGGCAAGTTAGGCTCCTGAGTTGCGATGCTCAGGAGTCCCCCTTGACGCTCAAACGGGTTTCGTACCTTGGCTCCGCTCGGGGAGTGGCGCGCGATGACCAGGTCCAAGGGACCTGGCTGGGTGGCGTGCGCTCGGGCGAGGCCCGGGCGTAGCCCCCGTGTCCAGCCCCCTCGCGCGGCACTCCCGAGGGGAGGCATTGCGATGGTGCCGGACACTGAGCTCTGGGCTCCCTGAGGTTGGTACGGCCATGGGCCGCCCTCAGTTATTTATCACCAGCGCGGAGCATAGCGCTTCCGTATGTGTACGGGCATAGCCGCTCCTCGGTAGTGTCGTCAGCCAGCGCGGAGCATGGTGCTTCCACTGGTGCATGGGAGGGGTCTCCCCTCCGGGAGGAGCCCTCGGGGCATGTACAGCCCCGCCCTGACACGTGGCCGGCATGGTAGGGCTAGGAGAGGTGTATCTAGGCACCCGTGAGCCAGTGCGGGACTCACGAGGCCCTACCTCGAGGCGGGTTGCGCCTGGCTCTGGGCCTTTATCAATTGGTGTGTTCCTGCATGGTTGTTAGAATGCAAATGCTCTACGTCCTCAGGTCCCGGCCCTCGAGCGAGCTCAGTCGCCGCTGGTATGACAGGTCGCGATGTCGTGGGTCAAGGCCAGGGGGTGAGGGATGGAGAGCCAGTAGGAGCCCATGAGTCGCGATGCTCAGGTACCCCCCTTTTAACGTGCAAGCATTTTGCATGACGACAACCAGTAGGTGATAATTATGGGAATCAGATTAAGCATGAAAAAACAACTTCACCCTAAGGTAAATGCTGGAAAAGCAACTGCCGCTGGGTCGGGCCCGAGCGGCGTGGGGATGATGCAGCCCGAGGGGCGCCCCCAACAAGGTAAGTAAAAGCATAACCAAAATGGATACATGCCACGGGGACGGGCCCACGTGGCCTGGGAATGGTGCAGCCCTGTGGGCGCTCCCAGCTGAAAGTTGAACTCTGAAAGATGTCACCTGGTGCTGTTGAAGATGAAGTGATGCTGAGGAAGTGAGCGATGCGCGGTGAAGACGTCGGCCCTCATGAGCCCCCAGGCCCAGGGGCCTCGGGAGGCTCTGGTGGCACGTGCAGTTCTTCGGGGACCATCGCCACCTCCGCTTGGACCGTGCGATGCCTGCCCTCCTGAGCCTCCAGAATGCTCCTCGACTGGCACTGATGTGCGGTGACCGCGCTCGGCAGGCCGAAGGGCATGCGAACGTAGCTGTGAGGTGGTCCCTCGCAGCGCCCTACGGCCGAAGGCCATAGGTGCTCCTGGAACGCAGCTCGGTTGAGCCCTGGTACGTCGACGCAGATGCGCAGTCCTCCATCCTCGCCTGGATGTGGGGCCACAGCAGGTGAGCTGCGGCTGCCGCGCATGACTCTGTACTCTTGTAGCTCATGGGTCTTCCTTGTGATGAACTCGTGGGGTTTGGTCTCCTTTCACTTGTACCTTCCTGAGGGAAGCGTGCTTGAAAGCACACCTCCAAGTGGTGCCCGAGCGCCTCCCCCGCGACCTTGGCAAGGTCGGCGGCTCTCCAAGAGAGAGCCCTCGAGCCCTGCCTGAGGAGGGCGCCAGGCGCGCCTTCCTATGTGTGAGAGGGCGGCGCTCCCAGATCGGGCGCGAATCCTGACGCAATACCTCCGGAGGTGCCTGCCTCCTTGTGGCTCGGGCCAGGTGAGGTCTTCTTCTTCTTGAGGGTCGCCTCGGGAGGCCTCCTGCTCCCGTGATCTGGGTCTTTGATTGCTGCGACTTGGAATGCACGCTCAAGAAAGCACACTGCGTCCCTTTCTTCACAATGTACGGTGATGACTCCACCGCTTCCTGGCATCTTGAGGACATTGTAACCATGGTGAGTCACTGCCATAAACTTGGCTAGGGCTGGGTACCCAAGGATGGTGTTGTACGGCAGGCAGATGTGAGCGACGTCGAAGTCGATGAGCTCGATGTGGTAGTTGTTGCGTTGCCCGAAGGTGACCGGGAGGCGAACCTGCCCAATTGGAATAGTGGAACCATCGGTGACTCCTCAGAAAGGCTTGGTCGGCTGAAGCTAGTCATACGACACTTGGAGATTGTCGAACGTCTCGACGGACAGGACATTGAGTCCTGCCCCACCATCGATGAGGGTCCTGGTAACCTGCACGTTGCTGATTACTAGGGAGAAAAGCATCAGGAGGACTCCGGCCGTTGCCGCACACTTGAGCTGGTCTGCGGAACTGAATGTGATCGCGCACGAAGACCACCTGAGAGGGCGCGTGGCCTCAAGCTTGGGAAGGACTGCATTCACCTCACGAGCAAACTGCTTGAAGATGCGCTGTGAGGCTGGGGCCTGGGCGCCACCCAAGATGCAAGCAATTGCACGCGGCTCTTGGAAGCCCCCGGCCCCATCATCTTGGTGTTGGTCTTCGTTCCTCCTTGGTGGAGGCGGCAGAGGAGGGAGGCCTGCGTTGCCATGCGGGTGGCCCTCACGAGGCTGGTCCCTCCATCCTCCCTCGCGAGGCTGGTCCTGCCAACGATCCTCGCGAGGGCGGTCACGCTATCCCCGACGAAGGCCACGGTCTTCCCATCGTTCGCCACCTCTTCCTCCTCCTCGGCCATAGCCCCTGTCGTTGTGCTCTGGGCGTCGGCCAATCCGCCCATCTCGCACGGCTCTGAGCTCTTGACATTCGTTGGTGTTGTGGGTGTGGAGGTCGTGGTACACGCAGTACCGTCCGCCCTTGGATGACTCGGGCTACTCCCTGCCTCGATTGGTGTCTGGTTCCGCTGCTAGCATGGCAGCCCCCTTGCGCTTCACGTCTTTGGCCTTGGGCTTCTTTTCTTCTGGGTCGGCTGTCGGGAGCTCGAGGAGGGAGAGACGCCCTTCCTCAGCCCTGGCGCACTTGGTCGCCAAGTTGAACAGCTCCAGGGATGTGCACAGGTCTTCATGGATTGCTAGCTCTTCCTTCATCTTCACATCGCCCACGCCGTCGGAGAAGGCTGAGATGACAGCTTCCTCAGTCACCTTGGTGATCTTGAGGCGAGCGTAGTTGAAGCTTTGGATGTACTTCTGCAGGGTTTCTCCTGGCTGTTGCTTGATGCGGCGCAGGTTGCTCACGGCCGGGGGCTGGTCGCGTGTGCCCTGGAAGTTGGCGATGAAGCGGGTGCGCATCTCGCTCCAGGAGGAGATCGTGCCGGGAGCCAGGTTCGGGAGCCAGGTGCGGGCGCCATCCTTGAGCGCCATGGGGAACCAATTCGCCATGACCTTTTCGTCTCCGTTGGTGGCTACGATGCCCAGCTCGTAGAGCTGCGGGAACTCCGCGGGGTCCGCTGTGCCATCATAGCGGGGAGGAAGGTCAGGCTTGAACTTGCCTGGCCATGTGACGCCGCGCAGCTCAGGGGTGAAGGTGAGGCAGCCCACCGTGGCCACCGGCGCCCTTTGCTGGTGCTGGACTTGTTCTTGCGGGTCACCACGTGCCGCCACTGGGAGTAGCACGGGGTCTCGTCATGGAGGCGCTGGGGCGCGATCTTGGCGTGCCGGTGCTGGGAGCACGCGAGCACCTTCCCGGGGACGTGGGATCTCTTGGCAGCTCCCTTCTTGCTGCGCAGGCGCCGGACGTGGAGGGTCCCGCCCTGGGGCTGCGCGCCTTGGAGCCAAGGCACCTTCTTGGGGAGGAGGCGGCGGAGGCGCCTCCTGATCCTCGCTCCCTGCACATGATGGAGGGCGAAGCAACAAGAGGGACCGCAAGGGGGAGCCCCCTGCGGCACTGACGAGCTCGATGATGCGGGCGAGCCAGTCCTCGTAGAGGTTGTCGACGAGGCTATAGTGGACGAGCTCCTGCGCCAAGAGCAGTGAGGCGTGCGCATCCATGGGTGCGCGACGGGCGTGGGACGACGAGCCAGCTGGAGTCAGCGACGGGGTGGCGGTGCGGCCATCCCGCCGCACCAAAGGATGCTGGGACGAGGCCTGCTGCTCATTCCCCGCCGGGCCGGTGGCGGCGGGCCACGGGGAACGACTCGGGTGCCCGCCGACGGGCGCCGTCTGGGCGACGCGAGTGGCGCGAACAGCCCGGTGCTCGGCGCGAGCCCGGCAAGCGTCAGCCATGGACACGACGGAAGATCACACGCGAACAGCGGAAGAAAGATTTCGGCGCACCCCTACATGGCGCGCCAAATGTCGGATTTCGGGTTTCGGCAGACCCTTGAGGTTCGAACACTGGGATGCGCACGGAGATCTCTCCCCTACCGATCTACGTCCAATCCTCTCGTGCGAACTAAGATGAAAATGATGAACAACACAAGAGACACGAGGTTTATACTAGTTCGGGCCACCGTTGTGGTGTAATACCCTACTCCAGTGTGTGGTGTGGTGGATTGCCTCTGGGGCTGATGATGAATAGTACAATGGAAGAACAGCCTCGCGAGAGGTGTTCTTGAGCTGGTGCGATGAACTGCTAGGGTGAGTTCCGTCGCCTCTCTTTCTCTCTACTAGGGTTCTACCAGATCTCTCTCCCTCTCCTCTTTCTTCCCGGGTGTCCCCTTTCCTTTGTGGAGGCTAGCTCTATTTATAGAGGCCCTGGGCCTCTCCCCGAATAATTGAGCGGGAAGGGCGGCAACAATTGGCCATTTTGAAGGAGAACATCTAGTACAAGTTATCCTGACCAAAGGTGGTCTTCGGCTGCCAAAAGCACTGGTGATGACACCGTCTTGGGCTCCATGGTGACCTCTGTCCTGCCGCTCTGCTGGTCTTGGTCTTGTTGTACCGGAATGGCAACCTTTGCCCAATGCCTTGGCCTGTGCTTGCCCCCTTTGCACCAAACGGGAAACAAGGACACTGCGCAGGCCGACGCCCGCCTGGCGCCCGCCTGGCCTTGATCGTCATGGCTTGCGTCATGGGATCCTCGCGAGGTACCCTTGCATTGATCTCTCCGCCTCCTCGCGAGCCTGCCTAATGAGGCCGCTCTTGAGGAAGCTTCCTGTCGTCCACCCCGCGAGGCTTGGCCCCTCGCGAGGGTCTTGAGCTTGAGCTGATGAAGATGGGTCGCGCTGGGCCCCCACTTGAGCCACGCCGCATGCCGCAGGCAAGCAAGTCTGGGGACCCCCGTTCCCGGAACACCGACAAATATACCCAAGCATAACTCATTAGGTTGGCTTGCTTGTCCAACTTCAACTAATTTGCTCAGGTTTGAAAATAATTAATGGGGCTCACAATCATAAAATATGTCCAGGATAGTATATTTATATGTGAAATATCTCTTCCTTCAATATTCTTTCATGAATTGTTCTAGTGACCAATACAATGTTTGCTAACCTTCAATAAATTACCATCTCTACTTCTTATATGTAAAATCATTACTACCCATGGGATAAGCATATGAAATATATATTATTTCAGATTTATGACATTCAAATCATTCAACCATTTACTCATAGTATATAAGTGAAGCACATGAGTAAATGACAAACTACTCCAAAAAGATATAAGTGAAGATCAATGAGTAGTTAAATAATTATTTAGCTATGTGAAGACTCTCCCATCTAATAATTCCAGATCTGGTATTCTATTCAAACATCAAGCAAAACAAAATAAAACTACATTGCAAGGATAGCACAACTCATGTTAAGAAGCAAAAACTTAGGTTCAACCGATACTAACCGATAGTTGTTGAAGAAGAAAAGATGGGATGCCTACCAGGGCATCTCCAAGCTTAGATGCTTGATACTTCTTGCAATAATATCTTTGGGTGCCTTGGGCATCCCCAAGCTTGAGCTTTTGTGTCTCCTTAATTGTTTTTATATCTCGGTTTCCTAAATCTCGAAAGCTTCAACCACGCCAAACTCAACAAGAACCCGTGAGATAAGTTAGTATAAACCAATGCAAAACTTTATCATCTTCTACTGTAACAAATAACTTAAATTATTATTCAACATTGCATACTAAATGTCTCTGCATATTTAATACTCCTATCCTCAAATAGAATCATTAAACAAGCAAACATATGCAAACAAGGCAAACAAAACAGCAATCTGTCAAAACAGTACAGTCTGTAAAGAATGCAAGATTCATCCTACTTACGTAACTCCAAAAATTATGAAAGAAAATTCCCACTGTAGTAAATTTATCAGAGTTTAATATGCAAAAGGTTTCAACATTTTATCACATTCTGACTTTTCTAAGGAAATTTTGCAACAGCGGTAAACTTTCTGTTTTCAAACAGCAACATGTATACTTGCAAAATAAGCATAGTAAAGGCTATCCCTGACATTTTTATCGAGAATATAGATGCAAAACATTGCTCTAAATAACATCAAGTAAATACTAAAAAAAATCAAATGATGCTCCAAGCAAAACACATATCATGTGTTGAATAAAAATATAGCTCCAAGTAAAGTTACCGATGAACGAAGACAAAAGAGGGGATGCCTTCCGGGGCATCCCCAAGCTTAGGCTCTTGGTCATCCTTGAATATTACCTTGGGGTTCCTTGGGTTTCCCCAAGCTTAGGATCTTGCCACTCCTTATTCCATAGTCCATCGAATCTTTACCAAAAACTTGAAAACTTCACAACACAAAACTCAACAGAAAACTCGTAGGCTCCGTTAGTATAAGAAAATAAAACCACCACTTAGGTATTGTTGTGAAGTCATTCTAAATTCATATTGGTTTAATATCTACTGTATTCCAACTTATCTATGGTTCATACCCTCCGATACTACTCATAGATTCATCAAAATAAGCTAACATCACATAGAAAACAGAATCTATCAAAAACAGAACAGTCCGTAGTAATCTGTATCAAACGTATACTTCTGTAAGTCCAACAATTCTGAAATAAATTGGTGGACCTAAGGAATTTTTCTAGTAATCATATGCCAGAATACAATCAAGGTCTGACTACGGAACCAAAATAAAAGAAGACCACCCCTAATGTAGATCCCCGATCGCCCCGACTGGGCTCCTCTACTGATCGACAGGAAACGAAACAACACAACGAACAAGACCTTCATCGAGCTCCGACTTGAGCTCCGTCACGTCATTTGCACTGGTATCATCGGCACCTGCAACTGTTTGGCAGTATCTGTGAGTCACGAGGACTCAGCAATCTCACACCCGCGAGATCAAGACTATTTAATCTTATGGGTAGGAAAGGGGTACTGAGGTAGAGCTGCAGCAAGCACTAGCATGTATGGTGGCTAACTTACGCAAATGAGAGTGAGAAGAGAAGCAAAGCATGATCGTGAACTAGAAATGATCAAGAAGTGATCCTGAAACTACTTACGTTCAAGCATAACACAAGAACCGTGTTCACTTCCCCGACTCCTCCGAAAAGAGACCATCACGGCTACACACGCGGTTGATGCATTTTAATTAAGTTAAGTGTCAAGTTTTCTACAACCGGACATTAACAAATTCTCATATGCCCATAACCGCGGGCACGGCTTTCGAAAGTTCAAAACCCTACAGGGGTGTCCCAACTTAGCCCATCACAAGCTCTCACGGTCAACGAATGATATTCCTTCTCCCAGGAAGACCCGAGAAGACTCGGAATCCCGGTTACAAGACATTTCGACAATGGTAAAACAAGACCAGCAAAGCCGCCCGATGTGCCGACAAATCCCGATAGGAGTCGCACGTATCTCGTTCTTAGGGCACACCGGATGAGCCAGACGTCAGGTTGGCATAGACCCTGGTTGCCCAAGGGGCACCGGACATCGCTCAGGTTGGACCAATACTTAGAGAAGCACTGGCCCGAGGGGATTAAAATAAAGATGACCCTTGAGTCTGTAGAACCCAAGGGAAAAAGGCTAGGTGGCAAATGGTAAAACCAAGGTTGGGCCTTGCTGGAGGAGTTTTATTCAAGGCGAACTGTCAAGGGGTTCCCATTATAACCCAACCGCGTAAGGAACGCAAAATCATGGAACATAACACCGGTATGACGGAAACTAGGGTGGCAAGAGTGGAACAAAACACCAGGCATAAGGCCAAGCCTTCCACCCTTTACCAAGTATATAGGTGCATTAAAGTAAACAAGATATAATAATGATATCCCAACAATAATCATGTTTCAACAAGGAACAAACTTCATCTTCACCTGCAACTAGCAACACTATAAGAGGGGCTAAGCAAAGTGGTAACATAGCCAAACAACGGTTTTCTAGGACAAGGTGGTTTAGAGGCTGGACATGGCAACATGGGAGGCATGATATAGCAAGTGGTAGGTATCGCAGCATAGCAAAAGAGCGAGCAACTAGCAAGTGAAGATAGAAGTGATTTCGAGGGTATGGTCATCTTGCCTGAGATCTCGCAAGGAAGAAGAACGAGTCCATGAAGAAGACAAACGGACGTAGTCGAACGGATCCTCACAAACGCGACGTTATCGGAACTAACTCGAAGAAGCAACACTGGAAAGAAGCAAACAACCTAGTAAACAACAATCACAAGCATACACATGGCATGATGCGCAACCAAGTATGATGCATGTCCGGTTTAATGAGGCATGGCATGGCAAAGTGCACAAACAATACTACAAATTTAGTGGAGCTCAATATGCAACGAGTTGCATATTGACGAAACACCACATGACTTATTTAGTTCTCTCTTGTTTATGTACCCAACAATATTAAATGTTGTTAACATGGCAAGGGGTGAAACATGATTAAATTTCACAATTAGGCATTTTAAATGAGGTCGGAAACATCAAACAACAATTTCGGTAAATCCCCATATGCATTAACAATTTAATGCAACAACAATTTTAACCATTTAAATATTATTAACATGATGCGGCTGACATGTTCAAGTTTATGCAATCTTTATTAAAAGTTGACAAGAGCATTATGAAGCATTTTTCACCGTGGTGGAAAGAAAAGGGGTGCCACAGCAACGATAACGATAACGGTGCCACGGCAACGTTCCGGTTCCGGTAACTCGGTTGAGATACCGATGCAAAGGAGAAGTGTGTGGTTGCGTGCAAAAGATGGTGGGGCGCTCCCGGATACCGGGTGTCCCATGAGTTGATGGCATGGAAGCGAGAGACACTATGGACACGGAGCAACACACGGTTCAACTCATACATCGCAAGCATTCGTTCACGGACGTCGTCTCAGGGTTATACCTTTGAAGCATGCAAACGAGACGGTTCGGGTTCGGTGCAAAGTAGAGGAAGTAGACGTTCTCGCGACGGTAGTGGAAGTAGTGGCCCTCGCTTCGTAGATGTTCACACTCCGTAGGTGTTCGGGGTCAAAACAAGGAACTTGACGTCCACGGGTCTTCGAGGGTCGACGGTTCATGTTCCGTAGACGTTCGAGCGGCAGTAGTGGTACACGTTCACGGAGTAGGTCGTACACGTCGTCGGTAGATGTTCACTTGACGGCCTTCAACGGCGGTAGTTGTTCTCGTTTCATCATGGAAGTAGTTGCACATCTCGTAGTGGTACTTGACAATTTCGGAGACGGCGGAAGACAAACTTGGCGGTCCTCGTTGATCTAATACTTGGCATTATTCCCTGTACGGTGGTCGTTTTAGGCATCGGGCATCGAGGTACTTGGCAGTCTTGTGTAGACGAACTTGAGGTACGCCGTGGCAGAGGAATCAACGTTGCAATGGTGGTCTCGACGTAACCAGATCGAAGCAAGGCCAAGGGGTCTCATGCATCACAGATCGAAGCAGCGGTCGTACTCGTCCTCCCGCGAGCAGAGACGAGGGCACCAGGAAGACCTATGAGGAGCAGCAACAACAAGGGCGTCGGGTAGGTGATGGCCGTGGCAGGAGCGTGCACGAGGAGGACGCAGGCGAAGATGTGGTGGAGGTCGCCGGCGCGGGCGAAGGCAGCGGCAGCACGGCACGGCGGACGGCGCTACCAGCGCAGGTGGAGGAGGAGCTGCAGGGGAGCGGCTGGAGATGTTCGACGTGGCTTCTCTGGCCCATGGCAGGAGGCCATGGCAGGCAGACGACGTAGGAGGAGAGGATGCAGGGGCGCTGGGGTTGGCGCGGTCGGAGGCCAGGGCCGTGGGGCGGAGCTTGGCGGCGTCTTTGGTAGTAGGGAGGCGCGTCCATGGCGACCGACGTGAGGAGGAGGCCGGGGAAGGAAGGCCATGGCACCAAGGGGAAGGAGGCGCAAAGGTAGGACTTGCCGGTGGTGGCGCCAAGGAGGTGGAGCAAGAGGTGCGGCCGCGACCTGGC
>NC_041390.1:559457018-559555208 GCF_002162155.2 Triticum dicoccoides | reverse complement strand
CTGATTGGCCCGCTGGGCTAAGCTCTCTCTCCCCTTCCTATTTCCTTCTCTTTACAAAATAGTGAAAACAGAGAAAGGAAAAGAGAGAAGAGAAGGTTCGAGGAAGAATTTGGGCATGTGGTTAATTTTCTTGGACTCACAAAAATATGCTCGGTCCGAGAAAATTAGAAAAAGCCAGAGCGAACGATAAGAATTCAAACTCATTTGAATTTAATTCAAATGGGTTTGAACTAGAATGAGGTTTTAGGAGTGGCCAAAAATGTTGATAATTTAGGAGGAGCCTCGATAAATGGAGAAAGAATAAATGGCAAGGTTAGAGAGTCAACACTTGAAGAATAAAAGGCCAAGGGATTTAATATGCAAGTGTGTTATGGTGAATTTCAAATTAAGGAAATATTTAATATAGCTCCCTAATATCGGGAGGATATGTTATAAAAAGAAGTCATCCTCCCCTCGATTTAAGTGGATCGAAGATCCATACGATTTATTTAAAAGAGTTTTGAAACAGTTGCAATGTTAATGGCATGATGACATGATGCAATGCACATGATGCAATGATGAATGCAATGAACCAAACAAATCACACGACGAAACCCGGAAACCCTGGAAGGCATCTAAAGCTCCGGTCTTGGGGTGTCACAACACTCCACCACTACAAGAGGATCTCGTCCCGAGATCTAGGACGGCACCGGAGGAAAACGGAAGAGGAAGAGAAGAGGTAAAACTAAGTTGCTTCTTTGAAAAACGAGTGAAACCAAAGAACCTTGCGAGGTTGAACAAATTGAAAGAAAGAATGCAACGAAGAAGAACAAAGTTGCAAACACTCCGTTAGACAAGAGGAACAAGGAACATTAGTAGAACCTTGTAGGTTGAAAGACATAAGGAAAGTGTCACAAAGGACAAGAAGTACATGCAAGCACTCCGGTAGAACGAGATGTACAAGGAATGATAAAGATCAATTACGGCAACACTCTGGTTGGAAATGGAAGACATAGAATATGAACTTGGCAAAATTAAAGCAATTGGATGAGACTCCGGTAAAAAGAGGAATGATAGCCACAACACTCTGGGTAAAACAAGATAGAGGGAAAAAAATAATGATATCATTTGGACAGCACTCCGACTGTAAATGGAAGGAATTCAACATGAATTTGACAAGATGAGAGTATGCTTGATGAAATCAACAACACACTGCCTCCAGAACTATTGAAAGAATGGCACAAGGGGTAAGAAAGATCTCAGACAGCACTCCGGTTGAGAAGGGAGGCAAAACTTGATAAGATGAGAGAACTTGAATGGAGGACACGACACTCTGGTTAAAAGGATAAGCAAAAGAAAGAACATGATCTTCCCAATACGAAATGATGAGTGAAGAGAGCATCATCACAATGCCTCCGAAAGAAAGAAAGAATGGAATGGAATGAACGGAGGGAAACAAGATCTTGGGAGAGCACGCTTACAAAAAATGCTAGAATGGAGTTGTTGGATTATCAACAACGAAAGGATAAGCTTGATATGGGTTTATGGAATACATATCAAAATTATGAGGTGACAACCTGCCACTCACGGGAAAAAGATTTGATTGAGAGCTAGAAAAGATAGAAAGCTTCTTCCACCGAGGTGATAAGAAAACTTGGATCACAGGTAATCATCACCAAGAGCAACATTCCCAATGGAAGGCTTTAGGTGAAACATATACCAAGATAACTCCAAGGAAGAAAAAGATGGGTTTAAATATCTCATTCCTGAACTTGTGAATCATGAAACACGAAGGAAAATTATCAAGAATGACATAACACCACCTCAAAAGATAAGGTAGAAGGAATTGCACTTCGGAATGCAAGATGAAGAATACTTGAACTCCTTTGAAAAGAATCTTGATGAACACTTCGAGAAGGAATTAAATTCTTGATGAACCATCATGTAGAACCTCCATGAAGAACTCCGGTAATAAAAGAATGATCAAAAAGAAGTGGAGGATGAAAAAGAATAAGATTGAAGCCTTGCAATGATTGAATGAAGCTTTGCGACGAGATAAAGTGGAAACTTGGAACTCCGGAAAAGAAAGATGACTCACTTGAACCGAGAATTTACTCATCATGAACAAACTCCGGAAGAATGAATCAATCACTTCGATAAAGCAGGAATAAGAATTATGTTATGTGTATCTGATGGAGTCCTAGATTAGGGGGTCTCCGGACAGCCGGATTATATCCTTTGGCCGGACTGTTGGACTATGAAGATACGAGATTGAAGACTTCGTCTCGTGTCCGGATGGGACTCTACATGGCGTGGAAGGCAAGCTTAGGCAATACGGATATGTATATCTCCTCCTTTGTAACCGAACTTGTGTAACCCTAGCCCCCTCCGATGTCTATATAAACCCGAGGGTTTTAGTCCGTAGGACAACATACAATCATACCATAGGATATCTTCTAGGATTTAGCCTCTTCGATCTCGTGGTAGATCAACTCTCGTAATACTCATATCATCAAGAATAAATCAAGCAGGACGTAGGGTTTTACCTCCATCAATAGGGCCCGAACCTGGGTAAAACATCATGTTCACTGCCTCCTATTACCATCCGCCTTAGACGCACAGTTCGGGACCCCCTACCCAAGATCCACTAGTTTTGACACCAACATTGGTGCTTTCATTGAGAGTTCCTCTGTGTCATCGCCAGAAGGAAGGATGTCCCGTCTCGTCTTTAAAGACGGTACTACTATTGGGGGAGCTTTGGCTGTTGGCCAAACTCTCCGACTAGGCGGTTTCATCCTGACCGCCTGTTCGGCCGCCGCACCGACAATGACTTCTCGGGTCATCGAAAACAGCCTCCATGTCAAATCGGCACTCGCCGAATAGATGGATCCAATGGAGCTCGCCTCCTTAAGAGAGCTCTTGGATCGCATCGCCGCCTTGGGAGTCGCTGTGGACTATGATCGGATTGGGCTTAAACCCGATTGTCGGTGTCAAAACCGGCGGATCTCAGGTAGGGGTCCCAAACTGTGCGTCTAGGCCGGATGGTAACAGGAGGCAAGGGACACGAAGTTTTACCCAGGTTCGGGCCCTCTTGATGGAGGTAAAACCCTACGTCCTGCTTGATTAATATTGATGATATGGGTAGTACAAGAGTAGATCTACCACGAGATCAGAGAGGCTAAACCCTAGAAGCTAGCCTATGGTATGATTGTTGTTCTGTATGTTGTCCTATGGACTAAAACCCTCCGGTTTATATAGACACCGGAGAGGGTTAGGGTTACACAAAGTCGGTTACAATGGTAGGAGATCTACATTTCCGTATCGCCAAGCTTGCCTTCCACGCCAAGGAAAGTCCCTTCCGGACACGGGACGAAGTCTTCAATCTTGTATCTTCATAGTCCAGGAGTCCGCCTGAAGGTATAGTCCGGCCATACGGACACCCCCTAATCCAGGACTCCCTCGGTAGCCCCTGAACCAGGCTTCAATGACGACGAGTCCGGCGCGCAGATTGTCTTCGGCATTGCAAGGCGGGTTCCTCCTCCAAGTACTTCATAGAAGATTTTGAACACAAAGATAGTGTCCGGCTCTGCAAAATAAGTTTCCACATACTGCCATAGAGAGAATAATATTTACACAAATCTAATCTGCTGACGTATTCCGTAGTGTGACATCGCACCACGGCCAAGCCTTTATTCGAATCGTTTTATTGTCCCACCTCAGCGTGTCATGCGAGGCGGTTTCCTTGGCACGTCTCGTTGAAGCAAAGATCATGTCCCCTTATTCCGGGATTCTCATCAATACGGGCGTGGGTAACCCAACCGCTTCTAAGACTCCTAGACTATAGGCAAGTCCAAACAGCCACGAAGAGGACGCTTGATATTCACCCTCTTTATAAAGGGACAAGGCTTTAATTTTTTCCCTCCCGTGCTCAATCGAATCCTTCCCCCACCTCAAGCTCAAACACCCAAAGTTCAGGTCAGGTGCTCCGAACCTTCAATCATGTCCAGATCTAGCCTTCAAGGCTGATGGATGCCTTCCTCCGTCACGGAAGAAGACATCAAAAAGTTGAGGGAGGCCAGATATTTGACCGCCGAGGTTTTGCATCGGCTGCCTGCCCAAGGGCAGGCCGTCCCCTCCCCCGAACCCAACGAGAATGTTGTGTTCATCTCCCACTCCCTCTGAGGTCTAGGCCTTGCTCTAGATCCTATCGTCAGGGGTTTGATGTTTTATTACGGGCTAGATTTCCATGATCTAGCTCCGGACTCCTTTCTCCATATCACGACATTTATTGTCGTGTGTGAGGCCTTCCTCTGGGTTACCCCTGACTTTGGCATGTGGCTCAAGACCTTTGAAGTAAAGCCGAAGATGATCGAGGGGCAACATGCAGCGTGTGGGGGTGCCTCAATATGCAAGATGACGGGTGCTCCATGGCCCAAAGGTTCCATTCCAGAGGTGTCTGAATTGTGGCAATAGGAGTGGTTCTACATCACGGCTCCTAGAAGTGCCAAGTGGGCGGCCGCCCCTGTTTTCCGCTCGGGCCCTCCACCACAACTGATGTCATGGATCAGCAGAGGTCTGAGATGGGGTCCAGCTAAGGACGTGCCTATACTGCAAAGCCGCATTCGAGATCTCTTCAATGGAGATTTTAGTTTGGTTGCGGTCATACAAGTTATGCTGGTTCGTCAAGTCCAGCCTTGCAAACGCCGACCCCTTCGCTTGTGGGAGTTCAATCCCGAGGGACCGCGTGTCATTCAAAATTTCCTCGGCCTGACGCACGAGGAGATGTATAAGTCATTCTTCGGACCTCAGGTAGAGTGTCCGAAAATCACCGAGGACGTGGGCCTGAGCAGTAACCGCGCCACCAAACAGGTAAGGAATCTTCCGGCAGAACATACTATCTCTCATTTGTTACGAAGTTATTTCTGAGAGTTAACTTTTTGACCAGGACTGGCTAGCAAAGGCGAAGTTGATTCGGTGTTCGGCCCCCCTCCCTGAGGGTTTGGACAATCCGGTATTGGAAAAGATGCTCTAGGTCGCACCTTGCCCGGAGCCCTTGAAGGAAGATACTGGGGAGGATAATACGGGCGGACGCGGGCCCCCAACGCTGCCCGTTCTAACCGAGGGAGCGAGCGTCTCCATGAAGGAAGACGATCGGAGGAGGAAAAGGACTGAGCTCGGGGATTCGGAAGCCGAAGCTTCCAAATGGGAGAAGAAGTCTCCCAAAGAGGGTCCTACCTTGGGGGGTGCTTTTGCCGCACAAAGTCCGCGGGGGGATCAATTCTCCAATGAGTCGTAAGTGACCCGAAATACTTTAATAGTACAGGTATGCCATCTTTCTCTTCTGAGAAAATAACCACCGCATATATCTTTGCAGTTCGGGCCTTAGCCCCTCTCAAATGAGCTCGTCTTAGGGGGATCTTCTTCCAGAGATGATGGAGAGCGAAACGCCTCCTCCAGACTCCTCCGCTCCGGAAGCGGGCGACCCCAAAGTGTCGTCGTGGAGGGCCTCTCCGAGTCCGGTGAGGCCAGAAGATAATCCCATTGGCCCCCAAAGCTCCCAGTGTCCGGCTCCCGAAGAGAGCGGACAAAAGAGTCCGACACCGTCTGGTGTGCGATCGGATGTTCTGAGGGAGTTGATGGGGCGAGCGGGCATCTCAGATGAACACCGTGTGCTGATGAATACGGTGATGGAGAGAATCTCGTCCGCCAAAAGCGGATTGCATGAAGCTTTTATGAGTCTACTAACAGGCTTTGAGGTACGTAAAATAATGTATGATAGTCCTGCACATGCTAGGTGTGCCCTGTGTAGATAGTAGTGTTGGAAATATGCCCTAGAGGCAATAATAAATTAGTTATTATTATATTTCCTTGTTCATGATAATCGTTTATTATCCATGCTAGAATTGTATTGATAGGAAACTCAGATACATGTGTGGATACATAGACAACACCATGTCCCTAGTAAGCCTCTAGTTGACTAGCTCGTTGATCAATAGATGGTTACGGTTTCCTGACCATGGACATTGGATGTCATTGATAACGGGATCACATCATTAGGAGAATGATGTGATGGACAAAGACCCAACCCTAAGCCTAGCACAAGATCATGCAGTTCGTATGCTAAAGCTTTTCTAATGTCAAGTATCATTTCCTTAGACCATGAGATTGCGCAACTCCCGGATACCGTAGGAGTGCTTTGGGTGTGCCAAATGTCACAACGTAACTGGGTGGCTATAAAGGTACACTACAGGTATCTCCGAAAGTGTCTGTTGGGTTGGCACGAATCGAGACTAGGATTTGTCACTCCGTGTAAACGGAGAGGTATCTCTGGGCCCACTCGGTAGGACATCATCATAATGTGCACAATGTGATCAAGGAGTTGATCACGGGATGATGTGTTATGAAACGAGTAAAGAGACTTGCCGGTAACGAGATTGAACAAGGTATCGGGATGCCGACGATCGAATCTCGGGCAAGTATCGTACCGCTGGACAAAGGGAATTGTATACGGGATTGATTAAGTCCTTGACATCGTGGTTCATCCGATGAGATCATCGTGGAACATGTGGGAGCCAACATGGGTATCCAGATCCCGCTGTTGGTTATTTACCGGAGAGTCATCTCGGTCATGTCTGCATGTCTCCCGAACCCGTAGGGTCTACACACTTAAGGTTCGGTGACGCTAGGGTTATAGAGATATTAGTATGCGGTAACCCGAAAGTTGTTCGGAGTCCCGGATGAGATCCCGGACGTCACGAGGAGTTTCGGAATGGTCCGGAGGTAAAGATTTATATATGGGAAGTCTTGTTTTGGTCGCCGGAAAAGTTTCGCATTATCGGTATTGTACGGGAGTGTCGAAAGGGGTCCGGGGGTCCACCAAGGGGGTCCACCTGCCCCGGGGGGCACATGGGCTGTAGGGGTGTGCGCCTTGGCCTATATGGGCCAAGGGCACCAGCCCCAAGAGGCCCATGCACCAAGAGATAAGGGAAAGAAAGAGTCCTAAAGGGGGGAAGGCACCTCCTAGGTGCCTTGGGGAGGATGGACTCCTCCCTGGCCGCACCCTTCCTTGGAGGAAGGGCCAAGGCTGCGCCCCCCCCCCTCTCCCTTGGCCCTATATATAGTGGGGAGAAGGGAGGGCAGCCATACCTAAGCCCTGGCGCCTCCCTCTCCCTCCCATGACACATCTCCCTCCTCCCGCAGTGCTTGGCGAAGCCCTGTTGGAATCCCGCTACTTCCACCACCACACCGTCGTGCTGCTGGATCTCCATCAACCTCTCCTCCCCCTTGCTGGATCAAGAAGGAGGAGATGTCGCTGCTCCGTACGTGTGTTGAACGCGGAGGTGCCGTCCGTTCGGCGCTAGGATCATCGGTGATTTGGATCACGACGAGTACGACTCCATCAACCCCGTTCTCTTGAACGCTTCCGCGCGCGATCTACAAGGGTATGTAGATCCACTCCTCCCTCATTGCTAGATGACTCCATAGATAGATCTTGGTGACACGTAGGAAAATTTTGAATTTATGCTACATTCCCCAACAAGTAGCCCCTGAGACTCTGGTTGTCGTCGGAAACGATGACGAACAAAGGATCATATTCCCAGGTAATAACCATACTGCTTCTATGTGCAGGTGATTGAAGCTCCGGTGGCTAACCGGACTAGCGAGTTTGCCCATTTAAAACGGTAGTTGGATGCGGCAGACGCCGACATTGAGCTTGTTAACAAAAGGCTTGACGAGGCACAAGGTAAGTGTCATTATCTGGTAAACGCCACATAGTAAGAGCAGCATGATGCCGGTATCTTTAATATGTTGTGACTGCAGATGGAGCTGCCACTGTTGAAGCCTTGTGGGCAGAACTTACCAGAGCCAAGGAACAAGCGAGGTTTGGTAATGCGGCTGCTTTGAAGGCGGACGAAGAGTTGAAAGCCGAGAAGGCCGCGCATGGCGAGAGCCGAAATAAGATGGCCAAGATGGCCATAGAATTAAAAGCCGCCGCCGACCGTTGCCGGGTTCTTAAAAAGGAAAAACTAGCGAAGGCATCGGACCTTGAGAAGGCTGCTGCGACGAGAAAAGACATCCGCTCTGCTATGAGGGCGAAGAAGGAGGAGCTGCGGGAAGCCGGGGATATTGTAGCTGGGAAATCCTTTATGTTGTGGAGGAAGTTCGGAGATCCACGGTATGCCTCTCTGGATCGGCTGTGGAGTTCGGATGATGTGTATATGGATTTGGCGGCGAGCGCTGCTGATGCGGCCAAGTACTTCCAGGGTCAGATGGACCGTGAAGTGGACCAGTTGTTTTGGACACAATTCCATTCTCCCGAGCGTCCGCTTTCATTGACTGACCAATTAGCCGAATGGGCAGAACTAAATAGGTTGTCCAGACTCGCCATGAGGTCTGTTGTGGATCAGCTATGGCCGGAAAGGCCAAAACCGAGCATCTATTTCAGCTTGGTGCAGCAGTTGCTTGACGTGGTGCCGCGCATTAATGCGATGAAGAGGTCGGCGTTCATAGAGGGCTCATGGATGGCCTTTGCCCATGTTAAAGCATACTGGGCGGAGATGGATGCTACCACTGTTGCAGCGTGGGATTCGGCCATAGGTCGAATGGCTGTTGAGCACTACTTTGGAGAACTTCTTGAGGGTGCTCGTTTGATAGAGACCCAGTGCTCAAAAGATATTATGTTTGAGTGATATGTAATCTCATTGTAAGCAAAATGCTTTTATAAATTTTTTATAAGGCTATTTTTATACTTTTGCCTGAAAGTAATATGATGCCTCCTGGGCGGCCGTTTATGTATACATGTGTATAACCTAAAAGATTGCAGCCGTCGGCTTCAACCCCCACGCATATAATGCGGAGGTGCTCGCAAAAACACGCGTTCACACTTAACCCAACGTCTTGGTCCTATTAAGGAGGTGATAGCGGAGCGAGCGAGGCAACCGGACTATAATGCTTTAGCACTTTCACTTAGCCATAGGAGTTTGACAGTGGGGCTACTAGATAGCCCCTGGTGGCTCCACACTCTCCCGATCCTGGGGTGCGTACATGCCTGGCCGGAAAACGGCCCTTCGTTAAGGCGGAGGAATTCTAACATTCCAACAGGTCATCGAGTGGTTGACCAGTCTCATGCTATATCATGACAGTCAGTTTTCGGCTGTCTCTACTGAGGTGCTCGTCCGGATGAACCAGGGCACAATTGCAGTAGTCCTCCTGGTGCTACCTTAGCCGGTAAAGCGGAACGTAAGGCACCAAAACACAGGAGCCGGGAAAACCCAACATTTGACCAAAGACAATGATTCGGAGCTGATGCATATAGGGCCAAACTCGCGACGCCGAACACTCCCTAAGGTATTCGGTCTTTGTGGTATAAACCGGGCCTAAATAATGGCCTTTGTAAGAAGCCCCTTCTGTCCAGGTACGTGCATTGTTCTGGCGTGGCCACATGCCAAGACGTCAGCATCCTTCTCAACGGTGGATATGTATCAACAAGAGACAGTAAAAAAGGTTTATGCAGGGTCTTAATCTAAAAAGAATCCTTGGAGCGGGTCCCTGCTGCATGTCTGCGCCTGTGTCTCCGTTGTGCCGTATCGTGGACGGGTGTAGCACGATGATCGTCTGTAAAAGAGAGGAATTTAGGTGAAAAAGTTGTCGTGCAAAAAGATAGTTTTTAAAGAAACCATGTATAATTCAAGATGAGAAGAAATTGCCACTTGTCTGCGCGCGTTCAGCCCCTTGTATTGACAAATAGGGGTGTGACCATTTATTCGGTATAAATAGCTGTGCCGGACTTGATTAGTTGTGTCTGAGGTCTTGACGACCTATTGGATGCTTTCGCTGGTCCGGGCGCCTTTATTGTGCGGCTGCCAAGGCAGCCGCCCTCTCTTCGGCGCGCATAGATCGCTTGATATTTCTGTTCACTGAAATGATGCCATGTGGACCGGGCATCTTGAGTGTGAGGGAGGCGTAGTGTGGTATTGCATTAAAGCAAGCGAAAGCTTCGCGTCCGAGCAGTGCTTGATAGCCACTTTGGAACGGAGCGATGTGGAAGGTTAAATGCTCGCGACGGAAGTTATCGGGGGAGCCGAATATGACTTGTAGTAGGAGGGAGCCCGTACAACGAGCCCCTGGGCCTGGCGTTACTCCTCTAAAGGTAGTATTGCTATGGTGAATTTTTGTTGGGTCTAACCCCATCCCGCGGATTGTATCATGATATATTATGTTTAGATTGCTGCCACCGTCCATCAAGACTCATGTGAAGTGATATCCGCCAATTACTGGGTCTAATACCAGGGCAGCCCATCCTGCGCGTCGGATACTTGCTGAGTAATCACGATGGTCAAAAGTGATCGGTTGAGACGACTAGTGGCAGGAAGTCGTGGTGACAGGCACTTGGGTATATTTTCCTGGGAGTGCCGCGTTATTTTTTCCCTTGATCACGTGTAACACGTTTACTGTTTTGACTTCTGGTGGAAATTTCTTTTGTTCCCCAGTGTCTTGCTTGGGAGGCTCGTCCTCGTCTTCACTTGGTGTATCCTCCCCCTTGTGTACGGCGTTGAGCTTGCCGGACTGCTTGAAGACCCAACATTCTCTGTGGGTATGATTAGCAGGTTTACCAGGGGTACTATGGATCTGACATACTTGGTCCAGAATTTTGTTGAGGCTGGGCAGTTCATCCCTGGTGCCTTTAGAGGGTGGCTTTTGACCTGGCCGAGAGCTTTTGAATCTGGCGTTTACTATCGTGCCCTTCGTGCTGTCTTCTTTATTCCGACGTTTGTTATTGCTGTTGCGCCATGATTTCCCATTTCCATCTCTAACTTCATATGTACTTGGGTCGCTGGTGCTGCATCTGGCTAGCCAGCTGTCCTCTCCCACGCAAAAGCAGGTCATGAGGCTTGTTAATGTGGCCATCGTTCTCGGCTTATTTTGGCCGAGGTGTCTGGCGAGCCATTCGTCACGGACGCTATGCTTAAAAGCTGCCAAGGCTTCAGCGTTCGGACAGTCGACAATCTGGTTCTTTTTAGTAAGAAACCTGTTCCAAAGCTTTTGGGCTGACTCTCCGGGCTGTTGAGTTATATGACTCAAATCGTCCGCATCCGGAGGTCAGACATAAGTCCCTTGAAAATTTGCCCGAAAGGCGTCTTCGAGCTCTTCCCAACTTCCAATGGAGCTTTCGGGGAGGCCTTTAAGCCAGTGACGAGCTGGCCCTTTGAGCTTGAGGGGTAAGTACTTGATAGTGTGGAGATCATCTCCTCGAGCCATATGGATATGAAGGATGTAGTCCTCAATCCAGATCCCAGGGTCTGTTGTTCCGTCGTATGTATCTATGTTTATAGGTTTGAATCCCTCTAGAAATTCATGGTCCAGCACCTCATCGGTGAAACATAGGGGGTGTGCGGCGCCCCTATGGCTGGGTGTACTGCGTTGTTCAGATGTTTGTTGTGTTGCATTGTATGCTGGGGCGCGCTTGCATGGTCCATAGATGGATCTTGTTGCGCCGTCCTTTGGGTGCGAGCCCTCGCATGGGTCGCGTGTTGCATTGTGAGTGGCATTGTATGCCGCTCTGTGTTGGTAGAGGGGTCGTCTATCCGGCCAGGTGGCTGCTTTGATATTTGGTTGTGGGGGGTCTGAGGCCTCCTCATCGAATTCAGGTAGCAGCTTCCGTTTTGGATAGCTCTTGGAGGGGCGATTGTCGCCGTACCTCCCTGCTGTGTTGAGTATTTTACTCCATCTGATTTGGAGTGTGTCTTGCGCAGCCTTGAGCCTTTGCTTCTGCTTTTTAAGACTCCTTGCGGTGGCAACAAGCCTTTTACGGGCATTCTACTGCTCCGGGTGCCTGTCCGGCGTTATGTCGTCCGAACCATTATCCTTGATAGAATTTGTTTGTTCGGTTTGATTATCCAGATTGCCGTTGTCCGGCAGCGGTTTGCCCTGCTCCAGCGCTGGGTCTGTGTGATCGTTATTTCTGTCGAGGCGGGATTTGGGGCGGCGCTTGCGTTGCCGCTTTGACTGCTTTTCGAGGGAACAAGCCTTCGATGTGTCCTTCCGCTCCTCGTCATTATCTTTTGGTGCGTCCACCATGTATACGTCATATGACGAGGTGGCTTTCCAGTGCCCAATAGGCACTGGTTCTTCATCGTCTCCTTCATCGGCGTCCATACCATTGATGTCTTCGGAGTCGAAGTCGAGCATGTCGGTTAAATCGTCGATAGTGGCTACAAAGTGGGTGGTGGGTGGGCTTTGAATTTCTTCATTGTCCGTATCCCAACCTTGCTGACCGTAGTCCGGCCAGGGCTCTCCTGATAAAGAGAGAGACTTTAGTGTCTTCAGAATATCGCTGAAAGGCGAGTGTTGAAAGATGTCCGTGGCAGTAAACTCCATGATCGGCACCCAATTGGATTCGATCGGCAGGGGGGCAGAGGGTTCGGAGTCTGGAGAGGAGTCCGGCTCCTTGGAGTCACGAATCTCGCGGAGTGCGGGGCTGATGTTCGGCTCGATCGCTGTTGGGATCGCAGCCCCCGAGGCGGCGTCCAACCACCCATCCTCGATCGGCGCAGTTGGCTCCGAATTAAGGGTTGAAGCCGATGCGGGTGCGGCCTCCAGGGCACTGTTCGGCGGCAGAGCTAGTTCATGCTCGTCGTGACAGTGCGGCGCGCTCGGCAGTGGCTTGAATCCGTCGAAGATCAAGTCCCCGCGGATGTCAGCCGTGTAGTTTAAACTTCCAAATCTGACCTGACGGCCAGGGGCATAGCTTTCGATCTGCTCCAGATGGCCAAGTGAATTGGCCTGCAGTGCGAAGCCGCCGAAGACGAAGATCTGTCCGGGGAGGAAGGTCTCTCCCTGGACTGCATCGCTATTGATGATCGTAGGAGCCATCAAGCCTAATAGCGATGACACAGAGGAACTCTCAATGAAAGCACCAATGTCGGTGTCAAAACCGGCGGATCTCGGGTAGGGGGTCCCGAACTGTGCGTCTAGGCCGGATGGTAACAGGAGGCAAGGGACATGAAGTTTTACCCAGGTTCGGGCCCTCTTGATGGAGGTAAAACCCTACGTCCTGCTTGATTAATATGGATGATATGGGTAGTACAAGAGTAGATCTACCACGAGATCAGAGAGGCTAAACCCTAGAAGCTAGCCTATGGTATGATTGTTGTTCTGTATGTTGTCCTACAGACTAAAACCCTCCGGTTTATATAGACACCGGAGAGGGTTCGGGTTACACAAAGTCGGTTACAATGGTAGGAGATCTACATTTCCGTATCGCCAAGCTTGCCTTCCACGCCAAGGAAAGTCCCTTCCGGACACGGGACGAAGTCTTCAATCTTGTATCTTCATAGTCTAGGAGTCCGGCTGAAGGTATAGTCCGGCCATCCAGACACCCCCTAATCCAGGACTCCCTCACCGATCAAAGGGAGATTAACTCTCCACCGGTCACCCATCATATTGCAGTGGTGGAGGAACAATGCGGCGACCTTTCCTCTATATTGAGGACCAACTATGTCCGGATTCCCGAGCTCTCCGAGCCAGACGCCCGCTCGAGGGAGGACAACATTCAATCCCTGAACTTAGAGTCAGGCAGCGGGCTAGGATTATCGGGTAACACCCCGGAACCGGAACTTCCAAAAATTGGAAACTCCTCGGCCCCTGGATCCCAGATCAGGTAAGGGTTCGGATTCAATTCCACCCACCCACCCAAACATAAGTGATCTTTCCCACATCAGGCAAGAGCCCCAGGAAACAGTACATCACTATTGGGCCAGATTCCTCCTTGCGATGAACAAGGTTAAGGACTGTCGCGAGGAAGACGCAATCCTATTTTTCTGCAATAATTGCACGGACAAGCGAATCCTTAACGCCATAAATCGCCGTGAGATAACATGCTTCGCTGACTTGGCGTCCATAGTACAAAAGTACTGTGCGATGGAAAGTGCCTGGAAAACTGAAACAAACTTTTGGGATAATCCGGCCCTGAATACAAACCCAGTCCGAAATAAAAGGGTGCATTATCACAATACACCCGGGTCAACTACCAAAAAGCAAAAACCCTCTACAGGGCATGGAACCGTACTGGAGGGATGGCTCAATGGACCCTGCAAAATTCATAGTACAGTGGATACAATACAGACCAACAGCCTTAGAGCATGTTGGATACTCCGGCAGGTGGCCAAAAGTGGTGAGGATCTTCTTATCCCAAATACCACAGAGCACCATCCCGTGGATAACAATACGGTGTTACCAGTCTTTGAGACCTTCGCGTCAAATAATAGGCGCAAGCGAACACTCGCAACATGGCCGAAATCTGCCACGTAGCAGCAGTAAATCCATGGAGTGACACGACTATTACCTTCAATGCTAGTGACGAACCTAAATTCCGAAAAGCCTGAGCACCAGCCGCACTGGTCCTTAGTCCAATCGTGGACGGCTTTCGACTCACCAAAGTACTCATGGACGGCGGCAGTGGATTAAACCTCATCTATGAGGAAACTCTTCAAAAGATGGAAATAGACTGGAACCGCATTGAGCAAAGTAGCACAACCTTTAGAGGAATCATCCCCAGTCGGGAAGCACGCTATGCTGGGAAAATCACACTAGATGTGGTATTCGGCACGCTGGATAATTACAGGTCCGAAGAAATTACATTCCAAGTGGCCCTGTTCAGCAGTGGTTATCACGCTCTTTTAGGACGGGAGGCATTCACAATCTTCCAAGCCGTACCCCATTACGGGTACATGAAGCTCAAAATGCCCGGGCCCAACGGAATCATCACTCTCGCCAGCGATCCGGGACATAGCACTCCGCGCCGAAAACAAAACAGCCGCATTGGCCCTCGAGGCATTATCTGAAGCCCTCTCGGCCAAGGAATTAACCACGCTACGCTCCACAGTGGATAGGGACGACGTGATACTCGACAAGGGATCCAAGTCCACCTCTTTTAAAGCAGCGGCTGAAATAGTCAAATTCCAAGTCCACCCAACGGACCCTACAAAAACAGCCTCCATCGGGGCACAGTTAAACCCCGCTGTGGACGCCGCACTACGAGAGTTCCTGCACAAGAACTGGGACATATTCGCCTGGCATCCCTCAGACATGCCAGGAATCCCACGCAGGCTGGCTGACATTGCCTCAATATCCTAAAGGGATTCAAGCCGGTCAAGCAAGCTCTTCGGTGTTTCTCCGAACCTAAGAGACGGGCCATGGGAGAGGAACTAGCCAAGTTATTGGAGGCCGGATTCATCAGAGTAATAAAACACCCGGACTGGCTAGCAAACCTGGTGATGGTACCAAAGAAGGACAAATCCTGGCGCCTTTGTGTCGATTTCAAAGACCTCAATAAAGCTTTCCCAAAGGATCCCTTCCCCTCCCACGCATCGATCAAATCATTGATGCTACCGCAGGACACGAGTCATTGTGTTTCCTCGATGCATACTCCGGTTACCACCAAATCAAGATGGCGGAGTCCGACCAAGCCGCAACGTCATTCATCACACCATACGGTCCCTTCTGTTTTAACACAATGCCTTTTGGGCTCAAAAACGCTGGTGCAACATATCAGCGCATGATTCAGACATGTCTGGAGAAACAAATCGGCAAAACAGTAGAGGCATACGCAGATGATGTGGTCGTCAAAACCAAACACGTCGACTCTTTGATAGACGACTTGAGGCTCACATTCAACAACCTCCGAACATACGACATCAAGCTCAATCCGGAAAAATGCATTTTCGGCGTACTAGCTAGAAAGCTCCTAGGTTTCATTGTCTCCAGTAGAGGTATTGAAGCTAATCCGGCCAAAATCCGAGCTTTGTCATAGTTGGCTACCCCAACAGACCTCAAACAAATCCAGAAGTTAACTGGATGTGTGGCGGCTCTAAGCCGCTTTATCTCCCACTTAGGGGAAAAGGCTTTACCCCTTTATCGCCTCCTTCGGCGCACCGAACACTTCAAGTGGACGGACACGACCACAACCGGATTGGAAGAAGTAAAGGCCATCTTGGCAACCAACCCAATCCTGGCGGCGCCAAACATTGGTGAACCAATGTTGTTGTACATTGCGGCAACTCATCAAGTTGCAAGCGCGGTGCTCATTGTCGAACGGGAAGCGGACGGACATAAATTCCCTCTTCAAAAGCCGGTATACTACGTATCCACTGTCCTCACTCCATGCAAATCACGGTACCCGCATTACCAAAAGATAGCATATGCGGTATTCATGGCATTGTGGAAGCTGCGACACTACTTTCAAGAGTGTTCGATTACAGTAGCCTCGGAAGTGCCACTTAATGATATTATAAACAACCGTGACGCTACGGGCCGGATTGCCAAATGGGCCATTGAGCTCCTCCCGTTCGACATAACATACAAACCTCGACGAGCCATTAAGTCGCAAGTATTGGCCGACTTCGTCGCCAAATGGACGGAGGCCGGATTCCCTAAAGAGTACGGCGCATATTCCAATTGGATCATGCACTTCGACGTTTCTAAAATGCTGGCTGGTCTAGGGGTTGGTGTCGTCCTGACATCCCCAACCGGAGATACCGTTCAATACGTACTGCAAATATTGTATACAGACTCCAATAATGCAGCCGAATACGAAGCTCTGTTGCATGGTCTTCGGATGGCAGTCTCCATGGGCATTCAACGCCTAGAGGTGCGTGGGGATTCAAACCTTGCAATATCCCAAATAAATGGAGACTTTGACGCCAAGGATCCGAAAATGGCGGCCTATCAAAACGCCGTCCTAAAAATGTCAGCTCGGTTCGAGGGGCTCGAATTTCACCATGTGGCTCGGGAAAACAATCAGGCGGCGGATATCCTCGCCCGCATTGGCGCAAAATGCGACGCGGTCCCCCCAACATATTTTTGGAAAGGCTGTTCAAACCATCCGTAGTATGGGAAGGGGACACCGGTAACAACAGTCCGGACCCGGCCAAAATACCCGATACCGAACTCTCTGACACAATCGGAGGCTCCGCCACCGAAATAACACCTTCAGCCCCCGAAATAATGGCCATTATTGCCCCGTGGACAGAACCATTCCTGGCCTACCTAACTAGACAGGAACTTCTGGACGACCAAAATGAGGCACGCTGCATAGTGCGGCGATCCAAGGCGTACAGGGTTCATGAGGGAGAATTGTACAAAAAAAGCACTACCGGAGTCCTTCAAAGGTGCATTTCCGAAGAGGAAGGGCGGAATCATTTGGCAGAAATTCACGCTGGACTCGGCGGTCATCACGCCGCAGCCCGGGCTCTTGTAAGCAAGGCCTTCCGTACAGGATTCTATTGGCCAACGGCCTGGGCAGATGCACAGGACTTGGTCCAACGCTGCGCTGGTTGCCAGCTCTTTGCAAATCAAAGCCACATGCCACCCACCGCCCTCCAAACAATCCCCATTACATGCCCCTTTGCGGTCTGGGGGCTTGACATGGTTGGACCCCTTAAAGGGGGAACCCACAAGAAAAAATACTTATTGGTCATGGTGGATAAATTCACCAAATGGATAGAGGCCAAACCTGTTAAAATAGTCGAATCCGGACCGGTGATAGACTTCATATCCGGGGTTGTACACCGTTATGGCGTCCCCCACAACATCATCACTGATAATGTCACAAACTTCACGGCCGACGAGGTAAACTCTGGTTCAGCAAAATGGGCATCAAGCTCGATTATGCTTCAGTCTATCACCCACAAACCAACGGTCAAGTCGAGCGAGAAAACGGTCTTGTAATGAGCGGCATTAAACCCAGATTAGTGTGCTCCTTAACGGAGTCTAACACGCACTGGGTAGAGGACCTTGACTCCGTACTCTAGGGGCTGCGAACCATGCCGAATCATAGTACCGGATATAAACCCTTCTTTATGGTGTACGGCGTAGAGGCAGTCTTGCCCTATGACATAATTCATGACTCACCTCGAGTGCGAATGTACGAAGAAAGAGAAGCCGAGCTCGATCGGCAGGATGGTTTGGACACCCTGGAGGAGGAGCGCGATGTAGCCAAAGCCCGTTCTGCATTTTATCAGCAACAGGCTCGCAGATACCAAAGCAGAGAAGTACGGGCCAAAACTTATAACGTTGGCGAACTAGTTCTACGCCTGCTGGATAAGAAAAAGAACAAGCTCGAGCCCAAATGGGAAGGTCCCTTCATTATTGACCAAGTTCTGACCGGTGGAGTGTACCGACTGCGGGATGCATCGACTAGTCGACTCGAGCTGAACCCATGGAACGCGGCCAGGCTCCGAAGATTCTACGCCTAGCACCGGGCTCTATGTTAGTCCCCTCCCTTTGTCCATTTTCTGCATATACATTATCTGTCTTGTTTCTCTTACTTTCTTTCTTTTATTATTTCTCTAGGCCTTCAAGGGTCACCTTGTGCCTCGCTTGCACATTACAGATGCGCTAGCCGCACTCTTCATACCTGGGGGCTTCTTTCACAGAAGCTTAAATTATTTATCTGGGCCTCATGCCCCACACATGTGTTATACTTATGCATGTACCTTTTTTCACCATTATATGCATCGATATGACTTAAGTTTTGGCCAAGCTGGGTTGCCTAGCTCTTGTATTTATGCCCTACGTTCCCGTTAATTCGGCTAGGGCATAAGGGGAGCACCTCTGCGATTGTTACTACCGGATTAGCCCGATGTGTACCTCAGACTGGGTGAAGCCGAAGGCTAGCGTTCTTAAGGGAATATTCGGTCGGTGAACAAAAGATGATTTTTATTTATTGTCCATATCTTCCCCCAGATGTTTTTCCCGCGTTTCCTATCGCAGTCCGGACATGCACTTTAGGGCATGCTTACCCAGGGAAAGGAACCCTTAACGAAACTATTCTCCCTGGAAGATGTTTCTTACTACCCATGTAATATAACATAACTAGTTGGGCACTTGTCTGATAAAGCACTTATGACCCCTACGCCTAGTCTCCACGCATACCCTGGTTCTTATATAACTGAGCGGGTATTCGGATACACTCCGGACTATTGGGCCCGGAGGTTGAAGCGAAAAGGTCTGCAACGACAAATGATCTACAATCCGGCTAGAAGGCATTATACATGTCACTTTATTACATAGTCATGCAGACTGACTAAATTCCTCTTCTATACCATCCAACAGGCGGTCTAGCTAACAATCCTGTTGAGAATTCTTTGCGGCTAATTCTACTTGCCCATAAACTAAGCTAACGGTGATCTCTTTTCCGTCGGGCCCCATAGGTCCGACCTCGGCCATGTGATTTGGGTCTGCCTTGGTATACCGCGTATTCACCATGGCCCAGGCTTCTCTAGCACCCTGTCGGCAGGCTGATATCTTCCATAATCGAAAGCGCCATCGTGCTCCCTTGAGCTTCTCCGCAAGCTCGGCAACGCCCTCTGGCAGGGAGACGGACGGCCACAAGGCCTGGGCAACACCCTGCATCACCTGCCGAACTTGTTCGTGCAGATGTGACAGCTCGGACAGAAGATCACCCGCAGACCTGGGCATTTCCTCCGCGGGACAACCCGTCAGCATACCTATAGACATAATGCTGTTAGTCGGCTTCTTCACCGAACTCCTTTAAAAGGATTCATTCAAGCACTTACTGAAAATGCCGCGCCTAAGCCGCTTATTCTCCTTCTCGGAGTCTGCAAGCTGGCCCCGAACGTCTTTTAGTTCCATGCTTAGCTTAATATTGGCATCTTGGAGATTGTTTTTCTCCCGCCTAAGCTCAGTTAGCACGCGTTTGCCAGCCCCTAGCTGCCGCATAACATGCTGGTCCTTCGGATTCTCTCCGGATTCATCTGCAACATCTGTTGTTAGATCTGCAGCCATGCCACACGTTATATGGTAACCATCATTCTTTAAAGTAAATGTTACCAGCAGCCCGCAGTTGGGTCTTGCATTCCTCCAGCTCCTGTGACAGCCTAGTATTCTTCTCTGTAAGAACCTGCACAATAAAGATGATCCTTAAATCAGTTCTGCTAACTCTTTCAAGTCTCAGGGGCTACTGATACATATAAATCGTCAAATTTACTCACCCGTACATCCTTTACATACTGATCCGTGCCTCTGGCTAGACCATCTTGAGAAGCACGAAGGTACGCCTCTCCAGAATTGAAGGCGTCAAACGCCTCTGGTGAGAAACAAGCGTCACGGAGTACGGCCCGGCGGCGCCTAAGATACATGGCACTTTCCACTTCTGAGTTTGTAGCGGATAATCTATCTGCATCCTCTGTAGGGGGGTTATCCGACGCCGGCCCCATATCGGCTTCTGCCTCCATGTCCGGTCCTGGCGCCCGACTGGTGGAAGCGTGATTGGCAACATCATCGGACATATTCCAGCGAGCATTTTTTCTGTTAAAGAAACACGGGCGACATTACATTTTGAGAAAGACGACAACCACGGAGCGGGGTTTTTCTTATACCTTTGCGCCGGTGTCTCCGTCCTGACCGCCTTCCTTTTTGGCCTACCCGGACTCGGTGCCTCTTGTTGGCGAGTTGCTGCGGGTTCGGCAGGGCGTCCCAAATGCCTTCCCTGTACAAGATGCCATGTGTATATGGTGGGTGAAGTGCCTAAAAGGGGATCCTAGTTTTGGAGTTGGGATTTTTGGTTTTTCTTACTTGTGATGCAGGGAGCAGTCCGGGATAGTCGGCCGTAATGGCCACCATGGCATTGTTGTAGCTTAACTGATAGAACTGCCGGTCTATCAGCTCCACGAATATAACCTAATCTTCTTCAAGTCCGGAGTCGAGGGCCCGGTCAGGGTCCTCTGGTTGTGGAGAAGGGCTGCTGACCTCCTTTATGGCTTTTCGCAGTTCCTGCCGCAAAGTGGCAAGGTGAATACTTACGACAAAGAATGCGGGAAAAATGGGAGCAGGGAGATATAACTTACCCAGCTTGGAGGATTGTACATGGAGAATCCATCCCGTGGCTTGATGCGGGTGAACTCCTCTTCCTCACCCTTGAACAATTCGGACAGAATTTTCGCTAAAGCGGCAGCATTGTCCGGACCCTTATGCCCGCAGCGGGTGGCATCATCCGCCCCGTTATAACACCACAAGGGGTGCCCACGGTATTGAAGTGGTTGCACTCCCTGCATTATGCAAATCGACATAACTTCGATTATTGTCAATCCTGATTGAGCCAGTGCTTTGATCCGGTTCATCAGATAGAGGACTTCTCTGTTGTCTTCCGCCTGGGGGCTCCGTGGGCGCCAACTTCGGTGCTTCTTCAGAGGAGCATTGTTGAACTCAGGAAGATCCCACCGAACAGGGTCCGGAAGGGGAACGTCCTCCATATAAAACCATTCTGAAGGCCAGTCTTTGGATGACTTCTTCGGGGTACCAGACAGGTATCCGGTATCGGCGATGCGCCATATTTTGGATGCGCCCACTTGATAAAGTGATCTCCTCTGTATGCCAGGGACGAGGCAAAATAGCCTTTTCCACAGCTCGAAGTGAGCCTCGCAGCCCAGGAACAACTCGCAGAGAGCAACATAGCCTGCGATATGTAGAATGGAGGCAGGGGTGAGATTGTGTAATTGGAGGCCGTAGAACTCCAGGAGCCCGCGGAGGAACAGATGAATTGGAAATCCAAGTCCCCTTAGTAAATAAGGAACAAGGCAGACCCGTTCCCCCATGGAGGGACAGGGAAAGCTCTCCACTTGCTCCCCGGCATTGTAGGTGGCAAGCCCGGCTCGAACAGGCGGCCCGAACCTGGGCAAACATCGTGTCCCCTGCCTCCTATTACCATTCGCCTTAGACGCATAGTTCGGGACCCCCTACCCAAGATCCGCCGGTTTTGACACCGACAGGGACCATCACGGTACATGGGAGCAGGAAGATCGCTTTGGAATGTGAGGAGGGTGATGCGGCTTATGCAGAGTCGGTTTGTGCCCCAGAGGAGCTGAAGTTTTATAAGGATAAAGTTGATCCGGGAGACATGACTTCTTTGATAAAACCAACTACGGAGCATGATCCGGCATTGTAGTTTAAATCGGCTACAGACGCTAAAATGGTTGATTTTGTTCCTGGCAATTCATCCAAGCAGTTCAGCATCAGCGCCAACCTGGATCCCAAATAGGAAAGCATGCTCATCGTGTTCATATGTGAGAACTGGGACATCTTCGCATGGAAACCTTCTTACATGCCAGGTGTACCGAGGGAACTCGCTGAGCACACACTTAATATAGATCCTAAGTTCAAACCAGTCAGACAGTTTCTTCGCCGCTTCAACAAAGAAAGGCTTAAGGCTATTGGTGACGAGGTAGCTCGGTTGTTGGCGGCAGGGTTTATCGTGGAGGTCTTTCACCCTGAGTGGTTGGCTGATCCGGTGTTGGTCCTTAAGAAAAATGGCACTTGGTGTATGTGTGTGGACTACACAGATCTGAACAAGGCTTGTCCAGCAGATCCCTTTGCCCTCCCTCGTATTGATCAGATTATTGATGCTACGGTGGGTTGTGGTCGTTTGTGTTTTCTGGATGCTAACTCTGGTTATCATCAGATCAAAATGGCAGTTAAGGACCAGGAGAAAATAGCCTTTATAACTCCCTTTGGAGCCTTCTGCTATGTCTCCATGCCCTTTGGGCTCAAGAGTGCCCAGGCAACTTATCAGTGTTGTGTTCAGAATTGTCTTCATAAGCAGATGGGCGCAATGTTCATGCATATGTGGATGATATTGTGGTCAAAGAATAGAGACGAGATGGGCAAGAGAGTGGAGGGAGTACAAGTATGTTACTCCCAAGTACATGAAGAAATTCGCTCTCAATCCTCCATGCCCAAGACCTCCGTTGGCACCTGGCCAAGAAGCAGATCCCACCAGCCTCAAGTGCGGTGAGCATTATCCTAATGAATGGGCCAAGCGCCAGGCCAAGTTGGCCAGACAAGCAAGAGAAGCAGTGGGGAAATTCAATGAAGACTCTGCTGCTGCCACTGCTGAGGCCTCTGCAAGCAAGCCAAAGAAGGCCATGCCAAAGAAGGCTGCTCACAAGCCAAGTGCTTCACCAGCAATGCCCTCACGGCCAAGTTCCACAGCAATGCCCTCACGGCCAGATTCTTCAAAGCCCTCACGGCCAACTCCTCAAGCTGCTCCCACTTCAAAATCCTCAGATCCTCCGCCAAAGTCCTCAGCTGCTCCGACCAAATCCCTAGCACCTGCACATCTCACCACATGCCAAAGGACGACGGGCATCTATATTGCCTCAGGAGCATCTGCTAGTTCCTCAGCACCACTGCATTCTTCAACTGGTCCCACTCTGTTGAAGACCAAGGCAACTGCTGGACGAGGCTCTCAACCAAGTCCTCAAAAGAAGCAGGTCGCTTTTCAAGTTCCGCCAGATGAAGACGAAGCTGATGATGATGAACTTGCGGAAATCATTAGAGACAGTCAGGTCAAGTCTGCTAGAGCCAAGGGCACAAGTGTGCCTCTACTTTTGGATCCAAAGTTGATCCTTGAGTACATTGACCTATGGCACAAGGACCCAAATACTCCTATGCCTGATTTTAATCTGACTCTTGGCCAAAGTCATATGTTGACTCACTTCATACAAGAATAAAAATGGAAGTTTGAGAAGGCCAGGCAGATCAAGAAAGCGCAGTACAAAAAGGAGCACTACCTGAAGAAAAACGCTATCTCTATGACAACTAAAGAACTCGTCAATATACAGTCTGAGATCAAGAAACTCAGTGATGAATTTGAGGCATACCATGGTGATTGGCTAGGAGCCAAGGTTCATTTTGTGAGACTTGCTGACAACTTCACTTCAAATGTTGCAGCCCCAACGCAACAGGAAATTCCTTAGGCTGAAGCATCTGCTCAGCCTACCGAAGAAAATGCCAGCACCACTGATGACAATCAGGCTGCTGAAGAAAATGCTAATTCCAGGGTTGATGAATGCATTCCAACCGCTGAAGAAACTGCCATGGCAACCACTAGTGTTGTGCCTAAAGAAAGTGAAGACGTCAGGGCAACTTCATCAGTTGTGCCTGAAGAAATTCAACCAAATTCCTCTGCTCCTCCTGCGCCTACACCAACTTCGATCCTTCCATCTGCATCAGATGTGAAGAAGACCAAGGCTGCAGAGCGTGCATCAGTGAAGAAAAGGAAGGCATCAACTTCATCAGATTCTTCAGCCCCGAAGAAGATGAAGCCATTGACCAGCTCATTTGCCAACCCAATTGATGTTGTTCCTATCTCGACCATGCCATCAAAGGACCTTGTTCCTTTTGATGAAGAATATGTGATTCCAAGTGAATCTGATGAAGAGAATCTCTCTGCTGCTTCCTCAGAGAAGTTGGATGAAGAAATTGAAGTGGATGAAATCCCTTCAACCCCAATTATCTCATCACCCATGCCTCAGTTCACTGCTGAAGAGGCCGGCTTGAAGAAATGGATGAAGAAGTCGATGTGGACATTGGATGCACCACGCCAGTGCTGAATGATGACTTTTGGGAAAGTCAGCACCCCAACTCTCTGTTCACACCTCTTCAACAAATTCCTCAGTCCCCAGTAACTACTGAAGTCCAAATGGGATCTGAAGAACCTCGTGCAACTCCGTCCATCCATGAAGAAATTCCAGCCACTAGTGCTGATGAACATGTAAAAGAAGAATTGAAGTCCCAGGCTGCCACTGAAGAAGTACCTGAAATTTCTCAGCCTGTGGAACCTGAGATTGAGATCCCTGAGGTTGTGATGCAATTGACTGACACTCCTCACCCCAAGCCAAAGGATCCCTTCTCAAAGAAACAAAAATTCAAGGCTGATGACTTCTTTGGCGAGCATGTATTCTTCATTGACTACAATCCTTATGACTCTGCTCGTCTTAGGAGGAAGCGCTTCTGGACTGCCAACCAGGCCAATTTCTATTATTTGCTGCTTTTCAACAAGGACAAAATCTTCTACCATGAGCATATTCCTCATGTGGACATGGAATCATTGCCTTGTTTCACTCCTGTGCTCAGTGTGCTTCATGATGCAGGCCTCCTCAACTTTTGCTCTGACATTGTTGATTGGAATGAAGAGCTTATTCTTCAGTTCTACACTACACTGCATATCACAGGTGATCCTGAAGATATCAACTCCTGGGTCTTGGACTGGATGACCAATAATACTCATTATAAGGCACCGACCTCTGAGTTGCTTCACGCCCTGCTCATCAGTCCACCCAGTGAAGGAGCTCGCTGCCTGTACCAAGAACCTGAACTCACTGCTCATTACATGCAAGTGTTAATGAAGCCTCCGAAGCCCGGTCAAGCCCCAAGGACCAAATTCCTCTTAAATGACTTACTCTATGTGCCCAGAACAGTCTATCGCATTCTGACGAGGACAATGAGTCCCATCAAAGGCCACGACTCATCTGATGAGGAAATAGTTGGCATCATGAAGAATCTACTATTCAACATCATTCATAAACTTCCAACCAATTATTTTGATTTCTTCATGAGGACTCTGGCAAATGTTGCACTCTCTCCGTTTGAGTTGAAGCCTTATGCTCCTTGGATTATGAGATTCCTCAGAACAAGGTCTTCACTCAACTACAAGGCTGATTTTCAGAATCACCTCAGCTACTTGCCCCCGATTAAAGTCCTCAAGCAGACTTTTACTTCAACTGATGAAAAGGGCAAGACACCTCTTGTCATTGATGAAGGCATTCGTCCATTGGATGGTCAATTTCGCAAAGCTGCATCTTACTCCACCAATGATGACTCTGCCACCCATGATTCTGCTGCCAATGCACCCAAGTCTACTCCTCAAGCCACAGCTCCACGTGTGATGACTAACCGTGAGCTGCTTCTTAGTCTTCACCAGAAGGTGGATCAAAATCATAAATGGGTTAAGCGTCAGTTTGGTTCTATTCTTCACAACATGACTGCTACACATAATGCAGTGAAGAAAAACCATTACTACCTCCATGAAGTTTTCAGTCGCACCTGGGCTGTCTTATCTCATCTGTATGGTGAAGAAGATCTGAAGAAAATGGGTCTCAAGGAAGATTTTGACTGGTCTGCACCTCCTCCGAAGAAATTCAAGGAGGTCAAAGTTCATATCTTGGTGGCCAGTTCATATTCTTCATCCCACGACACCGACGTGTATGAAGACTTGGATGACACTGCGGCAGGCCCTACAACAACAAATGACCCCAACAACGCTGGCGCTCCTCCATCAACTTGATATTCTTCAGGGGTGTTAGTCCTCATTTTCAACCCTTTTGGTCATGCGATGACAAAGGGGGAGAAATTTGAGTTAGTCTTCAAGCGGGTCTACTTTTATGGGCGTTTTTTTCTAAGTTACAACTCTCGTTCTTTTGAAGACTTTGCTGGATCGAGTTGTAATCTTAAACTCTATGGTGGACTGATACTTTTGTTGTGCTTTCCTGCATGTTTATTCCTTATTAATGTTAATGCACGCATGCTGGATTACATCAGTCACCATATTTCATCATGCATTTCAAATTCTTCATATTATATGTCAATGCGTGTATGAATTACAAGATATAGGGGGAGATCTCCATGATTCTACTCTTCAAGTGTGCTTTGCTTCAAAAGCAAATTCTTCACTATGCACATCTTCAGGGGGAGTTCTTCTATATCTTGCAATCAAATTCCTCAATTCCAGTATTTACACTTCATATGTTTATCCCCGTTGAAAACTTAACCTATATTGTCATCAATCACCAAAAAGGGGGAGATTGTAAGTGCATCTAGTTCCCCTTAGTGATTTTGGTGTATTGAAGACTTATAGTTAAGGGACTAATGTGTTTATGAGTGTACACAGGTCTATAAGTCTATGAGGAGTTTGATATTTACAGAGAAAGTCGACCCCTAAAAATGAAGTTCTTCGACTGAAGACTTTGGCTTTCTAAAGACTTTGAAAGTGAAGAAATTGGTGCAATCCTGAAGACTTGGTGCCGAGGGACTAATCCACGAGCACCTATGGGACCGGCGGACCGAGTCCCTTTCGGTTCGGCGGGGGCGAGGGTCGCACGAAGAGCAGATCGAGGTGAAGCACACGAGCAGTTTACCCAGGTTTGGGCCGCACGGATGCGCAAAACCCTACTCCTGCTTTGTGGTTTGTATTGAGTTCTTGCTCGGGAGCGCGGAGTGCTACAGTACATCCCCGCAGCTAACGAGGCCGAGCGTGAGAGTTCTCCTTTTTTTTCCCTACGTTGCGCATGGGCCTCCTTTTATATGCTCAAGGGGTCAACGACAGGTGGCAACGTAGACAAGGGTAAAAATGGAAAGGTGTTGCGGTTGGTACAACTACCTGCTACAGTGTATCATACCTAACCCTGACGGCAGGGGACAAGGGCATTAAATGCCCGTCTGCATCGCCTAAATAGTGCAAAAGGGACCGTCAGGGATGCCACCGCTCGCCACGATGGCAATCTTGTCAGCGCCGCTTGCCACCGCTCACCGCTGGCTGCACAGCCTCCCGCCACGTACGCCTGGAAGGGTCCCAGAGAGACACGTTGGTGGATGTGCTGGAGCGCGGGCACAGAGTGGTGGCTTGCCGCGGCAAGCGCCTTGCCGTGGTCGTTGTCTTGTCGCGTTCGGGAGCTTGTCGCTCACCGGGCCTTGCCGGGACGTGTGGCGCGTCGCGGCAAGTTCCTTGAGATGCTTTGGTTGGCCTTCCCGGCAAGCTCCTCTTGCCGGGGTCTTGTCTCCTTAAGCGCCTTGCCTTGGTTGGCCTTCCCGGCAAGCTCCTCTTGCCGGGGTCTTGTCTCCTTAGCTTGGATACTTTGTCCTTGAATGGCTCCAAAGGAACCACGGAGGACCTTGGCAGTCACCCGGCAAGCCTTGCCGCGGGATGCTGTGACTGCCCGTGCACAAGTTCGGGATACTAGGGTACCCCTACTCTAGTACACCGACAGGAGCCCCCGGGCCTGGGCCATACACGGTGCCGAGCGCTGTTGGGCCAGGCCCAAAACAGGGCACGGGCACGCGCGGCCTGGGTTACGCCGTATCTCTCCCCGTATCCACCGCGCCCTCCCTGAACGGCACGCGTTGAATGCGGCGTCGTGGGAGAGATCGTGGGTGGTTTCTTTATTCGGAAATGCGAAACGTTCGCCCCCTCCCCCTTTATAAGCAAGGGAAACAGGGGTAGTTCGCCCATTCACCGGTTGCTACTCCAATCTCGGAAATCTCCGCCGCCCCCTCGTCTTTCCAAAGCTAAAAGAGAGCAGCGCCCCGCCCCCCATCGCCACCAGCACCACCAACGCCGTCGACCTCCTCCACCACTTCCGCCATGGCTCCGAGAGCCGACAAGAGGAAGGTTGTGAAGTCGACTGAGGCGCAGCGGCTTGCGGCGCTGCGAAAGGAGCGGGCAATCTTCCCCCCCAAGCTCGCCGCGAGGGAGCTGAGGGAGAATTATTACCTCTTCTGGTCGACAGAGACGCGAGCGCGTCCGCGCACGAAGGTACTTCCAGCCGCCGCTTGGAAAACGGCTCCAAATGGATATCCTTTCTTCGCCTTGTTCTTCTACTGCGGGCTCTGCCCGCCTTTCTCTGAGTTCTTCTGCGATATTATGAACACCTACGGGTTCCACCTCCTTGACTTCACCCCCAATGCCATTCTGACCATGGTAGTTTTCGCACATCTCTGCGAAAACTTTGTCGGAGTCCATCCCAATGTAGCCCTTTTTCGCCACTTCTTTATGCCCCGAGTAGAGAGAGGAGAGCCTTTATCCGGCGGAATCGCCTAGATTTCGAGGGCCGGCAAGAAGGACACTTATCTGGAGGGAGAGTTCCGCGGCAAGTGGGAGGAATGGAGAACAGACTGGTGCTGGATTGTCGAGGAGAACCCGCAGTCGTTTACCGCCCGGCGCCAAGCCCCAGTAGCACGCGGCAGCGATTGGAGTGACGTGGCCCCGGAAGACGATAGGCTGAAGATTGCCATCACCCGGATCCTATGCCTCAGGCTTGCCGGGCTCACTGTAGGCACTGTTGGCGCAGATTTTCTTCGCCGCCGCATCGCCCCCCTGCAGGAACGGGGGAGACCCGCCTGGGAATTCAAGAATGCGGCGGATATCATGAGGCTGCGTCCGGGCCTCAACTTCAACTTCACTGTTCTGGAGCTCAACGCGATGCTCCAGGAGCTATTCAAGTACGACCCTCAACATCCCGAAGTGTTCAGGTTGCCGGGGGGTGTCATTCCGCTGTGCAACAACTCCGCGCTCGACCGCATCCGTGCAATGATGCCGCTGTGCGATTCGCGTGGAATTGTCCCAACTTGGCAAGAGCCTGCAGACGACGTTGTGCAGGAGTTCTTTGACGGCTTGGTAGAAGTGCCGGTCCGCTCCGATGAAAAGGATAGCCTCACCCACGACACCACTGATGCGGAGATGGCACACATCGCCACTAGGATGGAAGAGGCGGCGGCAGCCGCAGCCGCGGGCGAATTTGCATTCACCGTGGAGGAGGCAGAGGCAGCAGAGGCAGCAAGCCGTGCCGAGCGAGAGGAGCCCGTTGTCGAGAAAGATCTTGCCGGGCATGGCGTCGAGTCGAGCGAGCCCGCCAAGGATATGAGCGGCTCGCTGGAGATCAACTCCTCTTCCTCCTCATCTTCAGGCAGCTCGCCGCAAGCAGAGCCTCCATCCCCACCAAGAAGGCGTCTTCGCAAGGCCGGGGATGTAGCGGGGCGGCAGGCGAGTCAATAGCCGCCGCGCCGCGTGACACGCTCCACCGCGGCAAGCACTGTTGCTGTGGGAGCACCTCACGCTGCTGCGGCAACTGGAGCGGGGTCCACCCGACCCACCGCTTCTGCTCCTGCCGCTTCTCACGCCGTGGCGGCAGCCGGCGTGGGGTCGTCTCAGACCACCGCCACTGTTCCCGCCAAGCGGTCAAGGGAAACTACTCCTCCGCCTCCTCGCGCCGGACATGAGCCGGACTTCGACTTCTCCGCGCTCAGCTCCGACGAGGAAGAAGAAGAGTAAGATTCTCCTATTGTACTTGTAGTTCTTTAATTCTTGCTTTTTTCTCTTGCATCTCATTTGCTTTACTCTGAACTTATTCCTTTTTAGGACTCTGGCCCAGAGAGCAGCGAAGAGGGCCAAGGTCCCGGTGATTATCATCAAGGACGAACCCACCGCGACAGCAGGGGGTGCGTCCGAGGCAACCTTGCCGGACCCGGCAACTGTTCTCCAGAGCAGCCCCCCGCGTAAGCATATGGTTCACTTTCCGCTGTTAGGCGCGCATGGATACTCTTTCTTTGCTGACATCTGACTGTTGGTTTGTGTAGGAGCAGAGCAGCCCCACCAGGAGCGCCCGGAGGCCGCCCCCGAAATGCCAAGGGAGAGTCCTCCGGCAAGGGAGAGTTCTCCGGCAAGGGAGAGTTCTCCGGCAAGGGAGGAATCTCCGGCAAGGGACAGCACCAGCGGCCCTCCAGTGGCAGAGACCACGACTGCAGAACCCGGTACAGGTAATCTTCTCGCTTCAAAACTTCCCTTGGGTTCTTCTTTCTGTTGTTCCGCCGCTGGTTTTTCTTTGCCGGGGCAGCATCCTCGCTGTCAGATCCTCCTGCTCCTGTATTCTCTCCGGGGAGTTTCCTCCCTTCCTCAGCACGTGCACACTTGTTGGCCAGGGCATACAGCTCACTGACGTCTCTGATCCTGCACATCGCCATCTCCTCCCGCATCCTGCGGTTACACACGTTCCGATGGAACGCGCTGATGACCGCGACAGGGTGGACATCTGGGATGTTGTGCTGTACACGGCTGAATCTCTGAATGTACTTGCGCAGGGGCTCTCCTTCCTTCTGGGCGAGCAGATGAAGGTCACTCTCTTGGCCATGAGGTTTGTGGCCGCCTGTAAAGGCCCCGACAAACTGATGGCATAGGTCTGCCCAGGAGGATATGGAGTTGTCCGGCAAGTGCATGAGCCAGGACCTGACATTGGGCTTGAGCACCAGCGGGAAGTAGTTGGCAAGGATCTTGTCGTCCCGCCCCCCGGCAGCCTGCACCGCGATGGTGTAGATGCTGAGGAACTTCGACGGATGCGACTTGCCGTCGTACTTCTCTGGTACGTCTGGCTTGAAATTCTTCGTGCTGGTCCACTGGACTTGCCGCAGTTCACGAGTAAACACAGGGCAACCTACCGCGTACGGCAAGTCGCCTGGTTCCCCTGGCGCATGCATGTCGACAGAGGGCCCAGCGCGCTGGTCCGATTGACGTCGTGCTTCTCTTCGGCGCTCGATGCGAGTACGAGCGTCTTCTTGCTGTCGTTCATGAAGAACTTGGCGCTGATCGCGACGAGCTCGTGGATCTGATGACGCGGTGGAGTCGCTGTCGAGGTGGATCCGGCGAGTCGGCGATCTTGGCCTTCGGGGCGGAGAGTGCACAGTGGTTGCACCCCTACCGGTCTTGTCGCCACCGGCTCGTGCCTGGCTGACTTGCCGCGGCTGCGACGTGCTCGGCTGCCGTTGAGTGTCGCCGTTGGCGAAGCCGATGAGACTATGAATGGTGGCCCTCTAGTCGTCAATCTTGTCTGCCGTTGGAGGGTATTCCAGGAGCAGTTGAGCTCGCGCCAAAGCTTCTGCTGGAGTGGCGGGTGGTGGCGGCGAACGGTGCGAGGAGCGGGATATGCTTAGACTTCTAACTATGTTAGAAGGAGCAGTATCCCGTCCAGGCGACCGTGCCTCGCTCGTGCCAGCATGTTGGCGTGCATGCTGGTCTTGAGCACTCCGAGATCCACCAGCTCGATCTTGGTCTAGCAAACGCATGGTACCGTGAGTACCATGACGCTGCCGGTCCCGCGCCTCCTGAGATGGGCGCGGTGCATGTACGGACGCCGAGGTCTTGGAGTGCGCCCGGTCGTTGTGGGAGCCGGCTACGCCACCGATGGGCAGCGCAGCCTTGTCCTTGGACCTGGCAGCACCGTGAGCTCCCTCGTCGACGCCCGTTCTTCCGCCGGCGTCTGCCCCATCAGCCGTTTGCTTCGGCGATGGTGGGTTCGGCGCGGACAGAGCAGCCGCCTCCGAAGCCTTCTTCTTCGGCGGCATGTCGATGAAGATAATGAAGATCTAGCTCGTGTGAACGCCGGATCTGGTTCACACAACCTTGACGCCCCCTACCTAGCGCTCCAAAGATGCCGGGGGACTAATCCACGAGCACCTATGGGACCGGCGGACCGAGTCCCTTTCGGTTCGGCGGGGGCGAGGGTCACACGAAGAGCGGATCGAGGCGAAGCACACGAGCAGTTTACCCAGGTTCGGGCCGCACGGATGCGCAAAACCCTACTCCTGCTTTGTGGTTTGTATTGAGTTCTTGCTCGGGAGCGCGGAGTGCTACAGTACACCCCAGCAGCTAACGAGGCCGAGCGTGAGAGTTCTCCTTTTTTTTCCCTACGTTGCGCATGGGCCTCCTTTTATATGCTCAAGGGGTCACCGACAGGTGGCAACGTAGACAAGGGTAAAAATGGAAAGGTGTTGCGGTTGGTACAACTACCTGCTACAGTGTATCATACCTAACCCTGACGGCAGGGGACAAGGGCATTAAATGCCCGTCTACATCGCCTAAATAGTGCAAAAGGGACCGTCAGGGACGCCACCGCTCGCCACGATGGCAATCTTGTCAGCGCCGCTTGCCACCGCTCACCGCTGGCTGCACAGCCTCCCGCCATGTACGCCTAGAAGGGTCCCAGAGCGACACGTTGGTGGATGTGCTGGAGCGCGGGCACAGAGTGGTGGCTTGCCGCGGCAAGCGCCTTGCCGCAGTCGTTGTCTTGTCGCGTCCGGGAGCTTGTCGCTCACCGGGCCTTGCCGGGACGTGTGGCGCGTCGCGGCAAGTTCCTTGAGATGCCTTGGTTGGCCTTCCCGGCAAGCTCCTCTTGCCGGGGTCTTGTCTCCTTAAGCGCCTTGCCTTGGTTGGCCTTCCTGGCAAGCTCCTCTTGCCGGGGTCTTGTCTCCTTAGCTTGGATGCTTTGTCCTTGAATGGCTCCAAAGGAACCACGGAGGACCTTGGCGGTCACCCGGCAAGCCTTGCCGCGGGATGCTGCGACTGCCCATGCACAAGTTCGGGATACTAGGGTACCCCTACTCTAGTACACCGACACTTGGTATTCATTCGAGGAGCATGAAGCATGAAGACTTTTGTTTTCGCAGTTTCATTTTCTCTTTCTTGAGTCATAGGAAACACCATACTGTTAAAGGGGGTCGAGGAAATACTAAGGAAAAATTTCCATGTGATGCTCAACTCAAATCCTACCTACCAATCCCTTCGAGTGAAGCCATTGGAAATCTCATACAGTTCAGTCAAATTTCTTCAGTGACAGAGACAAAGTTCTTCTGGTCTCTGAGGAATTTGTTCTGATTGAGGAGTTAGGAATTCGCTAGTGTGGATTGCCTACACAGTGAGGAATATGATAGCCCTGAGGAATTTGATACTCAAAATTTCGACCGTTGTTGTGCTATGCGCCATCTATCCCAAAATATCTACCCACTTAATGGTCATATCATTGAAGGGCATTTATGTCTTATCACGTCGGGCTTCTCCCTAGGCTATAAATAGCCGCCCCCTACAACCACTAGCTGGTTGGCTGCTCCGAGAGAAACTGACACTTGTCATTTGAGAGCATCCCATCCTCCGAGGACTTTGAGTGAAAATCATCAAGTGAGGAAAACCCAAACCCAAACACCTACAAACCCCAAGTGATTGAGCATCAGTGAAGAGATTGATCATGCGTGGATCCGACGCTTGTTACCTTTGAAGACTGTGCATCTTCCAGACGGTTAGGCGTCATGGTCTAGAGCATCCAAGAGGAAATTGTGGATCACCGAGTGACCAAGTCTGTGAAGGTTTGGAAGTCACCTGAAGACTTACCATGAGTGATTGGGCGAGGTCTATGTGACATTAGCTCAAGGGGAATACGGTGAGGACTGAGTGTTCTGAACTGCGTGTTCAGAACTGGGTGTCGGGGTGTGTCCTCAGGTTTAAATACCTAGCCGCCCTAACCAGACGTAAAACTGTCACAGCAGTTGGAACTGGTCTACCAAATCATTGCCTTCACCAAGTTACCAGGTTCCATTTCCTCAACCTTTCTATTTCCTAAGTTCAATTTATTCAGTCTGTTTTGTCTTATCCTGTGTTATCCTGTGTTTACATTTTTTGTACTCTGTACTTGTTTTGATTTCATCATGGAGACCATTCTCATGCACTGCTATGTTTACTTCTGAGTACTTATTCCGCTACAAGTAGTTCTTCACTCAGGAATTTCCTCACCCACAAATTCCTCAATGAAGAATTCATAAAAATCGCCTATTCACCCCCCTCTAGTCGATATAATGAACTTTCAGTCATCTTCCCCCTCTTTGCCACCTCCCCCTTCGGGTCTTCGGAGGCCGCCCTCTTCTTCTTCCTCCCCTTGCAGGGGGAGTCGCTCTCCACCTCTTCCTCTACCTCTTCCTCATCTCCCTCATGCAAGGAGGGGGCTTCGGTCTCTTCGGACATAGTGTCCGCAGGACCCTTGTGTCGGCGGCCACACTTGGTCTCCTTGCCCTTCTTCTTCTTGTCCTTCTTCTCCGGGGCCTAATAGGGCGCCGGGACCAGCATCTCTGTCAGCTAGGGTGTGGCTGGGTCTTCAGGCAGCGGAGTCAGACACTTGATCCGCTCCGCCTTTGCCATCCAACCCTGTACGAAGAACAGGTGATACATTATATCTAAACTTATTGACCGAATAGGTACTCGGGAAAATCATGCTTACCGGTGAGGCCGGATTCTCAATGTCAAGACCAATGTCTTCAATCTTCTTTGGCCACATCTTTTGGGCCTTGAAGAGGCACTTCCAAATGTCTTTGTGTGTCGTGTCGAAGAAGTGCTTCAAGGTCTGTGGCTCCTCCGGACTAAACTCCCACATATGAGAGGCATGGAGCTGGCAAGAGAGAGTCCGGTGGAATAGCATCACCTGAATCACGTTTGTGAGACTGATGTTTTTGCCTATCATGTTGGTGATGCTCTTTTTGCAGCATCTGCACATCCGCCGTGGACCCCCAGTCGAGGCCCTTAGCGGTCCAGGAGGTGAGCCTGGTGGGGGTCCGGATCTGAATTTGGGTGCGACTACCCAGTTGGCATTGCGGGGTTCGGTGATGTAGAACCACTCATGCTGCCACACCTTGACTGTCTCCACAAATGCCCCTTTGGGCCAAATGGTGTTGGGGAGTTTGCTCACCATGGCCCCGCCACAGTCTGCGTGTTGCCCGTCGACCACCTTCGGCTTTAGATTAAAAACCTTGAGCCATAAGCTGAAGTGTGGTGGGATGCGGAGGAGAGCCGCACACACTACGATGAACGCCGATATGTGGAGGAAGGAGTTTGGGGCCAGATCATGGAAATCTAGCCCGTAATAAAACATGAGGCCGCGGACGAAGGGGTGAAGGGGAAACCCTAACCCGTGGAGGAAGTGGGGTATGAACACCACTCTCTCGCCAGGCTCCGGCGTAGGCGTAACCTGACCCTTGTTGGAGAGCATGTGCTCGATGTTCGCAGACAGATACCCCGCGCCCTGGGGCTCCTTGACGTCCTTCTTAGTAATGGAGGGGAGCTTCCCACTTGCCCTTGGAACCAGATCCAGACATGGCTGGGGAGGTTGGTGGCGCTGGGAAAGGTTGAGATTTTGGGCGCTGGAGCTTAGAGGAAGGGAAGGCAAGAGCTAGGAGAAAGGCGTGGGAAAAAAGGAAGAATCTTTACCATCTTATATAGGCGGTGAAATACCAAACGCCCCCCCCCCCTCTCGAGCCTTAAAAATCACCAGTTCCCAAAGAGATCGTGTGAATGGCACGGTTGGATTACCCAAAACTGTATTGATGAGGATCCCATAATGGGCAGGCACGATCTCAGTTTTGACAAGACGTGACAATGGAGGCTATGCCTCGAAACGCGAAGTGTGAGGTGTGAAAACGGTTTGAAATGTTAAAGAGCCAGATATGAAGTTTCGTCGAAAAAGTTATCAATAAAGAGACACGGTTTTATTTGGGTATCTTGCCTTCGTGACTAAGGGTTGTGTCAATTATACAGAGCTGGATACAGTTCCTTTGTTCAGGGAATTGTTTTAAAGTGTTCAGGAGGAGGAGCCTGCTTTGCAATGCCGAAGACAATCTGTGTGCCGAACACATCATCATTGAAGACAGGTTCAGGGGCTATTGAGGGAGTCCTGGATTAGGTGGTCCTCGGGCATCCGGGCTATTTGATATGGGCCAGACTGATGGGCCGTGAAGATACAACCAGAAGACTTTTCCCCCATGTCCGGGTAGGACTCCTGTATGCGTGGACGGCAAGATTAGTGTCCGGATATGTTATTTCCTTCCCCCCAAAACCGACTTTGTACAACCCTAGGCCCCTCCGGTGTGTATATAAACCGGAGGGTTTAGTCCGTAGAGGCTATCCGAATTCTCATAGGCTAGACAGCTAGGGTTTAGCCATTACGATCTCGAGGTAGATCAACTCTTGTAACCCCTATGCTCATCAAATACAATCAAGCAAGACCTAGAGTTTTACCTCCATTAAGAGGGCCCTGACCTAGGTAAACATTGTGTCCCACTTGTCCCTCATTACCCTCGATCCTCAGACGCATAGTTCGGGACCCCCTACCCGAGATCGACCGGTTTTGACACCTATAGAGACAACTAGAGATTTTCTTGCTTGCAATGATAGAGATGGTCTTCAGAAATTATTATGCAAACTGAAAGAGAAATCTTTGAATGCTAGAATGAAATGTGATCCTAAGTTTGCTACTTCACCTATCTTTGTTCATGATAAGGATTATGAATTCTCTGTCGACCCAGAGTTAATTACATTGGTTGAATCTGATCCTTTCCATGGCTATGAAACTGAAACTATTGTGGCACACCTTACCAAATTAAATGATATAGCCACCCTTTTTGCTCATGAGGATAAAATTCGCTACTACTATATTCTCAAATTATTTCCGTTCTCATTAAAGGGTGATGCTAAGATATGGTACAATACTATTGCTCCTGGTTGTGTGCATAGCCCCCAGGATATGATTTATTACTTCTCTGAAAAATATTTTCCTACTCATAAGAAACAAGTTGCCTTACAGGAAATATTTAACTTTGTGCAAATTGAAGAAGAGAGTCTCCCACAAGCTTGGGGGAGGCTTCTCCAATTGCTTAGTGCTTTGCCTGATCATCCACTTAAGAAAAATGAAATACTTGATATCTTCTATAATGGACTAACCGATGCTTCTAGGGACCTCCTATATAGTTGTGTTGGTTGTGTTTTCAGGGAACGAACTGTTGAACAAGCTGGGGAATTATTGAATAACATATTGAAAAATTATGATGATTGGACTCTTCCTGAAACATGGGTTAAACCCACTCTGAAGAAGAGGGGTATCTTATACCTCAGTCTTGAAGATATGCAAGAGGCAAAATAAGTATGAAAGAAAAAGGTATTAAAGCAGAGGATGTTCAAAATTTACCTCCTATTGAAGAGATACATGGACTTGATACACCACCACCCAAGGTGGTATAGGTAAACTCTTTAATGAAATTTGATGAAAAGGACAGCCCTTATAATATGCATCCTAGTCAATGCCTTTATGAGTTTGATAATTATATTAGAAAGCAAGATCACTTCAATGGAAATGTTATGAAACAATTGAAATACAACTCTGATATGATTGCTCGCTTGAGTGACTTGTTATTTAGAATCTCTAATGATGTTAGAGGCATAGGCAAACATGCTTCTATGGTTCACACTTGGTTAGAACAAGCTACTAAATTTCAAAGAGAATTGCTTGATGAAATGAACAACAATATCAATGATCATGCTGTTAGAGTAGTAACTAGAGGAGGTAGAATGACTCAGGAACCACTTTATCCTGAGGGTCACCTTAAAAGAATTGAACAAGACTCTCAAAGAATTAACACTGATGCACCTAGTCCTTCTAAAAAGAAAAAGAAAAAGAAAAATGATAGGACTTTGCATACCTCTAGTGAACTTGAAATAGAAAAACTTCCTGAAGATAATAATGATGTCTCTATCTCAGATGCCGAAACTCAATCTGGTAATGAACATTCATCTAGTGATAATGAAAAGGATAATGATGATGTTCATGAAGATACTCAACCAAACGATAAAGAACCAGATAATGATGTTGAGATAGAACCTTCTATTGATCTTGATAACCCACAACCTAAAAACAAAAGATATGATAAAAGAGACTTTGTTGCTAGAAAACATAGTAAAGAAAGATGGCCTAAGCATTTCAATCTCTTTGCTCGAAGCTCCGTTTCCAAAACTGTTTTGGAGGATTGCTACTTGGTATGTGACTCCTCCATTGCTCCAATTAGTTTTTGCTTTAGTGGATTATATGTTGAATAGTTACCTACTCTTGGTGCTGCTGTAGATGAGTGATACGTCTCCAACGTATCTATAATTTTTGATTGCTCCATGCTATATTACCTACTGTTTTGGACTATATTGGGATTTATTTTCCACTTTTAAATTATTTTTGGGACTAACCTATTAACCGGAGGCCCAGCCCAGAATTGTTGTTTTTTGCCTATTTCAGTGTTTTGGAGAAATAGAATATCAAACGAAGTCCAAACAGAATGAAACCTTCGGGAACGCGATTTTCTCATCAGATAAGACCCAGGAGACTTGGACCCTCCGTCAAGAAAGCCACAAGGCGGTCACGAGGGTGGAGGGCGCCCCCCCTAGGGCGCGCCCCCTGCCTCGTGGGCCCCTCGAAGCTCCACCGACGTACTCCTTCCTCCTATATATACCTACGTACCCCCAAACGATCAAATACGGAGCCAAAAACCTAATTCCACCGCCACAACTTTCTGTATCCACGAGATCCCATCTTGGGGCCTGTTCCGGAGCTCCGCCGAAGGGGGCATCGATCACGGAGGGCTTCTACATCATCATCCAAGCCCCTCCGATGAAGTGTGAGTAGTTTACTTCAGACCTACGGGTCCATAGTTAGTAGCTAGATGGCTTCTTCTCTCTTTTTCGATCTCAATACAATGTTCTCCCCCTCTCTCGTGGAGATCTATTCGATGTAATCTTCTTTTTGCGGTGTGTTTGTTGAGATCGATGAATTGTGGGTTTATGATCCAGTCTATCTATGAATAATATTTGAATCTTCTTTGAATTCTTTTATGTATGATTGGTTATCTTTGCAAGTCTCTTCGAATTATCAGTTTGGTTTGGCCTACTAGATTGGTTTTTCTTGCCATGGGAGAAGTGCTTAGCTTTGGGTTCGATCTTGCGGTATCCTTTCCCAGTGACAAAAGGGGCATGATTTATGTAGTTGTGAATTTGAGAAATGCTTGTGTTGAAGTTTGTGATTCCCGTAGCTTGCACATATAGTGAAGCGTTATGTGATGAAGTCGGAGCATGATTTATTTATTGATTGTCTTCCTTATGAGTGGCGGTCGGGGATGAGCGATGGTCTTTTCCTACCAATCTATTCCCCTAGGAGCATGCGCGTAATACTTTGCTTTGATAACTTCTAGATTTTTGCAATAAGTATATGAGTTCTTTATGACTAATGTTGAGTCCATGGATTATACGCACTTTCCTTCCTTCCACCATTGCTAGCCTCTCTAATACCGTGCACTTTTCGTCGGTATCATACACCCACCAAATACCTTCCTCAAAACAGCCACCATACCTACCTATCATGGCATTTCCATAGCCATTCCGAGATATATTGCCATGCAACTTTCCACCGTTCCGTTCATTATGACACGCTCCATCATTGTCATATTGCTAGCATGATCATGTAGTTGACATTGTATTTGTGGCAAAGCCACCGTTCATAATTCTTTCATACATCTCACTCTTGATTCATTGCATATCCGGGTACACCACCGGAGGCATTCATATAGAGTCATATTTTGTTCTAAGTATTGAGTTGTAATTGTTGAGTTGTAAGAAAAATAAAAAGTGTGATGATCATCATTTTTAGAGCATTGTCCCAAGTGAGGAAAGGATGATGGAGACTATGATTCCCCCACAAGTCGGGATGAGACTCTGGATGAAAAATAAAAAAAGGCCATAAAAAAGGCCCAAACAAAAAAATGAGAGAAAAAGAGAGAAGGGACAATGTTACTATCCTTTTACCACACTTGTGCTTCAAAGTAGCACCATGATCTTCATGATAGAGAGTCTCTCATTCTGTCACTTTCATATACTAGTGGGAATTTTTCATTATAGAACTTGGCTTGTATATTCCAATGATGGGCTTCCTCAAAATGCCCTAGGTCTTCGTGAGCAAGCGAGTTGGATGCACACCTACTTAGTTTCTTTTGTTGAGCTTTCATATACTTATAGCTCTAGTGCATCCGTGCATGGCAATCCCTACTCACTCACATTGATATCTATTGATGGGCATCTCCATAGCTCGTTGATACGCCTAGTTGATGTGAGACTATCTTCCCCTCTTTTTGTCTTCTCCACAACCACCATTCTATTCCACATATAGTGTTATATCCATGGCTCACGCTCATGTATTGCGTGAAGATCGAAAAAGTTTTGAAAATGTCAAAAGTATGAAACAATTGCTTGGCTTGTTATCGGGGTTGTGCATGATTTAAATACTTTGTGTGGTGAAGATAGAGCATAGCCAGACTATATGATTTTGTAGGGATAGCTTTCTTTGGCCATGTTATTTTGAGAAGGCATAATTGCTTTGTTAGTATGCTTGAAGTATTATTATTTTTATGTCAACATGAACTTTTGTCTTGAATCTTTTGAATCTGAATATTCATACCACAATTAAGAAGATTTACATTGAAATTATGCCAAGTAGCACTTTGCATCGAAAATTCTGTTTTTATCATTTACCTACTCGAGGATGAGCAGGAATTAAGCTTGGGGATGCTTGATACGTCTCCAACGTATCTATAATTTTTGATTGCTCCATGCTATATTACCTATTGTTTTGGACTATATTGGGCTTTATTTTCCACTTTTATATTATTTTTGGGACTAACCTATTAACCGGAGGCCCAGCCCAGAATTGTTGTTTTTTGCCTATTTCAGTGTTTCGGAGAAACAGAATATCAAACAGAGTCCAAACGGAATGAAACCTTCGGGAACGCGATTTTCTCATCAGATAAGATCCAGGAGACTTGGACCCTCCGTCAAGAAAGCCACGATGCGGCCACGAGGGTGGAGGGCGCGCCCCCTGCCTCGTGGGCCCATCGAAGCTCCACCGACGTACTCCTTCCTCCTATATATACCTACGTACCCCCAAACGATCAGATACGGAGCCAAAAACCTAATTCCACCGCCGCAACTTTCTGTATCCATGAGATCCCATCTTGGGGCCTGTTCCGGAGCTCCTCCAGAGGGGGCATCGATCACGCAGGGCTTCTACATCATCATCCAAGCCCCTCCGATGAAGTGTGAGTAGTTTACTTCAGACCTACGGGTCCATAGTTAGTAGCTAGATGGCTTCTTCTCTCTTTTTGGATCTCAATACAATGTTCTCCCCCTCTCTCGTGGAGATCTATTCGATGTAATCTTCTTTTTGCGGTGTGTTTGTTGAGATCGATGAATTGTGGATTTATGATCCAGTCTATCTATGAATAATATTTGAATCTTCTCTGAATTCTTTTATGTATGATTGGTTATCTTTGCAAGTCTCTTCGAATTATCAGTTTGGTTTGGACTACTAGATTGGTTTTTCTTGCCATGGGAGAAGTGCTTAGCTTTGGGTTCGATCTTGCGGTGTCCTTTCCCAATGACAGAAGGGGCAGCAAGGCACGTATTGTATTGTTCCCATCAAGGATAACAAGATGGTTTTTTTATCATATTGCATGAAGCTATCCCTCTACATCATGTCATCTTGCTTAAGGTGTTACTCTATTTTTAACTTAATACTCTAGATGCATGCTGGATAGCGGTCGATGAGTGGAGTAATAGTAGTAGATGCAGGCAGGAGTCGGTCTACTTGTCTCAGACGTGATGCCTATATACATGATCGTACCTAGATATTCTCATAACTATGCTCAATTTTGTCAATTGCTCAACAGTAATTTGTTCACCCACCGTAGAATACTTATGCTCTTGAGAGAAGCCACTAGTGAAACCTATGGCCCCGGGTCTCTTTCTCATCATATCAATCTCCGTCACTTTATTATTGCTTTGCTTTTTACTTTTTACTTTGCATCTCTATACCAAAAATACCAAAAATATTATCTATCATCTCTATCAGATCTCACTTCCGTAAGTGAACGTGAAGGGATTGACAACCCCTAAGCGCGTTGGTTGCGTTGAGCTATTGTTTTTGTGTAGGTACGAGGGACTCGCGCGTAGCCTCCTACTGGATTGATACCTTGGTTCTCAAAAACTGAGGGAAATACTTACGCTACTTTGCTGCATCATCCTCTCCTCTTCGAGGAAATCCAACACAGTGCTCAAGAGGTAGCAATGAGCTTGCATGTTGAATTCTTAGAGTTCTAAGTAGTTTGAATGCTTGATATGGCCTCTATGCATCTCTATGAGTAGTTGCTGTCAATCTTGTGAAGTTTTGTTGACAAAAATTTTGTGGACTAATTCTTTCATAATTTTATTTATAGGAATAAGATGAGTTTCTTCAGGAAGTTTGCCTCCAAGAGAAGCACTAAGGGAGTCATTGGGGAATCATCGGACAATGAACTCCATGCTAGGAGAAGGGCGGAGGTGCGGCTGTGCGAATGGCCACATAACCCCTTCATGGATGGGGCCAGGAACCGTCAAGAGTTCGCACAATTTGCTGCTAATGTTGGGCTTACCGACTTCATCACAACTGAGTGTGAACAATACCATCTCCTTACAAATTCCTTTGTGTAAAACTTCCATTTTCTGAGTAGGAATAACCCCCCGAGGTGCAGTTTAATTTATATGCTGAAACCCGTCAGATGCCACTCATTGATTTTTGTGATGTATGCTTGATCCCTTCTGACGAGGAAATAAGAGAGCCTAGGCCTGCAGAGTTTGAGGACTTTTATCGCACTCTATCAGTGGGAGATGAGAGAGGCATGTCGAGTGTCACTGCTACTAGTTTGTAGTTTCTTGTTGTGCATTATTTTTCTTTATTCATTGCTAAGTGTTTAGTTGTTAGAGAGAAAGTGGGTGCACTTTGTGCTCCTAAATTCGCCATCTTACATCGTGCAATATACGGGGATAACACCTATATCCTAGGGGCCATTATTGCATGCCGTCTGCACCTTAACAGAGCCAAGGGCAAAATTCATGGCGGTATTTATGCTACTCGTTTAGCGAGTCACTTTAACGTTCATATTCGCCAACATGATTATCGTTTACCCAAGGTCTATGGATCACCAGGCAATGAAAGATCACAAGTTTACTCATATTAATGATTCTATTAATAATATTCCTTACAACCTGGTTTTTAGTGTGGATACCTGTGATATTATTCCGTTGCCTGCACCTGCTTTGTTTGATTCTATTGCCAGGGGCGGATACATGATCATGCCTAAGGACATCATTGCCTTCCGGAACGCCCAGGAGGTGGCCCAGGAGGAGCCCCAGGAGTGGGATGCTTAGGTGCCGCCACAACAGCACTTCGACATGGGACCGATGGCTACTACGGGTGGTGATTACCAAGCCATTCCAAAAGCCTAAGCTTGAGGGAGTACGTGTTTCCACCTACATTATATTCATGCTCACACATTTTAGTCCAGTTGTCAGTGTTCACACTTTTTCATTGTATCATCCATGCTACATTTATTTTCTTGCTTTCTTCTTGTGTGTTTGATTTTTTTTGAGAAAACCCCCAAAAATGTGTGTTTCTTATTTCTTTTCGTTTTTTCTTTCTAGTTTAGTTAGTTGTAGTATTAAAATAAAACCCAAAAAGATTTCTCGATTCTTCTTCTTGCTTGTTGGGAGCTTTCCCATGTAAATAGTTTTTCTCGTTTTTGTATTTCTTTCTTTAATTTTGCTTTCTTCTAGAAAAACTAAAAACTCCAAAAATATTTCATTGTGTTTCTCTGAATTTCTTATCTTTTTATTGAGTCGTACCAAGGAGAAGACCACGATAAAAATGTTGAGTGGCTGTCATATGCATTATTGTTGATCTAATAAAGAGATTATCTTGCCTTCTCCTTTTTGAATAAAATGTTTGCAGATTCCAGCTTAGTCCACGACACTCTTGCACTATTATTATTTTCATATCATTCGGTCATGCAAGTGAAAGGCAATAATGACGATATTTGATGAACTGGTTGTGGCAGAGAGAAACGGGTATGAACTCAACTTGTTATATTTTTGTAAATATGTTTAACCTAGTATACATGATTCAACCTATTATGATCAAACATGTTTCCAATGACAATTAGAGATTATAGTTTCTCATGCCATTCTTAAGTAGCTAGGAGTGGATAATGATTTATCTTGGATGTCAACATTGCATTAAAATGATTGTGATGTGGTATGATGATATGGTATCCTCCTCTGAATGTTTCAAGTGGCTTGACTTGGCACATGTTTATGCATGTAGTTTAATCAAAACTAACATAGCCTCTATGATATTTATGTTCATGGTGTCCATATCCTACTCATGCTAGTATCCAATGTTCATTATTCATAATGCATGTTCATGACCGTTTTCGCTCTCTAGCTGGCCGCTTCTCAACCTATTTGCTAACCTTCGCCTGTACTGAGCGGGAATACTGCTTATGCATCAAAATCATGAAACCCAAGTTATTCTAGAGGAGTCTAGCATATCTACCTATATGCGGTATTACCCTGCCGTTCTAAGTAAATTTGCATGTGCCACCTCTAAAAAATTCAAATAAACATCTGTTTTTTGTGTGACTGGATTGTTCACAGAACGATAGGGGGTAGTCGGTATTTTTCATGATGACTGTTTATTCACTCGTCCTTGCATGGGAGGGACGGTAATAGGGATGCCCAATCCCGAAATCAAAAATTGCAAATAATTAAACAAAACTCCCCCAGGACTAATGTTGGTATGGACGGTAACCACGGATTCGGCTAGCCATGGAGTGTGTTTTTTGGTGGAGAAGAGTAAAGCTTTACTTTTATTGCTTGGGAACCGCCGCTAATGTATTTAGCATGGAAGATATTGATAACTTTCGGTTGTGAAGTAAACATGAAGGGTGCATTTCCCAAAATTTCATTTATCTCTGTTTTAAAATTTTGAGCTCTGGCATCACTGCAAATCCCTACTTCCCTCTGCGAAGGGACTATCTATTTAATTTTTTGTTGAGTCAACACCTTCTCAAATAAGTGCCATATTTGAGAGCACTATTGTCATCCTCATGCATTGTGTATAGTTAATGTTGGGTGCATCATGACTGGATCTTTTCTACCATGAATTACGACGTTTAGTCGCTGCTTGAACTTTGGAGGTGCTCTGCATTTATGTTTTGCAGTCTCAGAAAGGGCTAAAGAGATACTATTGTTGTCATATTATAACATGATTGTTTTGACAAAGTGTTAGCATTTGAGATATCTTATTATTGCTCACTAGTTGATTATGCCATTGATATGAGTTAATATAATTTTTAAGAGTTATTGTTGACATGATTAGTCATGATCTTTGCTGAAAACCTGGGTGCTACTTAAGCTTATTTATGTAAACAAGAGCAAAAGAGTTCATAAATGTTTTCCTTTTTCACTTTCAGTTTATCAACTGAATTGCTTGAGGACAAGCAAAGGTTTAAGCTTGGGGAGTTGATACGTCTCCTTCGTATCTACTTTTCCTAACACTTTTCCTCTTATTTTGGAATCTAATTTGTATTATTTGAATGAAACTAACCCGGGTTGACGCTGTTTTCAGCAGAACTACCATGATGTTGTTTTTGTGGAGAAATAAAAGTTCTCGGATTGGAATGAAACTTTTTGGAGAATTATTTCAGAATAAAATAAAAACACTGGAGCCAATAACCACCGGAGGGGGTCCCTGGGTGAGCACAACCCACCAGGGTGCGCCCCCCCACCCTCCAGGCGTGCCCAGGTGGGTTGTGCCCACCTGGTGGCCCCGCAGACCCTAATACCAACTCCATAAATACCTATATTTGCAGAAAAAATCAGGGAGAAAGAATTATCGTGTTTCACAATACGGAGCCACCACCACCTCATGTTCTTCATCGGGAGGCCAAGTCTAGAGGCCGTTCAGGGCTCTAGAGAGGGGGATCTTCAATCTTCATCATCACCAACCCTTCTCCATCGCCAATTACATGAGGCTTCCCCCGGGAGTGAGTAATTCCTTCATAGGCTCGCTGGTCGGTGAGGAGTCGGAAGAGATTCATCATGTAATTGAGTTAATTTTGTCATGGCTTGATCCCTAGTATCCATCATGTTCTGAGATTGATGTTTGTATGACTTTGCCATGCTTAATGCTTGTCACTTTGGACCCGGGTGCCATGATTTCAGATCTAAACTGGTTATGTTATCATAATTATATCTATGTTCTAGATCCAATCTTGCAAGTCATATTCACCTACTACGTGTTATGATCCATAAACCCCGGAGTGACAATAGTCAGGATACTTTCCGGTGATGACCGTAGTTTGAGGAGTTCATGTATTCACTATCTGTTAATGCTTTGTTCCGGTTTTCTATTAAAAGGATACCTTAATATCCCTTAGTTTCCATATGGACCCCGCTGCCACGGGAGGGTAGGACAAAGGATGTCATGCAAGTTCTTTCCATAAGCACATATGACTATTTACGGAATACATGCCTACATTATATTTATGAATTGGAGCTAGTTTTGTATCGCCCTAGGTTATGACTGTTATATGATGAATATCATCCAACGAATCTACCGATCCAATGCGTACGAATTTTCTACATCTTGATGTCGCTAATTTACTACTACTGTTGTTACTGTTTCAATAACTAGAAAATCATTGCTATCACTGTTACCGTTACTATTGTTGCTACCACTATTATCAAAACTACCATATTACTATGCTACTGATCACTTTGCTGCAAATAATTAATCTCCAGGTGTGGTTGAATTGAGAACTCCGCTGCTAATACTTGCAAATATTCTTTGGCTCCCCTTGTGTCGAATCTATAAATTTGGGTTGAATACTCTACCCTTGAAAACTGTTGTGATCCCCTATACTTGTGGGTTATCAAGACCTTTTTCTCATGGGCCAAGGAGGGAGGCGCATCAGCCCACAAGGGGGCTAGGCGTGGTCCACCTCCCCTGCCCTGTGATACGTCTCCAATGCATCTATAATTTATGGAGTGTTCATGCCATGTTTACAGCAATTTTATATGGTTTTGGTATGATTTGGATGGAACTAACCCGGATAGACGTTGTTTTTAGCAGAACTATCATGGTGTTGTCTTTGTGTAGAAATAAAAGTTCTCCAAATGCAACGAAACTTTTTCACAATTTTTTGGAACAAAAGAGGCACTAGAAGCCTCATGGGAGGGCCAAAAGAGCCACGAGGAGGGCACAACCCACCAGGGCACGCCAGAGGGGCCTGGCTTGCCCTGGTGGGTTGTCCTCACCTCGAGGCCCATCTTCGCATGAAACTGATGCCAAAAAAAATCCTATAAATAGAGAAACCATCAGAAATTACCCTAGATCAGAAGTTTCGCCGCCGCAAGCGTCTGTAGCCACAAAAACCAATCTAGACCCCATTCCGGCATCCTGCCGGATGGGGAAATCATCATCGGTGGCCATCTTCATCATCCCGGTGGCCACCATGATGAGGAGGTAGTAGTCCACCGATACGTCTCTGTCATATCTACTTTTCCAAACTCCTTTGCCCTTGTTTTGGACTCTAACTTGCATGATTTGAATGGAACTAGCCCGGACTGACGCTGTTTTCAGCAGAATTGCCATAGTGTTATTTTTGTGCAGAATAAAAAGTTCTCGGAATGATCTGAAACTTCACGAAGAAAAGTTTTGGAATTAATAAAAAATATTGGCGAAAGAATCAAGTGAAGGGGGCCCACACCCTGGACACAAGGGTGGGGGCGCGCCCACCCCCCTAGGGCGCGCCCTCCGACCTTGTGGTCCCCCTGGACCTCCACCGACCTCAACTCCAACTCCATGTATTCTCTTTCGGGGAGAAAAAAACCAGAGAGAAGGATTCATCGTGTTTTATGATACGGAGCCGCCGCCAAGCCCTGTTCTTCCTAGAGAGGGCAAATCTGGAGTCCGTTCGGGGCTCCAGAGAGGGGAATCCTTCACCATCATCATCAGCAACCATCCTTTGTCACCAATTTCATGATGCCCACCACCGTGCGTTGATATGTCTCCAACGTATCTATAATTTTTGATTGTTCCATGCTATTATATTATCAACCTTGGATGTTTTATATGCATTTATATGCTATTTTATATGATTTTTTGGGACTAACCTATTAACCTAGAGCCCAGTGCCAATTTCTGTTTTTTTCCCTTGTTTTAGAGTATCGCAGAAAAGGAAAATCAAACAGAGTCCAATTGACCTGAAACTTCACGGAACTTATTTTTGGAAGGAAAGCAACCCAGGAGACTTGGAGTCCACGTAAGGGAAGCTTCAAGGAGGCCACGAGGTAGGGGTAGCGCCCACCCCCCTGGGCGCACCCTCCACCCTCGTGGGCCCCTCGTGGCTCCCCTGGCATACTTCTTCCGCCTATATATCTCCATATACCCTAAAATGATCGGGGAGCACAATAGATTGGGAGTTCCGCCACCAGAAGCCTCTGTAGCCACCGAAATCCAATCAAGACCCATTCCGGCACCCTGTCGGAGGGGGAATCCCTCTCTGCTGGCCATCTTCATCATCCCGGTGCTCTCCATGACAAGGAGGGAGTAGTTCTCCCTCGGGGCTGAGGGTATGTACCAGTAGCTATGTGTTTGATCTCTCTCTCTCGTGTTCTTGAGGTGGTACGATCTTGATGTATCGCGAGCTTTGCTATTATAGTTGGATCTTATGTTTCTCCTCCCCCTCTACTCTCTTGTAATGGATTGAGTTTCCCCTTTGAAGTTATCTTATCGGATTGAGTCTTTAAAGATTTGAGAACACTTGATGTATGTCTTGCCGTGCGTATCTGTGGTGACAATGGGATATCACGTGATTCACTTGATGTATGTTTTGGTGATCAACTTGCGGGTTCCGCCCATGAACCTATGCATAGGGGTTGGCACACGTTTTCGTTGTGATTCTTCGGTAGAAACTTTGGGGCACTCTTTGAGGTTCTATGTGTTGGTTGAATAGATGAATCTGAGATTGTATGATGCATATCGTATAATCATACCCACGGATACTTGAGGTGACATTGGAGTATCTAGGTGACATTAGGGTTTTGGTTGATTTGTGTCTTAAGGTGTTATTCTAGTACGAACTCTAGGACTGTTTGTGACACTTATAGGAATAGCCCAACAGATTGATTGGAAAGAATAACTTTGAGGTGGTTTCGTACCCTACCATAATCTCTTCGTTTGTTCTCCGCTATTAGTGACTTTGGAGTGACTCTTTGTTGCATGTTGAGGGATAGTTATGTGATCCAATTATGTTATTATTGTTGAGAGGACTTGCACTAGTGAAAGTATGAACCCTAGGCCTTGTTTCAACGCATTGCAATACCCTTTACACTTACTTTTATCATTAGTTACCTTGCTGTTTTTATATTTTCAAATTAAAAAAACCTATATCTACCATCCATATACCACTTGTATCACCATCTCTTCGCCGAACTAGTGCACCTATACAATTTACCATTGTATTGGGTGTGTTGGGGACACAAGAGACTCTTTGTTATTTGGTTGCAGGGTTGCTTGAGAGAGACCATCTTCATCCTACGCCTCATACGGATTGATAAACCTTAGGTCATCCACTTGAGGGAAATTTGCTACTGTCCTACAAACCTCTGCACTTGGAGGCCCAACAACGTCTACAAGAAGAAGGTTGTGTAGTAGAAATCATGCATGAGTAATTACATCATGGGTTTGCTGGACCGTGATGGGTTGGATGAGATTTACCATGTAATCGAGTTAGTTCTGTTAGGGTTTGATCCCTAGTATCCACTATGTTCTAAGATTGATGTTGCTATGACTTTTCTATGCCTAATGCTTTTCACTAGGGCCCAAGTGCCATGATTTCAGATATGAACCTATTAAGTTTTTATGAATATATTAGTCTTCTTGATCTGATATTGCAAGTTATAGTCACCTACTACGTGTTATGATCTGGCAACCCCAGAGTACAATAGTCGGGACCACTCCCGGTGATGACCGTAGTTTGAGGAGTTCATGTATTCACTAAGTGCTAATGCTTCTGGTACTCTATTAAAAGGAGGCCTTAATACCCTTTAGTTTCCAATAGGACCCCGCTGCCACGGGAGGGTAGGACAAAATATGTCACACAAGTTCTTTTCCATAAGCACATATGACTATATTCGGAATACATGCCTACATTATATTGATGAATTGGAGCTACTTCTGTGTCACCCTATGTTATAACCGTTGCATGATGAAAGCCATCCGACATAATTATCCATCATTGATCCATTGCCTACGAGCTTTTCACATATTTATCTTTGCTAAGTTACTTTTCTGTTGCCACTGTTACGATTGCTACAATACTGCTACTGTTACTTTTGCCACCGTTACCGTTACTTCCATACTACTTTGCTACTAAATACTTTGTTGCAGATATTAAGTCTTTCAGGTGTGGTTGAATTGACAACTCAGCTGCTAATACTCAAGAATATTCTTTGGCTCCCCTTGTGTCGAATCAATAAATTTGGGTTGAATACTCTACCCTCGAAAACTGTTGCGACCCCCTATACTTGTGGGTTATCAAGACCTTTTTCTGGCACCGTTGCCGGGGAGCATAGCTCTATTCTCTGAGTCACTTGGGATTTATATCTGTTACTCACTATGCGGAATTTGAAATATCAAAGAACTAAGATTTTTCCCTCAACAACGAGGGGAGGTAAGGAACTGCATCTAGCTCTGCACTTGATTCTCCTTCTGTTTTGAGTAAACTTGTGACACCTACACCTGCTATTGATTCCAATATGTCGCATGTTATTGATGATGCCGCTTCTGCTATGCATGATGCTTATGATGAAACTACTTCTCTACTTGATAATACTGTGCAACTAGGTGAATTTCTGATGAACAACTTGCTAGGGTTAGAGAGAATGAAATTACTAAAACTGATGATATTATTGAAATTGAAGATTATGATTCTCCCCCTAGATATGAATTGCCTGTTGTACCTGAGGGTTATGTTATGGATGAAGAAACTTCTAGAGACTTCTTTGCTTGCAATGATAGAGAGGATCTTAAAAAATTATTAGCTAAGCTTAAAGAAAAATCCTTCAATGCTAGAATGAAATATGATCCCAATTTTGCTACTTCACCTATCTTTGTTACTGATAAGGATTATGAATTCTCTGTCGATCCTGAGTTAATTACTTTGGATGGATCTGATCCTTTCTATGGTTATGAATCTGAAACTGTTGTGGCACATCTTACTGAATTGAATGATATAGCCACCCTATTTGCTCATGAGGAAAAAGATCGCTATTACTATATTCTTAAGTTGTTTCCTTTCTCGCTAAAGGGTGATGTTAAGATATGGTTTAATTCTCTTGCTCCTGGTTGTGTGCGTAGTCCCCAGGATATGATTTAATACTTCTCTGAAAAATATTTCCCTGCTCATAGGAAACAACTTGCTTTAAGGGAAATAATTAATTTTGTGCAAATTGAAGAAGAGAGTCTCCCACAAGCTTGGGGGAGGCTTCTCCAATTACTTAATGCTTTCCTTGATCATCCTCTCAAGAAAAAGGAAATACTTGATATCTTTTATAATGGACTAGCCGATGCTTCCAGAGACCACCTGGATAGTTGTGATGGTTGTGTTTTCAGGGAAAGAACTGTTGAGCTAGATGAATTGCTATTGAATAATATATTGAGTAATGATAATGATTGGACATTTCCTGAACCAACTCTGAAGCCAACTCCGAAGAAAAGGGGTATTCTATTTCTCAGTCCTGAAGATATACAGGAGGCAAAGAAATTTATGAAAGAAAGAGGTATTAAAGTTAAAGATGTTAAAAATTTGCCGCCTATTGAAGAAATACATGGTCTTGATAACCTGACACAGGTAGTAGAGGTAAACTCTCTCCGTAGATTTGATGAAGGTGATATTCCTCATAATAAGTCTGCTAGACAATGCTTAGATGAGTTTGATAATTTTATTGTTAAAGAAGAGAACTTCAATATGTGGACACTTGAAACATAATGCTTACATGCTTGACCACTTGGGTGATTATATGAATAGAACTATTAATGATCTCAAGATTATCAGTAAACATGCTTCCGTGGTTACAACTCAAGTAGGACAAGTACTTAAAGCTCAAGATGATTTGCTTAATGAGTTGAATAGTAAGAATAATGATAATGTTGTTAGGGTTATGACTAGAGGTGGTAAAATGACCCAGGAACCTTTGTATCATGAGGGTCATCCTAAGAGAGTTGAGCGGGATTCTTAGAGAACTAATACTGATGCACCTAGTCCTCGTACTAAAAAGAAAAGGAGAACTGATAGGACTTTGCGTGCTAGTGAACCTGCTATAGATATTCCTGAGGACGACAGTATGTCGATCATCCTTGATAGACCCTTTTTGAATACTGCAGAGGCTGTTATTGATTCCAACAAAGGCAATGTCACTTTTCATGTTAATGGTAATGAGCATACGATACACTTTCCGAAGAAACAACCTCAAGTTCATAGTATCAATTCTATTGGAAAAATTTCAACTATTACTATTGGAGGTTTTGAATTCCCTCTTCCTACTGTCAAAAAGAAATATGATATTCTTATTGTTGGGGAAATGCATATCCCCGTTGAGGTAACCTAGTGTTATTCGAAAATTCTACGGTTTCATGTCATTCAGAAGAAGTTTGTTAATAAGACTTGATCAACCTTGTTAATGGATTCCTTTTGATGAGCATGAGATGGATGAATTTATAAGGCACAACTTTCTGTACCCACTTTTTACTTTCTGTTAATTAGTTTAAATAAAGCAAAAATAGTATTATTTTTTGTTTGTTTTCTGAATTATCTATGCAATAAAAAATGTCCTGAAAATAAGAGTTCTCCAAATGCCCTAAAAATTCAGTATGATTTTTATATAATATTTTAGAATTTCTGGTGCTAAAAACACACCATGGGGCCTCACCAGCTGGCCACAAGGGTAGAGGGCGTGCCCCCTGACCTTGTGGGCCCCACGTGGCCCCCCTCCACTTATTCCAGCACCCATCCACTCCTTCCTCCAGAAAAAACCACTCCATTGCTCAAACTCGTGTTCTTGCTCGTCTTGCTGCCATTTTCGATCTCCTTGATCAAAGCTCCATTCACAAAACTGCTTTGGGGGATTGTTTTTCGGTATGTGACTCCTCCAATGGTCCAATTAGTTTTTGTTCTAATGCTTTATTCATTGCAAATTTTTGCTGATGTGGTGACCTTGTTCTTGAGCTTGCATGTCAAATTTATATGGTCCAAAGTAGTTTTGGTGCATGATATAGCCTCTAGGCACTTGTAGGAGTAGTTGCTATCAATTTTGTTGAGTTTCGTTCACTTTTATTCTAAGTCACTAAAAATTTCAAAAAAATTAAGAGGGAGAAAATGTTGAGGAGATTGTTGAGAGGTTCCTTGAGCTGTGGATCGAAGGAAAAAGAAAATGAGGAGAAGGAAAAGCCCGAGTATAATCTTCCTCGCGCCGCAGAAATTTGGCCATATGATGCATTCTTACAAGCAGACAGGATTTATGATGATTTCTATTATTTGCCTGAGAATGCAGGCATCACCGACTTCCTCCACGACCAGTGTAATCAGTATCGCCTACTCACTAATACTTTCGTGCAAAATTTTCACTTTCATGCTAGGAGATCACCACCCATGGTAGATTTTCACTTATATGATGAGTACACAGAAATAACGCTTTATGACTTTTGTGAGGTTTGTAAATTACCTTATGAGGGTAGCGTCGAGGAGCCACGTCCTAGTGATGTGCAAGGCCTTATTAATGAAATTACCGTAGGGGAAAACAGAGGAGTGTCGGGAGCAAGAGTGGCTAGTATACATTTCTCTGTTTTATGTTATTACTCATTATTTGTTGGGAGATGTTTAATTGGTCATGGAGAGAGTGGACACCTTAGTGCCCCTGACCTCACCATTTTGCGCCACGCTTTACATAGAGATAGAACTTACACTTTGGGCACTATGGTTGCTAAACGGTTGAGTTTAAACCATACAAAGGGTCCTATTTCGGAGGTATCTTTGCCTCCCGCCTTGCTAAACACTTTGAGATACCCATTAGGCACCATGAAAAAGAGGAGAAACTTCTACCCACTATACATTTAGATTATGACAGCATGGTAGCACATAAGTTTATTCGCCATGATGAAGAAAAGAGACTTATCTACAACCTGGTATTTAGCGAGGTCACCTTTTAGATTATTACCTTGCCTGCACCTATTTAGTTCGATACTCATTCAGGCAGGTACTTCATTTTTCCCACGAACATTCATGCATACTGGGAGGGGACACGATCCCCGCCTCCTGAGCCAGAGCCATCACCCGATCCATACCAGGAGTCTATTTATTAGTGGGAGCCACAGGAGCTCGCTAACCAGTGGAACCCCCAAGATCCTCCTCGGTATACTGGAGAGGGCTACTTTGATCCATGGGCGTAGACCAACTTAGGCCAAAAGCCTAAGCTTGGGGGAGTACGTATTTCCCATCAACATTATATTCATGTTCACACACTCATTCTAGTTGTCGGTGTTCATACTTTTTCATTGTATTATCCATGCTAGTTTATTTATTTTTTCTCGCTTTTCTTCTTGTGTGTTTGATAAACCTTAAGAAAAACAAAAAAATAGTTGTAGTTAGTTTACTTTATATGTATGCTTAGTTGTAGTATTAAAAGAAAACCCAGAAAGATTTCTCGTTCTTCTTTTGCTTGTTGGGAGCTTTCCCGTGTAAATAGTTCTTCTCGTTCTTGTTTCTCTTTCTTCAGAAAAACAAAAACTCCAAAAATATTTCAGTATGTTTCTTTGAATTTCTTTTTTTTCTTTGGGGTCGAGAGGAGAAGACCATGATAAAATGTTGAGTGGCACTCATATGCATTATTGTTGATCTAACAAAGAGCCCATATTACCTTGTATTCTCCTCTGAATAAATGTTTGCAGATTCCAGCTTAGTCCAATGCACGTGCACTATTATTATTATCCACACTGTTCGGTCATGCAAGTGAAAGGCAATAATGACGATATATGATGAAATGATTGAGATGAGGAAAAGCTGGTATGAACTCGACCTATCTTGTTTTTGTAAATATGATTAGTTCATGTATTCACTAAGTGCTAATGCTTTCATCCGGTACTCTATTAAAAGGAGGCCTTAATATCCCTTAGTTTCCAATAGGACCCCGCTGCCACGGGAGGGCAGGACAAAAGATGTCATGCAAGTTCTTTTCCATAAGCATGTATGACTATATTCGAAATACATGCCTACATTATATTGATAAATTGGAGCTAGTCATGTGTCTCCCTATGTTATAACCGTTGCATGATGAATGCCATCCGACATAATTATCCAGCATTGATCCATTGCCTACAAGCTTTTCACATATTGATCTTTGCTAAGTTACTTTTCTGTTGTCACTGTTACGATTGCTACAATACTGCTACTGTTACTTTTGCCACAGTTACCGTTACTTCCATACTACTTTGCTACAGATATTAAGTATTTCAGGTGTGGTTGAATTGAAAACTCAACTGCTAATACTTGAGAATATTATTTGGCTCCCCTATGAAACTTTTTATATGATTTATTGGAGTAACCTATTGATCCGGTGCCCAGTGCCAGTTCCTGTTTTTTGTTTCGTAGAAAATCCATATGAAACGAAGTCCAAACACGATAAAAAATTATGGAGAATTATTTTTGAATATATGTGATTTTTGGGAGGTGGAATCAATGCAAACGGGGGCCCATAGTGCCCACAACCCACCAGGGCGCGCCCCAGGTGTGCCCAGGTGTCTTATGCTCTCCTCGAATGTCGGTTGGAGCTATACTTCGAGCGCTAGGAAGCTTATATCTAGAAAAAATCGTGTTAAAATTTCATCACAATCGGAGTTACGGATCTCCCGGAATATAAGAAACGGTTTTCGGCCAGATCGGGGGAACGCGAAACAGAAGAGAATAGAGAGGGAGATCCAATCTCGGAGGGTCTGCCACCCCTCCGCCGCCATGGAGGCCATGGACCAGAGGGGGAACTCTCCTCCCATCTAGGGGGTAAGGCCAAGGAAGAATAAGGAGGGGGGCTCTCTCCCCCTCTCTCCTGGTGGCGCTGGAGTGCCGCCGGGGCAAGGATCGTGACGGCGATCTACATCAACAATCTTGCTACCGTCAACACCAACTTTCTCCCCCTCTATGCAGTGGTATAACACCTCTTCCCCCCATTGTAATATCTACTTAAACATGGTGCTCAACTCCAGATATTATTTCCCACTGATCTATGGTTATCCTATGATGTTTGAGTAGATCTGTTTTGTCCTGTGGGTTAATCATGATCTTGGTTGGTATGATTGTATATTTTATTTATGGTGTTGTCCTACGGTGCCCTCCATCTCGTGCAAACGTGGGGGATCCTCGTTGTAGGGTGTTGCAATATGTCCATGGTTCGCTTACGGTGGGTTGCGAGAGTGATAGAAGTTTAAACCCGAGTAAGTGGGTATGGTGTATGGGAGTAAAGAGGACTAGATACTTAACGCTATGGTTGGGTTTCACGACCTTAATGATCTTTAGTAGTTGCAGATGCATGCTAGGGGTCCAATCATAAGTGCATATGATCCAAGTAGAGAAAGTATGTTAGCTCATGCCTCTCCCTCATGTAAAATTGCAAGAATGATTAGCGGTACTTGTTATCAATTACCTTGGGACAAATGACTTTCTTGTTGACAAAAGCTATCCACTTTTATTACCTTTCAATTTATTTGTAGTTTTATTTTATCGCAAAGCACTCATAGTTTTATTCTTGCCAAATAGTTTCATACTTGTTTTAGGTAAAACAAACGTCAAGTGTGCATAGAGTTGTATTGGTGGTCGATATAACTTGAGGGAATATTTGCTCCGCCTTTAGCTCCTCGTTGGGTTCGACACTCTTATTTATCATAGAAGGCTACAAAAGATCCCCTATACTTGTGGGTTATCAGTAGCTATGTGTTTAATCTCTCTCTTGTGTTCTTGAGATGGCACAATCTTGATGTATCGTGGGATTTGTTAATATAGTTGGATCATATGGTGTTTAACCCTCTCTATCTTGTTGTGATGAATTTGAGTTTTCCCTTTGAGATTGCGTACTTACAGGATGGAATACTTTTATTGATTTGAGAACACTTGATGTATGTCTTGCTATGAATACCCGTGGTGACAATGGGGTATCATATTGATTCACTTGATATGTGTTTTGGCACTCAACTCGCGGATTCCCGAGGTGACATTGGGGTAATATATGCATAGGGGTTGATGCATGTTCTCGTCTTTGTTTCTCCGGTAGAAATCTTGGGGCACTCTTTGAGGTTCTTTGCGTAGGATTGAGTATTATGAATCTGAAATTGTTTGATGCATATCGTATAATCAACTCATGGATACTCGCGGTGGCGTCGGAGTATCTAGGTGACATTAGAGTTGGTTGATGTGTATCATATGGTATTATTTTAGCGCAAACTCTTGGATAGATCGATCGGAAAGAATGTCTTGGTGTTATTTTAGTATGAACTCTAGGATAGATTGACCGGAAAGAATAGCTTTGAGGTGGTTTCGTACCCTACAAACAATTTCGTCTTATGCCCTCCACTAGATAAGAACTTTGGAGTGATTCTACATCGCACATTGAGGGATGGTTATATGATCCAATTATATTAGCATTGTTGAGAGATTGCACTAGCGAAAGTACGGACCCTAGGCCTCATTTTCAAGCATTGCAATACCGTTTGTGCTCCGTTTTATCAATTGCTACCTTGCTATTTTTTATTGTTCCTATTACAAAAATCAATATCTACTATCATTGCTACACTTGTATCACCATCTCTTCGCTGAACCAGTGCACATATACAAATTTCCATTGTATTTGGTATGTTCGGGACACAATAGACTTTTTATTATTTGGTTGCAGGGTTGTTTGAGAGAGACCATCTTCATCCTATGCCTCCCATGGATTGATAAACCTTAGGTCATCCGCTTGAGAGAAAATTGCTACTGTCCTACAAAACTCACGCTTGGAGGCCCAACACAAGTCTACAAGAACAAGTTGTGTAGTAGACATCACCCTGCGTGCCAGAAGGAAGGAGGGGCGCCCTAGGGCAGCCGACTCCCCTTTCCTTCCCCCCATGCTCCATACATGGAAGGGGGGAGGCGCCTGAGGCAAGGCAACCACCGGCCCCCTCCTGCCCTTTCCTCCATGCCTAAAGGAAGGAAAGGGGCACGCCTAGGACTGCCTCCTCTCCCTCCTCCACCTATATATATGTGAGGAGGGGAGGGGGCAACACACACCACGATTCAAAGCTGTGTGCGGTGCCCCCTCTCCCTCTAGCTCCTCCTCCGTCCATATCTGTTGTGCTTGGAAAAGCCGTGTGGAAAAGTTTCACCACCACCATCACCATGCCGTCATGCTACCAGAACTCATCTACTACTTTGCCCCTCTTGGTGGATCGAGAAGGCGAGGACGTCATCGAGCTGAACGTGTGTTGAACACGGAGGTGCCGTGCGTTTGGTGCTTGATCGATATGGATCGTGAAGGTGTACGACTACATCAACCGCGTTGATAAACGCTTTCGTTTAGCGATCTACAAGGGCATGTAGATGCTCTCCCTCTCTCGTAGCTATGCATTGCCACTTCTTGAGCTTGTGTTGATTTTTTTCCCTTGAAGAGGAAGGGTGATGCAGCAAAATAGAGACAAGTATTTCCCTCAGTTAAGAACCAAGGTATCAATCTAGTAGGAGGCACAAGCAAGTCTCCAATATATGCACCTGCACAAACTAACAAACACTTGCACACAACGCGAAAAAGGGGTTGTCAATCCCTTCATGGTCACGAACAAGAGTGAGATCTAATAGAGATAGGTATAAAAGATAAATAAAAGAGCAAACTAAAGTAAATATAAATAAATTCCAGCAAGGTATTTTTTGGGTTTTTTGGTTTATAGATCTGAAAATATATGATGGAAAATAAACCTGGGGGCCATAGGTTTCACTAGAGGCTTCTCTCTTGAAAGAAAACTTATGATGGGTAAACAAATTTATGTTGAGCAATTGATAGAAAAGCGCATAGTTATGACGATATCTAAGGCAATGATCATGAATATAGGCATCACGTCCGTGACAAGTAGACCGAAACAATTCTGCATCTACTATTATTACTCCACACATCGGTCGACTCCTGCCTACATCTAGAGTATTAAGTTCAAAAGGACAGAGTAACGCTTTAAGTAAGATGACATGATGTAGAGGGATAAACTCAAGCAATATGATATAAACCCCATCTTTTTATCCTTAATTTCAACAATACAATATGTTCCTCGATGCCCCTTCTGTCACTGGGAGAGGACACCGCAAGATTGAACCCATCACAAAGCACTTCTACCATTGCAAGAAAAACCAATCTAGTTTGGCAAACCAAATCAATAGATCGAAGATAATTACTAAGCTATCTCAATCATGCATAAAAGAGTTCAGAGAAGACTCAAATAATATTCATAGATAATCTGATCATAAATCCACAATTCATTGGATCTCAATAAACGCGCCGCAAAGAAGATTACATCGGATAGAACTCCAAGAACATCGAGGAGAACATTGTATTGAAGATCAGAGAGAGAGAGAAGAAGCCATCTAGCTACTTGCTATGGACCATTAGGTCAGTGGTAAACTACTCGTGATTTATCGGAAGGGCGGAAAGGTTGATGTAGATGAAGGAAATATGCCCTAGAGGCAATAATAAAGTTATTATTTATTTCCTTATATCATGATAAATGTTTATTATTCATGCTAGAATTGTATTAACCGGAAATAATGCATGTGTGAATACATAGACAAATAGAGTGTCACTAGTATGCCTCTACTTGACTAGCTCGTTGATCAAAGATGGTTATGTTTCCTAACCATAGACATGAGTTGTCATTTGATTAATGGGATCACATCATTAGGAGAATGATGTGATTGACTTGACCCATTCCGTTAGCATAGCACTTGATCATTTAGTTTGTTGCTATTGCTTTCTTCATTACTTATACATGTTCCTATGACTATGAGATTATGCAACTCCCGTTTACCGGAGGAACACTTTGTGTGCTACCAAACGTCACAACGTAACTGGGTGATTATAAAGGTGCTCTACAGGTGTCTCCGAAGGTACTTGTTGGGTTGGCGTATTTCGAGATTAGGATTTGTCACTCCGATTGTCGGAGAGGTATCTTTGGGCCCTCTCGGTAATGCACATCACTTAAGCCTTGCAAGCATTGCAACTAATGAGTTAGTTGCAGGATGATGTATTACGGAACGAGTAAAGAGACTTGCCGGTAACGAGATTGAACTAGGTATTGAGATACCGACGATCGAATCTCAGGCAAGTAACATACCGATGACAAAGGGAACAACGTATGTTGTTATGCAGTCTGACCGATAAAGATCTTCGTAGAATATGTGGGAGCCAATATGAGCATCCAGGTTCCGCTATTGGTTATTGATCGGAGACGTGTCTCGGTCATGTCTACATTGTTCTCGAACCCGTAGGGTCCACACGCTTAAGGTTTCGATGACAGTTATATTATGAGTTTATGTGTTTTGATGTACCGAAGGAGTTCGGAGTCCCGGATGAGATCGGGGACATGACGAGGAGTCTCGAAATGGTCGAGACGTAAAGATCGATATATTGTACGACTATATTCAGACATCGGAAAGGTTCCGAGTGATTCGGGTATTTTCGGGAGTACCGGGAGTTACCGGAATTCGTATTGGGCCTTAATGGGCCATACGGGACAGAAGAGAAAGGCCTCAAAGGGTGGCCGCACCCCTCCCCATGGGCTGGTCTGAATTGGACTAGGGAGGGGGGCTCCCCCTTCCTTCCTTCTCCTTTTCCCTTCCCTTTCCTTCCCTACTACTCCTACTACTTGGAAGGGCTCCTAGTTCTACTAGGAAAGGGAGAATCCTACTCCTGGTGGGAGTAGGACTCCCCTAGGGCGCGCCATAGAGAGGGCCGGCCCTCCCCCTCCTCCACTCCTTTATATACAGGGGCAGGGGCACCCCAAACATAGCAATTGATCATTGATCTCATAGCCGTGTGCGGTGCCCCCCTCCACCATAATCCACCTCGATAATACTGTAGCGGTGCTTAGGCGAAGCCCGGTAGAACATCAACATCGTCACCATGCCGTCGTGCTGACGAAACTCTCCCTCATAACTTGGCTGGATCGGAGTTCGAGGGATGTCATCAGGCTGAACGTGTGCAGAACTCGGAGGTGTCGTGCGTTCGGTACTTGATCGGTCGGATCGTGAAGACGTACGACTACATCAACCGCGTTGTGCTAACACTTCCGCTTTCGGTCTACGAGGGTACGTGGACAACACTCTCTCCTCTCGTTGCTATGCATCACCATGATCTTGTATGTGCGTAGGAAATTTTTGAAATTACTACGTTCCCCAACAGTGGCATCCGAGCCTAGGTTTTATGCGTTGATGTAATATGCACGAGTAGAACACAAGTGAGTTGTGGGCGATATAAGTCATACTGCTTACCAGCATGTCACACTTTGGTTCGGCGGTATTGTTGGATGAAGCGGCCCGGACCGACATTACGCGTACGCTTACGCGAGACTGGTTCTACCGACGTGCTTTGCACACAGGTGGCTGGCGGATGTTAGTTTCTCCAACTTTAGTTGAACCGAGTGTCGCTACGCCCAGTCCTTGCGAAGGTTAAAACAGCACCAACTTGACAAACTATCGTTGTGGTTTTGATGCGTAGGTAAGAACGGTTCTTGCTAAGCCCAGTAGCAGCCACGTAAAACTTGCAACAACAAAGTAGAGGACATCTAACTTGTTTTTGCAGGGCATGTTGTGATGTGATATGGTCAAGACGTGATGAGATATAAGTTGTTGTATAAGATGATCATGTTTTGTTGAAGTTATCGGCAACTGGCAGAAGCCTTATGGTTGTCTCTTTATTGCATAAGATGCAAGCGCCAAATAATTGCTTTACAATTATCGCTATGCGATAGCAATAGTTGCAAGAGCAATAGTTGGCGAGATGACCATGTGACGACACATTGATATAGATCAAGATGATGGAGATCATGGTGTCATGTCGGTGACGATGGAGATCATGACGATGCTTTGGAGATAGAGATCAAAGGCATAAGATGATGATGGCCATATCATGTCATATATTTTGATTGCATGAGATGTTTATCTTTTATACATCTTACTTTGCTTAGTTATGATGGTAGCATTATAAGATGATCTCTCACTAAATTCAAGATAAAAGTGTTCTCCCTGAGTATGCACCGTTGCCAAAGTTCGTCGTGCCCAGACACCACGTGATGATCGGGTGTGATAAGCTCTACGTCCATCTACAACGGGTGCAAGCCAGTTTTGCACACGCAGAATACTCAGGTTAAACTTGACGAGCCTAGCATATGCAGATATGGCCTCAGAACACTGAGACTGAAAGGTCGAGCGTGAATCATATAGTAGATATGATCAACATAGTGATGTTCACCATTGAAAACTACTCCATTTCACGTGATGATCGGTTATGGTCTAGTTGATTTGGATCACGTGATCACTTAGAAGATTAGAGGGATGTCTTTCTAAGTGGGAGTTCTTAAGTAATATGATTAATTGAACTTAAATTTATCAAGAACTTAGTCCTGGTAGTATTAGCATATCTATGTTGTAGATCAATAGCTCGCGTTTAGCTCCCCTGTTTTATTTTTGATATGTTCCTAGAGAAAACTAAGTTGAAATATGTTAGTAGCAATGATGCGGATTGGATCCGTGATCTGAGGTTTATCCTCATTGCTGCACAGAAGAATTATGTCCTTAATGCACCGCTAGGTGATAGACCTATTGCAGGAGCAGATGCAGACGTCATGAACGTTTGGCTAGCTCAATATGATGACTACTTGATAGTTTATTGCACCATGCTTAACAGCATAGAATCGGGACTTCAAAGACGTTTTGAACGTCATGGATCATATGGATGTTCCAGGAGTTGAAGTTAATATTTCAAGCAAATACCCAAGTTGAGAGATATGAAGTCTCCAACAAGTTCTATAGCTAAAAGATGGAGGAGAATAGCTCAAGCAGTGAGCATGTGTTCAGATTGTCTGGGTACTACAATCGCTTGAATCGAGTGGGAGTTAATCTTCCAGATAAAATAGTGATTGACAAAATTCTCTAGTCACCATCACCAAGTTAGTACAAATTCGTGATGAACTATAGTATGCAAGGGATGATGAAAACGATTCCCGAGCTTTTCATGATGATGAAATCGATGAAGGTAGAAATCAATAAAGAGCATCAAGTGTTGATGATTAACAAGACCACTAGTTTCAAGAAAAGGGCAAAGGGAAAGAAAGGGAACTTCAAAAAGAACGGCAAGCAAGTTGCTGCTCAAGTGAAGAAGCCCAAGTCTGGTCCTAAGCCTGAGACTAAGTGCTTCTACTACAAAGGGACTGGTCACTGGAAGCGGAACTGTCCCAAGTATTTGGCGGATAAGAAGGATGGCAAAGTGAACAAAGGTATATTTGATATACAGATTATTGATGTGTATTTTACTAGTGTTCGTAGCAACCCCTCGGTATTTGATACTGATTCAGTTGCTAAGAGTAGTAACTCGAAACGGGAGTTGCAGAATGAACAAAGACTAGTTAAGGGTGAAGTGACGATGTGTGTTGGAAGTGGTTCCAAGATTGATATGATCATCATCGCACACTCCCTATACTTTCGGGATTAGTGTTGAACCTAAATAAGTGTTATTTGGTGTTTGCGTTGAGCATGAATATGATTTGATCATGTTTATTGCAATATGGTTATTCATTTAAGTAAGAGAATAAGTTTTTGTTCTGTTTACATGAATAAAACCTTCTATGGTCATACACCCAATGAAAATGGTTTGTTAGATCTCGATTGTGGTGATACACATTCTCATAATATTGAAGCCAAAAGATGCAAAGTTAATAATGATAGTGCAACTTATTTGTGGCACTGCCGTTTAGGTCATATTGGTGTAAAGCGCATGAAGAAAATCCATGCTGATGGGCTTTTGGAATCACTTGATTATGAATCATTTTGATGCTTGCGAACCATGCCTCATGGGCAAGATGACTAAGACTCCGTTCTCCAGAACAATGGAGCGCATGAAGAAAATCCATGCTGATGGGCTTTTGGAATCACTTGATTATGAATCATTTTGATGCTTGCGAACCATGCCTCATGGGCAAGATGACTAAGACTCCGTTCTCCGAAACAATGGAGCGACCAACTGACATATTGGAAATAATACATACTGATGTATGCAGTCCGATGAGTGTTGAGGCTCGCGGCGGGTATCGTTATTTTCTGACCTTCACAGATGATTTGAGCAGATATGGGTATATCTACTTGATGAAACATAAGTCTGAAACATTTGAAAAGTGCAAAGAACTTCAGAGTGAAGTGCAAAATCATCGTGACAAGAAAATAAAGTTTCTATGATCTGATCGCAGAGACAAATATTTGAGTTACGATTTTGGTCTTCAATTAAAACAATGTGGAATAGTTTCACAAAAATCATGCCACCTGGAACACCACAGCATAATGGTGTGTCCGAACGTCATAACCGTACTCTTATTGGATATAGTGCAATCTATGATGTTTCTTACCGATTAATCACTATAGTTTTGGGGTTATGCATTAGAGACAGCTGCATTCACGTTAAAAAGGTCACCATCTAAATCCGTTGAGGCGACACCGTATGAACTGTGGTTTGGCAAGAAACCAAAGATGTCATTTCTTAAAGTTTGAGGTTGCAATGCTTATGTGGAAAAGTTTCAACCTGATAATCTCAAACCCAAATCGGAGAAGTGCGTCTTCATAGGATACCCAAAAGAAAATGTTGGGTACACCTTCTATCACAGATCCAAAGGCAAGTTATTCATTGCTGAGAATGAATCCTTTCTAGAGAAGGAGTTTCTCTCGAAAGAAGTGAGTGGGAGGAAAGTAGAACTTGATGAGGTAACTGTACCTGCTCCCTTATTGGAAAGTAGTTCATCATAGAAATCTGTTTCTGTGACTCCTACACCAATTAGTGAGGAAGCTAATGATGATGACCATGTAACTTCAGATCAAGTTACTACCGAACCTCGTAGGTAAACCAGAGTGAGATCCGCACCAGAGTGGTACGGTAATCATGTTCTAGAGGTCATGATACTTGACCATGACGAACCTATGAACTATGAGGAAGCGATGATGAGCCCAGATTCCATGAAATGGCTTGAGGCCATGAAATCTGAGATGAGATCCATGTATAAGAACAAAGTATGGACTTTGATTGACTTGCCCAAAGATCGGTGAGCCATTGAGATTAAATGGATCTTCAAGAGGAAGACGGACGTTGATAGTAGTGTTACTATCTGCAAAGCTAGAATTGTCGCAAAAGGTTTTTGACAAGTTCAAGGTGTTGACCACGATGAGAATTTCTCACTCGTATCTATGCTTAAGTCTGCCCGAATCCTGTTAGCAATTGCCACATTTTATGAAATCTGGCAAATGGATAAACAAAACTACATTCCTTAATGGATTTATTAAAGAAGAGTTGTATATGATGCAACTAGAATGTTTTGTCAATCCTAAAGGTGCTAACAAAATATGCAAGCTCCAGCGATCCATCTATGGACTGGTGCAAGCATCTCAGAGTTGGAATATACGCTTTGATAAGTTGATCAAAGCATATAGATTTATACAGACTTGCGGTGAAGCCTGTATTTACAAGAAAGTGAGTGGGAGCACTGCATCATTTCTGATAAGTATATGTGAATTGTTGATCGGAGATAATGTAGAATTATTCTACAAATCATAAAGGAGTGTTTGAAAGGAGTTTTTCAAAGAAAGACCTCGGTGAAGCTGCTTACATATTAAGCATCAAGATCTATAGAGATAGATCAAGACGCTTGATAAGTTTTTCAATGAGTACATACCTTGACAAGATTTTGAAGTAGTTCAAAATGGAACAGTCAAAGAAAGAGTTATTGCCTGTGTTACAAGGTGTGAAACTGAGTAAGACTCAAAGCCTGACCACGACAGAAGATAGAAAGAGAATGAAAGTCATTCCCTATGCCTTGGCCATAGGTTCTATAAAATATGTCATGCTGTGTACCAGATCTATTGTATACCCTACACTGTTTTTGGCAAGGGAGTACAGTAGTGATCTAGGAGTAGATCACTGGACATTGGTCAAAATTATCCTTAGTGGAATAAGGATATGTTTCTCGGTTATGGAATTGACAAAAGGTTCGTCGTAAAGGGTTACGTCTATGCAAATTTTGACACTGATCCAGATGACTCTAAATCTCAATCTGGATACATATTGAAAGTGGGAGCAATTAGCTAGAGTAGCTCTGTGCAGAGCATTGTTGACATAGAAATTTGCAAAATACTTACGGATCTGAATATGGCAGACCCGTTGACTAAACTTCTCTCACAAGCAAAACACGATCACACCTCAGTACTCTTTGGGTGTTAATCACATAGCGATGTGAACTAGATTATTGACTCTAGTAAACCCTTTGGGTGTTGGTCACATGTCGATGTGAACTATGGGTGTTAATCACATGGTGATGTGAACTATTGGTATTAAATCACATGGCGATGTGAACTAGATTATTGACTCTAGTGCAAGTGGGAGACTGAAGGAAATATGCCCTAGAGGCAATAATAAAGTTATTATTTATTTCCTTATATCATGATAAATGTTTCTTATTCATGCTAGAATTGTATTAACCGGAAATAATGCATGTGTGAATACATAGACAAACAAAGTGTCACTAGTATGCCTCTACTTGACTAGCTCGTTGATCAAAGATGGTTATGTTTCCTAACCATAGACATGAGTTGTCATTTGATTAATGGGATCACATCATTAGGAGAATGATGTGATTGACTTGACCCATTCCTTTAGCATAGCACTTGATCGTTTAGTATGTTGCTATTGCTTTCTTCATGACTTATACATGTTCCTATGACTATGAGATTATGCAACTCCCGTTTACCGGAGGAACACTTTGTGTGCTACCAAACGTCACAACGTAACTGGGTGATTATAAAGGTGCTCTACAGGTGTCTCCGAAGGTACTTGTTGGGTTGGCGTATTTCAAGATTAGGATTTGTCACTCCGATTGTCGGAGAGGTATCTCTGGGCCCTCTCGGTAATGCACATCACTTAAGCCTTGCAAGCATTGCAACTAATGAGTTAGTTGTAGGATGATGTATTACGGAACGAGTAAAGAGACTTGCCGGTAACAAGATTGAACTAGGTATTGAGATACCGACGATCGAATATCGGGCAAGTAACATACCGATGACAAAGGGAACAACGTATGCTGTTATGCGGTCTGACCGATAAAGATCTTCGTAGAATATGTGGGAGCCAATATGAGCATCCAGGTTCCGCTATTGGTTATTGACCGGAGACGTGTCTCGGTCATGTCTACATTGTTCTCGAACCCGTAGGGTCCGCACGCTTAAGGTTTCGATGACAGTTATATTATGAGTTTATGTGTTTTGATGTACCTAAGGAGTTCGGAGTCCCGGATGAGATCGGGGACATGACGAGGAGTCTCGAAATGGTCGAGACGTAAAGATCGATATATTGTACGACTATATTCAGACATCGGAAAGGTTCCGAGTGATTCGGGTATTTTCGGAAGTACCGGGGAGTTACGGGAATTCGTATTGGGCCTTAATGGGTCATACGGGAAAGAAGAGAAAGGCCTCAAAGGGTGGCCGCACCCCTCCCCATGGGCTGGTCCGAATTGGACTAGGGAGGGGGGGCTCCCCCTTCCTTCCTTCTCCTTTTCTCTTCCCTTTCCTTCCCTCCTACTCCTACTACTTGGAAGGGCTCCTAGTTCTACTAGGAAAGGGAGAATCCTACTCCCGGTGGGAGTAGGACTCCCCTAGGGCGCGCCATAGAGAGGTCCGGCCCTCCCCCTCCTCAACTCCTTTATATACGGGGGCAGGGGGCACCCCAAACACAGCAATTGATCATTGATCTCATAGCCGTGTGCGTTGCCCCCCTCCACCATAATCCACCTCGATAATATTGTAGCGGTGCTTAGGCGAAGCCCTGCGTCAGTAGAACATCAACATCGTCACCACGCCGTCATGCTGACGAAACTCTCCCTCAACACTCGGCTGGATCGGAGTTCGAGGGATGTCATCGGGCTGAACGTGTGCAGAACTCGGAGGTGCCGTGCGTTTGGTACTTGATCGGTCGGATCGTGAAGACGTACGACTACATCAACCGCGTTGTGCTAACGCTTCCGCTTTTGGTCTACGAGGGTACGTGGACAACACTCTCTCCTCTCGTTGCTATGCATCACCATGATCTTGTATGTGTGTAGAATTTTTTTGAAATTACTACGTTCCCCAACAATAGAGACCCTCCATGATCGAATCCCCCTCCGGCAGAGTGCCAGAAAAGGCCCCAAGATGCGTTCTCATAGGAACAGAGGCTTGCGACGGCGGAAAAGTATTTTGGTGGACGCTTCTAATGTTTGGGGAATATTTGAGAATATATAGAGCTCGAATTAAGGGTTAGGGGACTCCCGAGGGGCCCACAAGCCAAGGCCCCCCTGGGGCGCGCCCTGAGGGTTTGTGGCCTCCTCGGGACTCTTGTGGCCCTCTCTCCAAGTCTTCTGGGTGTCTTCTAGTCCAAGAAAAATCATTGTAAAGTTTATTCCGTCTGGACTCCGTTTGGTATTCCTTTTCTGTAAAAGTTAAAAACAAGGAAAAAACAGAAACTGACACTGGGCTCTAGGTTAATAGGTTAGTGATACGTCTCCAACGTATCTATAATTTATGAAGTATTCATGTCATGTTTACAACAATTCTATATGGTTTTGGTATGATTTGATTAGAACTAACCCAGACTGACGTTGTTTTCAGCACAACTATCGTGGTGTCGTTTTTTGTGCAGAAATAAAAGTTCTCAAAATGGGTTGAAAATTTACGGTGATTTTTTATGGACCAAAAGAGACCCCAAAGCACAAGAGTTGGGCCAGGAAGTGGACGAGGAGGCAATAAGCCCTCTAGGCACGCCCTATGCCCCAAGGAGGGTGCTCCGGGCTTGTGGGGCCCTCTGGCACCCCCTTGACGTGAGACCAGCGCCAAAAAATCTTATAAATACCCAAACCTCAGAAAAGAACCCTACATCGGAAGTTCCACCACCGCAAGCCTCTGTAGCCACGAAAAATCAACCTAGGCCCTCTCCGGTACCTTGCCGGAGGGGGCCATCATCACCGGAGGCCATGGAGGAGGAAGCCGGAGGGGGCCATCACCACCATGGAGGCCAAGGACCATAGGAAGAACCTGTCCCCATCTAGGGGGCATGGAGGACGAAGCACAATGGGGAAACCCTCTCCCCCTCTCTCTCGTTGGCGCCAGAGTGTCGTCGGAGGAACCATCGCCGCGGTGATCGTCTTCATCAGCATCACCATCTTCATCACCTTCCTCATCTCTTTTAAGCGGTCCACTCTCCCGCACCCTGCTGTAATCCCCTACTTGAACATGGTGCTTTATGCCACATATTATGATCCAATGATGTGTTGCCATCCTATGATGTTTTGAGTAGATTTCTTTTGTCTTTTGGGTTGATTGATGATCTAGATTGGTTTGAGTTGTATGTTTTATTTTGGTGATTTCCTACGGTGCCTTCCATGCCGCGCACACGTGAAGGATCCCGCTGTAAGGTGTTGCAATACGTTCATGATTCGCTTATAGTGGGTTGCTAGACTGATAGAAGCTTAAACCCAAGTAAGGGGGTTGTTGCATATGGGATAAAGGGGACTTGATACTTTAATGCTATGTTTGGGTTTTACCTTAATGATCTTTAGTAGTTGCAGATGCTTGCTAGAGTTCCAATCATAAGTGCATATGATCCAAGAAGAGAAAGTATGTTAGCTTATGCCTCTCCCTCATATGAAATTGCAATAACGACCACCGATCTTGTTACCAATTGCCTAGGATAATTTCACACACCGATCCATCATTATTCCACACTCGCTATTTATAATATATAGTAATATATTCTAACTTTATGTTAGTAGCACCTATTTTTATATTTTAGCTCTCTGGTATCATGCAAAGTTACCCTCTTCATACCCATAACATAGTTTTATTTCTCATTTCTAGATGGAAGCAAACATTCTCTGTACGTAGAGTCGTATCAGTGGCAGATAGGACTTGAGATAATATTGATCCTACCTTTAGCTCCTTGTGGGTTTGACACTCCATACTTATCATTTCCACCTTCGGAAATTGCTATGATGATTCCTTGCATTTTGGGGATTATCAGTTAGTCCCAAAAATAATATAAAATAGCATATTAATGCATATAAAACATCCAAAATAGATAATATAATAGCATCGAACAATCAAAAATTATAGATATGTTGGACACGTATCATGCATCTCCATGGATAGATCTTGCGTGTGCGTAGATTTTTTTTGTTTTGTTTTCCATGCAACGTTCCCCAACATGATTTGGTTTGGCCAACTAGATTGATTTTTCTTGCAATGAGAGAGGTGCTTTGTAACGGGTTCAATCTTGCGGTGCTTATTCCCAGTGACAGAAGGGGACATGAAACATATTTGTATCATTGCCATTAAGGATAAAAAGATGGGGTTTGTTCATATTGGTTGGACCTATCCTTCTACATCATGTCATATTGCATAAGGCATTACTCTGTTTTTGTTAACTTAATACACTAGATGCATGCTGGATAGCGGTTGATGTATGGAGTAATAGTAGTAGATGCGGGCAGGAGTCGGTCTACTTGTCATGGACGTGATGCCTATATACATGATCATTGCCCTAGATATCGTCATAACTATGCGCTTTTTATCAATTGCTCAACAATAATTTGTTTACCCACCGTATGCTTTCTTTCAAGAGAGAAGCCTCCAGTGAAAATTATGGCCCCGGGGTATATCTTTTATCATGTTATTTTCAGATCTATAAAATCAAAAACACAAAAATACATTGCTGCAATTTATTTACATTTATTTTATTTGGCACTTTTACTTATCGTTTATATCTATCACTATCTGATCTGATCCTTGCAAGTAACCATGAAGGGATTTACAACCCCTTTATCGCGTTGGGTGCAAGTCTTTATTTGTTTGTGTAGGTGCAATTATTGGAGACTTGTGTGTTCCTCCTACTGGATTGATACGTTGGTTCTCAATTGAGGGAAATACTTATCTCTACTTTGCTGCATCACTCTTTCCTCTTCAAGGGAAAAACCAATGCAAGCTCAAGAAGTAGCAGCATCGCCTCGTCCGCTCCACCGACGCTAACAACCACCGGAGAGCCGCCGTCGTCGCCACCCGACGCATTTGGACTTCCTTTGGTACTAATTTCTTGGAAAACCAAAAACAAGCAAAAAAACGACACTTGGCACTTGGTACTAAGTTAATAGGTTAGTCCCAAAAAAAGAGATATAATTGCATATAAAACATCCAAGACTGATACTATAATAGCATGGAACAATCAAAAATTATAGATACGCTGGAGACATATCAGTATGCCTGAATATTGATACTACAAGATTGCCTTATAAACATGTTAGGTAGCATTCCGCATCAAAAATTTGTATTTATCATTCACCTACCCGAGGACGAGAAAGAATTAAGTTTGGGGATGCTTGATACGTCTCCAACGTATCTATAATTTTTGATCGTTGCATGCTATTGTAGTATCAATCTTGGATGTTTTATATGCAATTATATGCTATTTTATATCATTTTCTGGGAGTAACCTATTAACCCAGTGCCTTGTGCCAGTTGCTGTTTCTTTGCTTGTTTTTGATTTCTCGGGAAATTAGTACCAAACAAAGTCCAAATGCTATGAAACATTTTTCTCTTTTTTCTGGACAAGAGAGACCCTAGAAGCTTTGGGAGTAGTGAAGGAAATATGCCCTAGAGGCAATAATAAAGTTTTTATTTTATATTATATTTCCTTATTCATGATAAATTTTTATTATTCATGCTATAATTGTATTGATTGGAAACTTAAATACATGTGTGAATACATAAACAAATATCGTGTCCCTAGTAAGCCTCCACTAGACTAGCTCGTTGATCAAAGATGGTTAAGATTTCCTAACCATATACATGTGTTGTCATTTGATAACAGGATCACATCATTAGTAGAATGATGTGATGGACAAGACCCATCCATTAGCTTAGCATGTTATCATTCAGTTTATTGCTACTACTTTCTTGCATGTCAAATACATGTTCCCTCGACCATGAGATCATGCAACTCTCGGATACCAGAGCAATACCTTGTGTGCTATCAAACGTCACAATGTAACTGGGTGATTATAAATATGCTCTATATGTATCTCCGAAGGTGTTTGTTGAGTTGGCATGGATCAAGATTGGGATTTGTCACTCCGAGTTTTGGAGAGGTATCTCTAGGCCCTCTCGGTAATACACATCATAAGAAGCCTTGCAAGCAAATGACTAATGAGTTAGTTATGAGATGATGGATTACGGAACGAGTAAAGAGACTTGCCAATAACTAGATTGAACTAGGTATGAAGATACCGACGATCGAATCTCGGGCAAGTAACATACCGATAGACAAAGGGAATTACATATGTTGTCATAACGGGTCGACTGATAAAGATCTTCGTAGAATATGTGGGAGCCAATATGGGCATCCAGGTTCCGCTATTGGTGTTTATTCAAATTGATTGAGTTTACTTCATCTACACCATGTCATCTTGCTTAAGGCGTTACTCTGTTTTATACTTTATACTCACTGAGGGAGTCCTGGATTAGGGGGTCTCCGGATAGCCGGACTATTTCCTTTGGCCGGACTGTTGGACTATGAAGATACAAGATTGAAGACTTCGTCTCGTGTCAGGATGGGACTCTACTTGGCGTGGAAGGCAAGCTAGGCAATACGGATATGGATATTTCCTCCTTTGTTACCGACCTTGTGTAATCCTAGCCCTTTCCGGTGTCTATATAAACTGGAGGGTTTAGTCCGTAGGACAACATACAATCATACCATAGGCTAGCTTCTAGGGTTTAGCCTCTCCGATCTCGTGGTAGATCAACTCTTGTAATACTCATATCATCAAGAATAAATCAAGCAGGACGTAGGGTTTTACCTCCATCAAGAGGGCCCGAACCTGGGTAAAACATCGTGTCCCCTGCCTCCTGTTACCATCCGCCTTAGACGCATAGTTCAGGACCCCCTACCCGAGATCCACCGGTTTTGACACTGACATTGGTGCTTTCATTGAGAGTTCCTCTGTGTTGTCGCCGTTAGGCTTGATGGCTCCTTCGATCATCGTTAGCGATGCAGTCCAGGGTGAGACTTTTCTCCCCGGACATATTTTTGTATTCGGCGGCTTCGCACTGCGGGCCAACTCGCTTGGCCATCTAGAGCAGATCAAAAGTTACGCCCCTGGCCACCAGGTCAGGTTTGGAAGCTTAAACTACATGGCTGATATCCGCGGAGACTTGATCTTCGACGGATTCGAGCCTCTGCCCTGTGCATCACGCGGTCACGATGAGTACGATTTAGCTCTACCATCAGACAGTGTTCAAGAGGCGCCGGCAGCCGCTCCGACCCTCAATTCGGAGCCAGTTGCGCCGTCCATGGACGGGTGGATAGACCCCGCCACGGAGGCCTTACCCTCAGCGGCGACCGAGCCGAACATCGACCTTACCCTGTGCGAGAGCCGTGTTGTCATACAGCCGAATCCTTCTCCGGCCACGGACTCCGAACCACCTGCGCCCGTTCCTAGCGAATCCGATTGGGTGCCGATCATGGAGTTTACCTCTGCAGATATTTTTCAGCACTCGCCCTTTGGTGACTTACTGAACTCATTAAGGTCTCTCTCCTTGTCAGGAGGATCCTGGCCGAACTATGTTCGGCAGGATTGGGATGCGGATGACGAAGAAATTCACTGCCCACCCACCACCCACTTAGTAGCCACTGTCGATGACTTAACCGACATGCTCGACTTCGACTCCGAGGACATCGACGGTATGGACGACGATGCGAGAGACGAAGAGGAACCACTGCCCACAGGGCACTGGACATCCACCTCATCATACGATATATACATGGTGGACACACCCAAAGAAGGCAATGGCGAAGAGACAGCGGAGGATGAGCCCTCCAAGAAGCAACCCAAGCGCCAATGTCAGCGGCGCCGCTCTAAGTCCCGCCAAAGCAAAAGTGGTGATACCGGCACAGGAGATAATAACACTCCTAATAGTGCCGAAGATGGCAACAATCCCCTCCAGCACGATCTAGGACCAGAGGATGGAGAGGCCAGCCCTCCAGAGAGAGCGGCAGATAGAGAGGCGGAGGACGATAATTACATGCCCCCTCCGAAGACAAGGCAAGCCTCGATGATGACGAATTCGTCGTGCCAGAGGATCCCGTCGAATAAGAGCGCTGCAAGTGCAGGCTTATAGCCACGGCAAATAGCCTTAAGAAGAAGCAGCAGCAGCTTCAAGCTAATCAAGATCTGCTAGCTGACAGATGGACTGAAGTCCTTGCGGCCGAGGAATATAAACTCGAACGCCCCTCCAAGAGTTACCCAAAATGCAGGTTGCTACCTCGACTGGAGGAAGAAGCGTATGACGCGGCTGATCGGCCACCTCGTGGCCGTGATAGAGAGGCATTCCAGCCAAAAGCTCAGCATGCACCCCGACGCCATTCAAATAAAAAGGCATGGGGAAGTACGCTAGACCTATGAGACGTATTGGAGGACAAAGCAAAACATGCAAGATCGATATACAGATCATGAGGGCGCGCCGCTATGCGAGACGATAAACGTCACACCGGATACAGTAAAAGTAAATCCGGCCGGGCTGAACACAGCGGGCAAGACCCATTCGAGCTGCGTCGCGATATAGGCCAATACAAAGGCGCCGCACACCCCCTATGCTTCACAGACGAAGTAATGGATCATCAAATCCCAAAGGGTTTCAAACCTGTAAATATTGAATCATACGACGGAACAACAGATCCTGTGGTATGGATCGAGGACTTCCTCCTCCACATCCACATGGCCCACGGTGATGACTTACACGCCATCAAATACCTCCCACTGAAGCTCAAAGGTCCAGCGCGGCATTGGCTTAACAGCTTGCCAGCAGAGTCCATTAGCTGTTGGGAAGATCTGGAGGCCGCATTCCTCGACAACTTTCAGGGCACTTATGTGCGACCACCATATGCCGATGACTTGAGCCACATAATTCAGTAGCCAGAAGAATCGACCAGGCAATTCTAGACTCGGTTCCTAACAAAGAAAAATAAATCGTCGACTATCCGGATGCAGAGGCCCTAGCAGCTTTCAAACACAACATCCGTGACGAATGGCTAGCCCGGCACCTTGGTCAGGAAAAGCCAAAATCTATGGCAGCCCTCACGACACTCATGACCCACTTTTGTGCGGGAGAAGACAGCTGGCTGGCTCGCAGTAAAAACATATCAAAGAACCATGGTACTTCGGATACCAAGGACGGCAATAGCAGGTCACGTTGCAACAAACATAAGCGCCGCATTAACAGCGACAATACCGAGGATATGGCAGTCAATGCCGAATTCAAAGGCTCTAAACCCGGTCAATGGAAAAAGCCATTCAAAAGAAGCACTCCGGGCCCGTTCAGTTTGGACCGTATACTCGACCGCTCGTGTCAAATACACGGTACCCCCGACAAGCCAGCCAACCACACCAACAGGGATTGTTGGGTGTTCAAGCAGGCCGGCAAGTTAATTGCCGAAGACGAAGATAAGGGTTCACACAGCGATGACGAAGAGGAGCCCCGACAGCCGAACACCGAAGGACAGAAGAGGTTCCCCCCATAAGTGCGGACGGTGAACATGATATACGCAGCCCACATCCCCAAGAGGGAGCGGAAGCGTGCGCTCGGGGACGTATATGCGTTGGAGCCAGTCGCCCCAAAGTTCAACCCATGGTCCTCCTGTCCGATCACCTTCGATCACAGGGACCATCCCACTAGTATCCGTCATGGCGGATTCGCCGCACTAGTCCTAGACCCGATCATCGACAGATTTCACCTCACTCGAGTCCTTATGGATGGCGGCAGTAGCCTGAACCTGCTTTACCAGGACACAGTGCGCAAAATGGGTATAGACCCCTCAAGGATCAAACCCACAAAACGACCTTTAAGGGCGTCATTCCAGGTGTAGAGGCCCATTGTACAGGCTCAATTACACTGGAAGTGGTCTTCGGATCTCCGGATAACTTCCGAAGCGAAGAATTAATCTTCGATATAGTCCCGTTCCGTAGTGGCTATCATGCACTGCTCGGGCAAACCGCATTTGCAAGATTCAATGCGGTACCGCATTATGCATACCTCAAGCTCAAGATGCCAGGACCTCGGGGGGTCATCACAGTTAATGGAAACACAAAGCACTCTCTCCGCACGGAGGAGCACACTGCGGCCCTCGCAGCAGAAGCGCAAAGCAGCCTCTCAAGGCAATCCACCAGTTCGGCGTTTCAAGACCCGGACACCTTCAAGCGTGCTCGGAGTAATCGGCAACTAGACCGGCACGATCTGAGCTCGCGTAGCAATGCGGCCCCCACCCCGGCCCAAGCCAAACGCGAAATTCATGCCACGCGTACATAATTACGCATTAAACATACCATGGGCACAGGCGGGGAGGGGGCACAACTACGGCACACCCCAATACGCGGCTTAAACCGCACTAGGGGCTTCCCGCTGTGTTATTTTTCTCTTGCAGGACTTTAATCTCTGGAAACCCCGTCCGCAGCATGATTGCCGAACACATGATGTAGCAACCAAGGAGGCAGAAAGCTACGTCACACCACGGAACTCCCAGGTGGATTACGATAACGAGTGAAATATTTTCTTTAATACTATTCCTCAGCTTGCCCTTGGAAGGGACATAGTCCTACTTTTTGCTTATCGCACTATCTGTATCATTCTGCTTTAACGCACCTTTTTGAATAAACAATGCATAACATTATGACTATTATTGCATTCTTGTTTTATATTTATGTGTTCATTAATGATGCCTTGCAACCGTACACTTTGTTACGGCCAATACACCAGGGGCTTAAGTACCCCACAATATGGTGTGAGAAGTCCGAACACTTTCACAAGTGCGGCACCCCAAACTTATAGCATTATATGCATCAGCTCCGAATCATGTCTTTGGTCAAATGTTGGGTTTGCCCGGCTCCTATGTTTTGGTACCTTACGTTCTGCTCTATCGGCTAAGGTAGCACTAGGAGAACTACTGCGATTGTGCCCCGGTTCTGCTGGGCTAAGCACCTCAGTAGAGAAAGCTAAAACTGACTGTCATGATAAGGCGAGAGACTGGTCACTGTTCGGCGAGGTTTTGAGTCCCTAAAGACTTATGCCGCTTAGAGCGAGGAGCCGGTCCTGTCCGGCTTAAAGGCGTGTATCGCGCCCTGAATTTAGCCTTCCGAATACCAGGGGCTTCACCGAAATTTAAAATTATAGAATTCTATGGCTAAGTGAGAGTGATAAAGCATTATTAGTCCGGTTGCCTTGTTCACTGTGCTGAGCACCTCCCTCGAAGGACCCAAAAATGGGAACAAGAGTGCTCAGGTTTATCCCGAACACCCCAGCACTCGCGGCATGGGGGCAGAAGCCGAGGACTAGCCATCTCTCGGATTGGATAAATAGCCAAACAGAAGGTAATATTTTAAATTCAAACAAGCGTTGCATAGCGCATATGAAACAAGTTTTCATCACACAGGATCACACGAACAAGTTTACTCAAATATTACATCCTTTGGACATTCGTCCGCTACAAGACAGGCACCCTTCAGGACACCCTCATAATAAATTTTGGGGGTGCGATGCTCCTTGCCCTGTGGTGGTCCTTCCTTGATCAGCTTCACGGCGTCTAGCTTGGCCCATTGCACCTTCACACGGGTGAAAGCCCGGCGTGCACCTTCGATGCAGACGGACCGCTTGACGACTTCCAGCCGTGGGTAGGCATCCACAAGCCGCCTCACCAGGCCGAAGTAGCTGTTCGGAAGGGCGTCGCCAGGCCACAGCCGGACTATAAAGCCCTTCATAGCCAGTTCGGCCGCCTTTTGCAGCTCGACCAGTTGCTTCAGCTGGTCGCTCATAGGCACCGGGTGTTCAGTCCCAGTATACTGAGATCAAAACAGCTTCTCCGTTGAGCTTCCCTCCTCAGCCTGGTAAAACTGTGCGGCACCTGACATGCTGCGGGGCAAATCTGCGAATGCTCCTGGAGAGCTCCAGATTCGGGTAAGTAACAGGTAATTTACTTTCACATGCTTGCTTTGCATATAGAATGCCTTACCCGCCGCTATCTTCCTCATTGCATAAATCTCCTGAAGGGCCTTCTGGGCTTCAGCCTTGGCATTTTTCGCGCTTTCGAGGGCCGCGGCAAGCTCAGACTCTCGCGTCTTCGAGTCACGCTCCAACGCCTCATGCTTCGACACGAGAGCTTGGAGCTCTTGCTGCACCTCGCCCACCCGTGCCTCTTGCCTTCCTCGCTCGGTGCGCTCCTTGGCCGCTTTGTCTTCAGCCTGGGATAGCGCTTGCTTTAGGGTCGCCACCTCGATCGTGGCCCCTGGCAAATATAAGATGATCCTGTCATTTTGCAATCGCGTCTTATTTTATATATACATATTTATAGACTACTTACCCTTGTTCTCCTCGAGCTGCCTCTTGGCAAGGCCGAGCTCTTTCTTGGACCCCTCAAGGTCCTGCTTCAGTGTGGCGACCTCCGTAGTCAGTGCGGCTGAGGCCAGCAGCGAAGCCTGCATATGCATATAGACATACTTATGTTAGACTCCTGCGATATTGTTTGATCCTCCGTTCGGCTTTTCTTTTAGAACACTGAACAGAGCATCAGGGGCTATTGTCTATGCGGTAATATCTTTCCTATATTTCAAGCACTTACCTCAAAGCCTGTTAAAAGGCTGGCACAAGCTTCAGTCAATCCGCTCTTGGCGGACTGGACCTTCTGGACCACCGCACTCATAATAGTGCAGTGCTCCTTGTCGATGGAAGCGCTGCGAAGCACTCCCAACAGATTGCCCGGTACCTCTGGATGGACAGAGGTCACCGGCACAGGCGTCTTGCCCCTCTTGGAAGAAGGCCGCCTGCCCGAATCCGGAACCGCTGGAGGTTCCGGCGCGGTGTTCGGCTGAGGGCCGAACTTGGAGCCCTCAGGGGCCTTGTCCCCTCTGCTCCCGGAGTCTGGAAGGTCGCCTTGAGGCGCCTCCGGGACCGTCTCCCCCCGACCCGGTGCCTCTTGAGATAATACCTCGGCATTGTTTGTAGGGCAAGGGGAGGTGGCGGTCGAAAGTGGATCGCTATCCATATCCGACGAGCCCAGGGAGCCGTCCGACGATACGTCGATACGGGCTCGTGGCGGTCTGCATAGTCATAATTCGGCGTTAGGAGAAGCAGTGCGACAAAGGAATGCTATGAGTTACTCTGGTATCCGAATACTTACGACCTCCCCAGGGGCTTGGCGCTGGGCAGCCACTCATCTTCGCCTTCGGCGGCGGTGGTAGAGTAGTCCGAAAGGAGAGTCCTTCCCTTCTTGGACCCTTCGCCCCCCCGGTTGGGGCGGCCTTCCTTTTCTTGTCTCCCCCAACTAAAGGGGGAGCATCTTCTTCTTCTTCCTCCTCGTCTTAGGGGGAGGAGTGTGCCGCAGAGTTATCGGACGATGAGTCCGATGACGCTTGGCGTTGGGAACTCTTTCGGGTTCCCTTGGCCTTCTTGGTCTTCTCCGGCACCTTGTAAGGAGCCGGAGTCAGCATCTTCGTCAGGAGAGTGTTTGCTGGGCCTTCGGGCAAAGGAGACGGACAGTCGATCTTTCTGGCCGTCTCCTACCAGTCCTGTCAAAGGTACGGGAGCTTAGATCCCGCATAGAGTCAAACTATGAAAAACAAGTATCCTGTGAGAGATAAAACAGCTTACCGCGCTGGCTTGGCGCTTCGCGCAGAATCCGCGATCCTCTGTAGTGGGAGGAGGAACCTCGACACCCTTGAATAGCACCTTCCAGGCATCCTCGTGAGTTGTGTCGAAGAGCCTGTCCAGAGTCCGATGCTGGGCCGGGTCGAACTCCCACAAGTTGAAAGCCTGTTGTTGGCACGGGAGGATCCGGCGGATGAGCATGACCTGGACTACGTTGACGAGTTTGAGCTTCTTGTTCACCATGTTTTGAATACATGTTTGGAGTCTGGTCAGCTCTCCCGAACTACCCCAGGACATGCCCTTCTCTTGCCAGGAGGTGATCCGTGTGGGGATGCCAGATCGGAACTCAGGGGCTGCTGCCCATGTAGGGTCACGCGGCTCGGTGATGTAGAACCACCCCGATTGCCACCCCTTTATGGTCTCCATGAAGGAGCCCTCGAGCCATGTGACATTGGGCATCTTGCCCACCATGGCGCCTCCGCACTCCGCCTGGCAGCCGCTCACTACCTTCGGCTTGACATTGAAGGTCTTCATCCATAAGCCGAAGTGGGGCTTGATGCGGAGGAAGGCCTCGTACACGACGATAAACGCCGAGATGTTGAGGATGAAGTTCGGGGCCAGATCGTGGAAATCCAGGCCGTAGTAGAACATGAGCCCCCGGACGAATGGGTGGAGAGGGAATCCTAGTCCACGGAGGAAATGGGTAAGGAACACTACCCTCTCGTGGGGCCTGGGGTGGGGATGAGCTGCCCCTCATCTGGGAGCCGGTGCGCGATGTCGTCGGGCAGGTATCCGGCTCTCCTCAGCTTCTTGATATGTCCCTCCATGACAGAGGAGACCATCCATCTGCCTCCCGCTCCAGACATTGTTGGAGAAGGTTGAGGTGGGAAATGCGGACTTGGGCGCTGGAGCTCAAGTGTGCGAAAATGGATGAGCAAAGGAGGAAGAAGACGTGGATGAAAATGTGAATCCTTGTCCCTTTATATGGGCGGACAAAACTATGCATCCCCACTAGCCTGGTAAAACTTGCTTATCCCCCAAGCGTCGTAATCGATGGCACGGTTGGGTTACCCATGCCCGTATTGATGAGAATCTCGTAATAAGGGGGACATGATCTCTGCTTTGACAAGACGTGTCAAAAAACTGCCTCGCATTACGTGCAGGGCTAGTTAAAGGAAACGGTTCAAATAATTACCGGGCCATGGCATAATGTCATGTTGCCAAAACGTGTCAGCAGATTAGATTTGTGGAAATATTATTCTCTCTACGGTGGAATGTGGAACTTATTTTGCAGGGTCGGACACTATCCTTGTATTCAAATTCTTCTGTGATGTATTCGGAGGAGGAACCCGCCTTGCAATGCCGAAGACAACACTGCGCGTCGGACTCATCGTCATTGAAGCCTGGTTCAGGGGCTACTGAGGGAGTCCTGGATTAGGGGGTCTCCGGACAGCCGGACTATTTCCTTTGGCCGGACTGTTGGACTATGAAGATACAATATTGAAGACTTCGTATCGTGTCCGGATGGGACTCTACTTGGCGTGGAAGGCAAGCTAGGCAATACGGATATGGATATTTCCTCCTTTGTAACCGACCTTGTGTAACCCTAGCCCTTTCCGGTGTCTATATAAACCGGAGGGTTTAGTCCGTAGGACAACATACAATCATACCATAGGCTAGCTTCTAGGGTTTAGCCTCTCCGATCTCGTGGTAGATCAACTCTTGTAATACTCATATCATCAAGAATAAATCAAGTAGGACATAGGGTTTTACCTCCATCAAGAGGGCCCGAACCTAGGTAAAACATCGTGTCCCCTGCCTCCTGTTACCATCCGCCTTAGACGCACAGTTCGGGACCCCCTACCCGAGATCCGCCGGTTTTGACACCGACACTCACTCCATTTTTATATACAAGGCCACAAACTCAAATTACAGGTACCAAGATAAAATTTAATGCATACTTGACAAGCCAACTTTTATTTATGTTTATCAGGATCATTAATACTCAACATGCATGCAAGGAAACTGAGTGGAGGAAGTAGCTAGTGTCATTATGATTGCATACATGCAAGTATTAAACAGGTTACTAGTACGAGGAAATATCATTAATTCTTTTCTCGATTACTGTTGGTGGCCTTGTATTGATGTAAAACGTATATTCCATAGTGGCCTTCTATATAAAAATGGAGGGAGTACCATAGATGCATGCTGGAAAGTGGTCGATTGGTGGAGTAATAGTAGCAGATGCAGGCAGGAGTTGGTCTACTTGTCTCGAACATGATGCCTATATAAATGATCATTGCCTTGAATATCATCATAACTATGCACTTTTCTATCAATTGCCCAACAATAATTTGTTCACCCATGCTACTTCTTAAGCTTGTGTTGGTTTTTCCCTTGATGAGGAAAGGGTGATGCAGCAAAGTAGAGATAAGTATTTCCCTCAGTTAGAGAACCATGATATCAATCCAATAGGAGACAATGCACAAATCACCAATACATGCACAAACAATCAAACAACTTGCAGCCAACGCGATAAAGGGGTTGTCAATCCCTTCAAGGTCACTTGCAAAAGTGAGATCTGATAGAGATAGATAAACACCAAACAAGAGATAAAGTAATTTTTTGGGGGTTTTTTGGTTTATAGATCAAGAAGTAAAAGATTGCAAAATAGTAGATCAGAAACTTATATGATGGAAAATAGACCCGGGGGGCATAGGTTTCACTAGAGGCTTCTCTCAAGATAACAAATAATATGGTGGGTGAACAAATTACTGTCAAGCAATTGATAGAAAAGCACAAAGTTATGATGATATATAAGGCAATGATTATGAAATATAGGCATCATGTCCATGTCAAATAGACCGAAACGATTCTGCATCTACTACTATTACTCCACACATCGACCGACTCCTGCCTACATCTAGAGTATTAAGTTCATGAAGAACAGACTAATGCATTAAGCAAGATGACATGATGTAGAGGAATAAAATCAAGCAATGTGATGTAAACCCCATCTTTTTATCCTCGATGGCAACAACAATATGTGCCTACTGCCCCTACTGTCACTGGGAAAGGACACTGCTAGATTGAACCCAAAGCTAAGCACTTCTCCCATTGCAAGAAAAACCAATCTAGTTGTCCAAACCAAGCCGATAGTTCGAAGAGAATTACAAAGATATCAAATCATGCATAAAAGAATTCAAAGAAGATTCAAATAATATTCATACATAAGTGATCATAAATCCACAATTCATTGGATCTCGACAAACACACCGCAAAAGAAGATTACATCGGATACATCTCCAAGAACATCGAGGAGAACATAGTATTGAGAATCAAAGAGAGAGAAGAAGCCATCTGACTACTAGCTATGGACCCGTAGGTCTGAGGTAAACTACTCACGCTTCATCGAAAGGGCAATAGAGTTGATGTAGAAGCCCTCCGTGATCGAATCCCCCTCCGGCCGGATGCTTGAAAAGGCCCCAAAATGGGATCTCACGGGAACATAAGGTTAAGGCGATGGAAAAGTGTTTTCTTGGATGCTTCTGATGGTTTGGGAATATATGTGAATATATAGGAGGAAGGTCTAGGTCAGGGGGTCACCGAGGGGTCCACAAGGTAGGGGGGCGCGCCCTACACCCTTGTGACCGCCCTGTGGCTCTTCTGACTTGCACTCCAAGTCTTCTGGTCCAAGAAAAATCATCGCGAAGGTTTTATTCTGTTTGGACTCCATTTGGTATTCCTTTTCTACGAAGCTAAAAAATATGAAAAAATAGAAACTGGCACTGGGCTCTAGGTCAATAGGTTAGTCCCAAAAATAATATAAATAGCATATTAATGCATATAAAACATCCAAAACAGATAATATAATAGCATGGAATAATCAAAAATTATAGATACATTGGAGACGTATCAAGCATCCCCAAGCTTAATTCCTGCTCGTCCTCGAGTAGGTAAATGATAAAAACAGAATTTTTGATGTGGAATGCTACCTAACATATTTATTCATGTGATTTTTCTTTATTGTGGCATGAATGTTCAGATCCATAAGATTCAAAATAAAAGTTTAATATTGACATAAAAACAATAATACTTCAAGCATACTAACAAGGCAATTATGTCTTCTCAAAATGACATGGCCAAAGAAAGCTTATCCCTACAAAATCATAGAGTCTGGCTATGCTCCATCTTCATCACACAAAATATTCAAATCATGCACAACCCCGATGACAAGCCAATCAATGTTACATACTTTTGGTGTTCCCAAACCTTTTCAACTTTCACGCAATACATGAGCGTGAGCCATGGACATAACACTATAGGTGGAATAGAATATGGTGTTTGTGGAGAAGACACAAAAGGAGATAGTCTCACATCAACTAGGTGTATCAACGGGCTATGGAGATGCCCATCAATAGATATCAATGTGAGTGAGTAGGGATTTCCATGCAACGGGTGCACTAGAGCTATAAGTTTCTAAAAGCTCAAAAAGAAAACTAAGTGGGTGTTCATCCAACTTGCTTGCTCATGAAGACCTAGAGCAATTTTAGGAAGCCCATCATTGGAATATACAAGCCAAGTTGTATAATCAAAAATTTCAACTAGTATATGAAAGTGACAACATAGGAGACTCTCTATCATGAATATCATGGTGCTACTTTGAAGCACAAGTGTGGGAAAGGATAGTAACATTGCCCCTTCTCTCTTTTTTCTCTTTTTTGTTTGCCTTCTTTGGCCTCCCTTTTATTTTTTTCCTCACATGGGACAATACTCTATGAAGGTAATCACACTTTTATTTACTTACAACTCAAGAATTACAACTCGATACTTAGAACAAAATATGACTCTATATGAATGCCTCCGGCAATGTACCGGGATGTGCAATGACTCAAGAGCGACATGTATGAAAGAATTATGAACAGTGGCTTTGCCACAAATACGATGTCAACTACATGATCATGCAAAGCAATATGACAGTGATGGAACGTGTCATAATAAAACATAACGGTGGAAATTTGCATGGAAATATATCTCGGAATGGCTATGGAAATGCCATAATAAGTAGGTATGGTGGCTGTTTTGAGGAAGGTATATGGTGGGTGTATGGTACCAGCGAAAGTTGCGATACTAGAGAGGCTAGCAATGGTGGAAAGGTGAGAGTGCGTATAATCCATGGACTCAACATTAGTCATAAAGAACTCACATACTTATTGCAAAAATCTATTAGTCATCAAAACAAAGTACTACATGCATGCTCCTAGGGGGATAGATTGGTAGGAAAAGACCATCGCTCGTCCCCAACTACCACTCATAAGGAATACAATCAGAAAATACCTCATGCTCCAACTTCGTTACATAACGGTTCACCATACGTGCATGCTACGGGACTCGCAAACCTTAACACAAGTACTTCTCAAATTCACAATTGCTCACTAGCATGACTCTAATATCACCATCTCTATATGTCAAAACAATCATAAGGAATCAAACTTCTCATAGTATTCAATGCACTTTATATGAAAGTTTTTATTATATCCCTCTTGGATGTGTATCATATTAGGACTGAATTCATAACTAAAGCAAAATTCCATGCTGTTTAGAGACTCTCAAAATAATGTAAGTGAAGAATGAGAGTTTAATAATTTCTACAAAATAAAGCCACCGCCGTGCTCCAAAAAGATATAAGTGAAGCACTAGAGCAAAATTGCCTAGCTCAAAAGATATAAGTGAAGCACATAGACTATTCTAATAAATCATGATTCATGCGTGTCCCTCTCAAAAGGTGTGTACAGCAAGGATGATTGTGTCAACCTAAAAATTAAAGACTCATATCATACAAGACGCTCCAAGCAAAACACATATCATGTGGTGAATAAAAATATAGCATCAAGTAAAGTTACCGATAGACGAAGACGAAAGAGGGGATGCCTTCTGGGGTATCCCCAAGCTTAGGCACTTGGTTGTCCTTGAATATTACCTTGGGGTGCCTTGGGCATCCCCAAGCTTAGGCTCTTGCCACTCCTTATTCCATAGTCAATCAAATCCTTACCCAAAACTTGAAAACTTCACAACACAAAACTCAACAGAAAATCTCATAAGCTCCATTAGTATAACAAAATAAATCACCACTTTTGGTACTATTGTGAACTCATTCTTTATTTATATTGGTGTAATATCTGACATATTCCAACTTTTCCATTGTTCATACCCCCCGGTACTATCCATAGATTCATCAAAATAAGCAAACAACACATAGAAAACAGAATCTGTCAAAAACAAAATAGTATGTAGCAATCTGTAACTATCGAATACTTATGTAACTCAAAAATTAGGAAAAATTAGGAAACCTAGAATTTTTTTATTAATCTTCTGCGAAAAGAATCACTATTTTATCACGCTTCTGTTAAAAATGAGAATTGTTTTCCTGAGCGCCAAAGTTTCTGTTTTCAGCAAGATCAAATCAACTATCACCGTAAGCCATCCCAAAGGTCTTACTTGGCACAAACACTAATTAAAACACAAAACCACATCTAACCAGATTATAGATGAATTGGATTGCCTCCCAACAAGTGCTATTGTTTAACACCCTTAGCTAGGAATAAAACATGAATAGATCTAGGTATAATCGTAGTAATGATAAGGCAAATTTCGGAAAATCATCTCATACTCCCTTCGTTCAGCAGCAAGTTTTATTTGTGGTAAGCAAAAATAATCAAAAGGGCTAAATTTAATGGGATAAGGATCCCCAAGATCAAGCTCGGGGGGAATTGGTTCTTCCTTCGACCCCTCATATTGTATGACCAACTCATCATTGTAAGCGTTCTTTTGGCAAAAAGTCATGAGCTTGTGTCCAAGAGAGAAACCCAATCCATTGTTTTGTATAGCAAAATTATCATTAAGTTTAGAAATCTTATCAACTAAAACATCATACGGACCATCTTTCTTAAATTTTCATTATAAGCAACATGATCTAGAGATCGTAAACGCATTATGTCCTCTTGGTTAAAGAGAATTACCTCTATGGGAGGACGACCACCATCTACTTTATAATGCGCAAAAATTTCACTGGCTTCTTTCATAATAAATCTAAACTCATGGGCTAGAAATATAGTGGTGGCGCACTTAACAGAAGAATGCTCAGTATTATAAAACTCTAGAAAAAACCTTTGTATGGATGGATGCGTATGAACAAATTGTATTTCAAGTTCAACTATGAGAAAAGATATAGCATCCGCAAGACTATTAGTTTTATGGAGTATAGATCCACCTAGCGTGGGTAGCGCACTGACACAAGTAAAGAAATCTTGAATAACCCCTTTTCCAATAATATTGCCACTAGCTATGTGAAGTTTTCCAGTGTGCAAGATAGTAGATTCTTCATGAGGATTAGTATTAGCAAAAGAATCAAATTTTACCCCATTGTTACTACCATCTTTTTCAGCGATAACCTCCCCAATTTCAGACATGGTAGCAACAACCAATCTAGCAAACGAGCAAACCGAAAGTAAACAAAGAAGACAAACAGAAGAGGGGCGAAGAAAAAGGCAAAACTTTTCGAAAATCGTTTTAGAAGTGGGGAGAGGAAAATGAGGGACGAATGGTGAATAATGTAATGCAAGAGATGAGAGTTTTATGATGGATATTTGGTATGTCTTGACTTGGTGTAGATATCCCCGGCAACGACGCCAGAAATTCTTCCTCCTACTTCTTGAGACGTTGGAGACTATCAACCCACCATATGCTATGTGCTCGAGAGAGAAGCCTCTAGTGAAAACTATGGCCCCGGGGTCTACTTTTATCATATATATAAACACAAAATACCTTGATGCAATTTTCTATTTTATTTTATTTTATATTTGGAATTTATCTATCTACCACTACAAGATTTAATCCTTGCAAGTAACCGCCAAGGGGATTGACAACCAACTTGTTTGCGTTGTGTGCAAGTATTTGCTTTTGTGTGTGAAGGTGTTGTTCATGAGGCTTTGTGTGATTCTCCTAATGGATTTATAACCTTCGTTCTTAACTGAGGGAAGTATTTACCTATACTGCACTGCATCATCCTCTCCTCTTCGAGGAAATCTCAATGCATCTCACAAGTAGCACCCCTCCTTCTTCTTCTTGCTTGGACTCCCCCCTAGATCGGACGAGTGTTTCTGCTCTGTTCCATGGCCGCGATGGCTCCCGGAGGGCAGGAGCCCCTCTGAGATTGGATCTCTCTCTGTTTTGCGTCCTGTTTCTGGCCGAAAACCATTTCTTATATTCCGGGAGATCCGTAACTCGATTGGGCTGAAATTTTAACATGGTTTTTATCTGCATAATAGCATCCTTGCCACCGAAGTACACCTCCAACTGACTTACTGGTGGCCACAAGCCTGCCCGACATGCCCTAGGGTAGGAGGCGCCCCCTTTTCTAATGTGGGGAGGCCGAATTGGACAAGGGGAGGATTCCTCCTCCCCCTAGGGTTGGCGCAATGGGAGGGGAATCCTTACCCTTGTGTGGCACCCCCTCCTCCCCTCCCAACCTATATATACTTCGAGGTATTGAGCTCTTCTGTACATACAAGTTTTGGAGCCTCCTCTAGTTCCTCTAGTTCTAGTTCTAGTTGATCCTAGTTGATCGATTAGAGCTTGACCTAGATCCTCTAATATACATAATTAGAAGCCAGTGTGGTTCTAATCTCCTCTCTCTAATTTTCCGGCGACGATTAGCTCTGGATGGCGAAGCACTGCAAGATCGTCAAGGCTGTATGCTTGCAACCAAGTAGAAAGGTCGTGCTTTCGGTCTTCTATTCGAGGGATCGTTCGAGGGTGGTTCGCGGGATCATTATCAACCGTTTGAGGGCTCCAAGTATGATCTACACGGACTCTTCTACTTCCACTGCACTCCGGAGTCGGTAATGATCATTGATCCAAACCCTATGTGCATCTTCATATTGTTCCTGGGTGATCGTAGAGCTTTTCTACTATGTTCCCCAACAGGTATTTCTTATAATAGCTAAAGTGCTCTTGAGGACACACGGGATTTCATTGAGTTACTTTCACCACGATTCATTAAGTTACCATTCATCGATTCAATAAGTGTTGTGCTAGTGGACCGGAACTAAGGTATTGTCCTTACTTGAGCAAATACCTACCTATGAATATACCCTCCACGCAAGCATCTACAAAAATACAAAGAAGTAATTAAGATAAATCAAACCATAGTATTAAACAATGGGATTCAAAACATCCTCTCACAGAACAATTCTAAACTGGGGTTTGGGTTTCTATCACTCCTGTAACCCATCATCTACAAACTAATTCCATAATGTCTTTCCCTGGTCCCAAAGATGGTGAAGCATCATGTAGTCGACATTCACATAACATCACTAGAGGAAGAACAACACAAAATATCATCAAAATATTAAACGGTAATCAACTTCACATGATTACTAGCAACAAGACTTCTGCCATGTCCTCAAGAACTAATGGATCTACTCACAAGACATCCTATGGATCATGATCAGTGGGTATAAATATATGAAGACCAATCTAAACATAACAATATTTCACTAATAAATCTCCTATGCATCAACTACAAGGTGTAATCAACACATGCAAATACTCCCAATAACCAATCTGAGGTTGGATACAAAGATCGAACAAAAGGGATAAACTAGGGTTTGCATATGGGATGGTGCTGGTTAAGATATTGATGAAGATAATGTTCCTAACGATGTACGGAGTGTTGCTGATGACGATTCGATTTCCCCCTCCAGGAGGCTAGTTTCCCTGGCAGAATCACTCCAGCAGAGAGCAAAAGTGCTCTGCCTAGGTTCCACCTTCGAGATGGAGGTGGAAAGTCCTGAGGATTTTCTGTGATTTCTGTAGGTCAATTGTGAATTTATGGCAAAAGTCGGGAGAGGAGCCACACCAGGGGCCCATGCGGCCAGGTGGCGCGCCCTAGGACTTACCCGCGTGGGGTGGTCGTGTGGCGCCCTGGTGGGTCCCCTTTGGCCCATATTCGGTCCCCGGTCTTCATATTTTTGGAAATAATTTAGTAAAATCCCTAGTGTTTTTGGAGCTCCAGAAAATTGTTTTCCTTCTGTTGTAATTTTGGTTCAAATTTTCAGATGTCCGACAATTTCCCTCACTATGTTTACCTTGCATTTTAAGAGAGGAAGGGTATTATAACTGCATCATAATGTGAAATATATCAATGAAATATGATAAATTATATTAGGAAATAGCAGTGCAAAATGAACTTATCATCGAGCTTGTCCCAATACCTTGCTTTACTTTTTCATTAGTACATTTTTTTGAAGCCTTCCTTTGATCGTTGTTTTAATTTGTCTTTCTTTGAAGGTAGTTTTTTAAAATACAAAAATATTTATTTTGCTCTTGTTCTCAATGCGGATTTTTCTTGCATATTTTGGCCTCTCTATTTTTACAGCGAAGTTGATCTACATCGAGCAATAAGGAATACGTCTTAAGGAAGAAAAGCGTGAACATCCGTGGATGCGAGGTATGTCCTACTACTCCCGCTTTATGAACTTGAAATACCGATTCTAGCTGTAGTAGTGTGCATGTGTGATATATCCAAGTGGGAGTAGGTCTTGATAGTTATTATAAAGTTTTTGTTCACTTTGCTAGATTAGTTAAGTAGCTATTATTCCATTTCATGTGGTCAACCAAGACTTGTTGTGGGACTAGTTTTGCACGAAGTGATGCTAACAAGATAATCATATAATGAGAGGATGTCTTTGAAAGACTTGGGTGTCGAGAGAGATTATGTTTGAAGAAACTGGTATTTAATTTAATAGACTCGATAGTTCTTGTAGAAAGAGTTGTCTAGAGGAACCAAGTTGGAGGTAATTGTGATTATTACATGCCAAAACTTGTGTGATTCTATAAGATATTGCTATGCATTTCTTATGAATCATTGTCTCGCCTCTTGAGAAATCTTACAACTCTGTTGGCCTATGAACGATCTACTTGAGTTTCAACTCAGGTTTTGGCTACTGAGTTGGCTAACATTTGTAACAGAAATGTTATAACAATTAAAATTTTGGCTTTCGCGAGGGGATGTGTTTCTGTGAAAAGATGGGTACTCCTCTGTCCAATGATCACATGCGTATGGGATAAAACCTAGTATCGGTCATGAGTGCCTGACTTCCCCCAGAACAATAACTCGACTCGCATGTATCACTTTTTTGTAAGATCTCTCTAAGAAGGAGCACTATTGCTCCTTGATCAGGCAATACTTGTGGGTGTTGATAAGTTACTCTAGCACCATATTTTCTTTAACATATGCTTCTCGCGTCTGATTATGTTTTCGTTGCAAAAGTGTTACCAGCAGGCAAGTGCTACCTAGACAAAATAAAATAATTACTAAGTAGCTACTTTGTCCAAGTTCATATTTTTCGTTTTAACCGTCTTGGCCTAACAAGCTTGCATAATAACCTTTATCACCACTACAACTATGCTAAGTCTTCAGATGAAGAAAGTGGCTAGCTATCTAGGCATACACGAGCGTAAGTGAACCAAAACCTTTCTTTATTTAAGCTTAAACATTGATTTCCTTACGGTATCGTTTAAGCTTAGGGAGGTTGATGAGTGTAATTTTGCGCTAATTTCTACGTGTGTTTAAATTAGATAATCTTGGATTTTCTGAGATAATCACTTTGATTTGTCACTAATAATTAATGAATGCAAAATATTGTAAATCTCTTTGTTTATTTTGTTCCTTGCATGAATGAACTATATTTGGTGCAAAATCAAGCCATATATGGAAGATAATAAGCAGAGTAATCAAACCCAATTAATAGAAGGCACACAACTAAGTCCATAGGAGAAGAAGACGCGTAGTACGCCGGTGAGCGCTCGTACCAACGGTCATACTGCCTGCCGCCTCTATGACATCATCCCCGGCATCTTCCATGAAGGCGCCTAGTGTCAATTCGTATCAGAGGCACCCTGAAACCCTATTCCGCCCACTTGCAATATACTTATAAAGGAGAGAAAACCCTTGGTGAAAGGAGTCACTCATCCATCAAGTCATCCCTTTACAACCATTGTCACCATTCCCATCTACAATAGTAGCCGCCATTTCCGTAGTCATCTCCATCTCTGTTATCCCCATCTCCGTTTGCCATAATACTTGTAATAGGGAACACATCACTAATCGACATACATTGTAAGACTTATAACCATTCATCTTCAAGTATCAGTTTCACAATGTATCTTATTGGTCATTCTTGTGCGATGTGCGAGTAGTCCCCTTGGGCCAAGGGTTGAGGCCTAGCCTCGCAACCGCATGTATCCGCGCTAAGTGGTTGTTGGTTTACTTTAAGGATAATGTTATTTGATGTGTTACACGACGGTTTTCGCCTCTTATCTCTACCTCGTTCTAACTTCCAAGGCCTCGCAAGTACACAAGATATTGAAGATCGAGAGATTAAGTGCAGAGAGAAACAGAAGGCTATGCCAAACATCGGTGAAAGTAAGATTAGTAAGGTAGCTAGAACCTATTCTCTAGGGGTACATAAAGTGCTGTCATTAAGTCCAATGCATTGGTCGGGTTAATTCCTTAATAACTAAGATTACCCCACGAGAAGGTAAGGGCCTTGGTTGAACAAAAGAATCTCGACACGGCGGTAGTCGGTCATGGTGTCAGTTGGACACATCTCCCACAAACAACACGTTGAAAACAAATAAGTAACCGTCCTTTAGCAAGGGCCGGTTCTTTTGCTTGCTTCTAGAATAAGATGCCCCTTACCCGGGTTATTCTAGAAGCCCAACCAAATTTATTTTTTAAGAAGCCTAGTAGTTAAGACTTGACTATTAGGCTTCCAAAAGGAAAATTTTGGTTGGGCTTATAGAATAAACTGGGTAGAGGGCAACTTATTCTCAAAGCCCCCAAAACAGCAAAACAATTGACCCCAAAGCCATGTTGATTATCTAGATAGAATCTCAAGCATGCGTGTATGATTGCAAGTGAACCTCTAATCCTGACCTATTTATTTATTATTATTCCCACTTCAATATGTGTGATTTGGTCAGAACTGGAATTGTTTTGTAACAAAGTCTTGAGGGAAGAATGAAGGATGAAAAATTTCAGCCAATTATGGACAGATTTGGGAAGAGATGCAACGATTGGTCAGAAAAGTTTATGTCCTACGCGGTTAAGGAGGTCCATGTCAAATCCGTGATACAAGCCCTTCCTGTATTTACCATGAGTGTTTTCATGCTGTCCAAAGGCTTCTGCGAGAAGTACGAACGTATGATTAGAGAGTTCTGGCGGGGAGAGGAGGACGACCATAGGAAGATGCATTGGATGTCCTGGGAGAAAATGACTAAACCCAAAAGAGGTGGTGGTATTGGGTTCAGAGACATGCATCTCTTTAACCAAGCTTTGCTTGCAAAACAGGGATGGAGACTCATCCAAAACCCGGACAACTTATGTGCGAGAGTCCTAAAAGCAAAGTACTACCCGAACGGGAGCATCCTGGATACAATTTTTGCATCGGACGCATCCCCTGTCTGGAAAGCTATTGAGTTCGGGCTACAACTTCTCAAGAAGGGACTGATTTGGAGAGTGGGAGATGGCAAAAGCATTCAAATCCAACATGACCAGTGGATACCCAGGAAGGAAGGGCTCATGACGGCAGCTTTTATTAGGAGATCAAGAATTCAGTGGGTCAACCAGCTCATTCTCCCCGACAGAAAAGAATGGAACGAGGGGCTTATTAGGCAGATCTTTTTCCCTTTTGATGCTGATGAAATATGTAAGTTGCCCATCCCAGAGGCAAACATGACAGACCGGATTGCATGGCATTACGAGAAGAATGGAGTTTTCTCTGTCAGAAGCGCATACAGATTAGCTATGGGAGCAAAGGCGAGCCACACACCTTGTCCCTCCAGTTCCTCCAATGATGCGAATGATCGTGGCATCTGGGATTTCATTTGGAAGGAGAAAGTCCCCGGCAAGGTGCGTATCTTTAGTTGGAGGGCAGCGACAAGTACTCTGGCTACAAAGAAGAACAAGTGGAAAAGAACTCTAGAGGTAGATGTTGCCTGTAGCATATGTGGTCAGGGAGAGGAGGATGAATTCCATGAGGTGGTGGCATGTACTAAAAGCAGGGCGTTGAGGTTTGCCCTTAGAGAAAAATGGACACTGCTGGTGGAGATCAAGTTCAGATGTACAGGTGAGGACTGGCTCTAGGTCCTGCTTGATTTAGAGTCGGAAGAATGCCGGGCAAAAATCCTATTACTGCTGTGGAGATCTTGGCACCTACAGGAAGACTATGTCTGCCACAATGGACAAGAATCCATCTCGGGTTCTGTTTAATTCCTAACAAAATGTGCAGATGAACTGAAACACAATAGTATGGCAAGAGATTCAGTATTTGGGAAGTACGCAGAGGACATGGTAGAAATCCAACCAACACCGCTAGTTAAACTGAACTTGCAGTGGACGCCACCAGTACGAGGTACTGTCAAGATAAATCGTGATGCGTCATTCTTGGCCAAGAATGGTTGGAGTGTGGCTGGTGTTGTAGCCCGTGATTATCAAGGCCATATCCTTGTCTCCATCTACCAAAGGTTGCCGGCATGCGGGAGTGCAGAAGAGGCAGAAGCAAGGGCAGCTTTGGCAGGCGTGCAGGCTCTGGCAAATGTGTACAATGGACCAACCGTGCTGGAACTGGACTGCCAAGCAATTACTAAGGAACTTACAGAGCAGGCCCGCACTCGGTCCCCTAACTATGGGTCGATCATGGACATCAAGCATGCCATATCTGCGTTTGAAGCATGCAACATCTCGTGTACCAGACGCAGTGGGAATGTTCTCGCCCATGAACTGGCAGCCGAAACTAGGAGAAGTGAAGATCAGAAGTGGATCGAAGGGGTGCCGGAGAGACTGCGACCACTGATGCTAGGCGAATATCCTTCTCCTGCTTGAGTAGTGTTCTACTCTTGTTCTAAAAAAAGTCTTGCGGAAATCATCTTACTGAGGCATGACTTCCCGTGAGTTTGATAACTTAGGGTCACTCCAGGGAGAAAGGGAACTATCTACATCTGAAACCAGATCGAAGGTAATTAGTTGCCCCCGCAAAAAAAAAAAAAAAGGTAATTAGTTGCCTATTTTACATTTCTTTTCTTGCTCATGTATGTTTGATTTACTTTTTTGGTGTTTTACCTTTTTTTGGAAAATATGCTGACAATTTTGTAAGTGCTTGGACATATATCTAGACATGCCCAAACAACTTTTTCAAATCCATGAACTTTTTGTAAAAAAAATACACAAACTTCTTGATGCATGAAACATTTTATGGGTATATAGGAAATGGATATTGTTCAACTAAGAGACGCTTTATGTTGCACGATAAATATTTCTATTGACAGGTTTGTGAACATTCTTTTTCGCACTATGTAAAATGCGCATACTTTAGGTTTTCTGTAATATTTTAAAACTCTTTTAACCAGTGCGACCCACTAACAAGCATTGTTTTTTTATTTGTTATAAATTTTTAAAATATATTTATTTTACCTTTTATATAAACCCATTTAAGGGTCAGAAAAAAATGACCATGTGTTGCAAAAAAAAAGAACCCACATATATAAGTATATCAGTGTCTTTTTAAAAACTGTTCATCTATTTTTTTTAAATGTTTTCTGCATGAGACAAATGGTTGCATGTTGCAAGAAAAAATGTTCATACATATGGAAAAAAATGTTCGTGTATTTTTTAGAACTCATTTATATATTTTAACAATTTTTGTATATAAAGATAAATGTTCATGTATGTCGAATAGATGTTCATGTTTTGAAGAAGAATGTTCGCACATTAAAAATATATTTACGTGCACTCCTCGAATGCAGATACAAATTCTCTCTACTAGAGGGCTGTACACTGAGGACACGGCTGACTAATGAGAATTTGCCCACGCGGAGGACACGGTAGATTGAAATAGACCGATCTATAGTCCAATCACTCCTAGTACATACGAATAGGACAATTTTCAGGTCTCAAATTTGTTTAACATTAATCCATCGAATTTGGACCAAGCTGAGGGGGGCCCTTAATGGCTCTGCTCTAAAGCAAGGATGAGGCTATGAGCACCCATCAGCCATAGAAATCCTATCCTGCCTACCCCTCTTATTTCCTCCCCCTCTTCCTGAGCCAAACAATTTCCTTTTCCCTATCCTCCCACGGCCTCTTTCCACTACTACCACCGAGCCACCATCCCCTACAAGGGAGAGCAGAGAACACACATTCACTTTGTTGCTTCAGGTTGCAACACCTAAATTAGGCTACAATGGCTCTGAGGCTGTGGGCGAGCTCAGCTGCCAATGCCCTCAAGATTTCAAGCAGCGGCGCCAGGGCTGCTGCCCCGGCCTATTCGATCTCCAGATACTTCTCCACTGGTACAGTTTTGCTATTCATGCTAACTGAAGTTGTCTCAAGTAGGATTCGGCAAGATGTTTCTCCTTTTTTGGTAGAGAGTGCATGTAGTGTGCAATGTTCTTGTGCATTCTTTGCAGGCCAACTCTTTGCACTCAACACATTGTGGTTTTTTTACCTGTATCTTATGTGGGCTGGTCCTTTGTTGTTATCCGAAAAAGGAAAGGTGGAAAAAAATCTTCAATTAGAATAGAAGGAGGGGTACTTCTTCTAGAGATGGGAATAGTTGTTCTGCAAGCAAAATAGTTTCAGCTTCAGCAGCACACGATGTGCAGAGCCGGTAAAGCTATGGTCGTGTTTGAATGGATGGCTTTTCTCCGTTGATGTCTGAGCATTTTAAGTTTGTAAAAACTGGCAGTTTCTTCAATGAAAATCGACGAGGGAGCTCGTTGTTTAGAGAAAGTTTTTTGAATGGTTTTGATGTGAGTTTGCAGTTATTGATGGCTTGAAGTACACTTCCTCCCACGAGTGGGTCAAGAACGACGGCTCCGTGGCCACGATTGGCATCAGTGACCACGCCCAGGTGAACCAACGGCACTCCCTACATGTATGCTTTCCATATGTCAATCCTGCGTCAATAATAATCGCTGGGTGCAGGGCCATCTCGGGGAGGTGGTGTTCGTGGAGCTGCCGGAGGCCGGCACGAAGGTGAGCCAGGGCGGAGCCTTCGGCAACGTGGAGAGTGTGAAGGCCACCAGCGACGTCAACTCGCCCATCTCCGGCGAGGTCGTCGAGGTCAACTCAAAGCTGTCCGAGACCCCCGGCCTTGTACGCACAGCAAACACCTCGCCTCCGTCGATTAGCAATCCTTTCAGTCTTTCACGTCCGTGTAGCGATCCTAATGAACTGTGTTGTTGCGATTGCGCCGTGGCCTGGCAGATCAACTCGAGCCCGTACGAGGAGGGGTGGATGATCAAGGTGAAGCCGAGCAGCCCGGCGGAGCTGGAGGGCCTGCTGGACTCGGCCAAGTACACCAAGCACTGCGAGGAGGAGGACGCCCACTAGTGCTCCTTGCTCGATTATCGTTCCTTTTTTGTTGCAACCATGTCGACTACTCTTGTCTACAATAATTAAACCAGCTTCACCATGCGTTCAGTTCATCGGTTCCAGTTTTCTTTTGTCGTTGTACATGGCGTCCAGCAGTTTGTTATACCATTTCAGTGACCGTGACATCAGATATATGGGGAAGAGTTTGTATGTTAGTTTGTTGGTAAAAACAGACATTATCATCCACCAACAGATCATCATGTAACTACTCTAATATGGTTTATCTAAGTTTGCCCTTTTTTTACCCTTAGAGCTTGTGCCAAGATTGCTGTTTTACGTACATATTACCTCCTCTTCCCGTATATCATCTGTCACATCATAAAAAAAATCCTAGGTGAAAAAATTTGACAATCATTGGAGATGTCCTAGATGATGAAACACAAATTATTTTAGCCATGGAAAAGAATGCCTAGTTTTTTTTGTTGGATGTGTAGATTAATTTGAGCCATTTAATAACAAAGGTCTCATCGGGCAGATGCGTGTGGCAGAGACGGATAAGCTGATTTTCTCTT
>NC_041390.1:559447950-559456712 GCF_002162155.2 Triticum dicoccoides | reverse complement strand
CGTATGTGACTGGTTCGAACAAGATGTCATATGCCTCCCCCGTTTTTCGTATGGCCCTTCCCCCGCCTTTTCTACCCAAGTTGGCGTCGGTAGATTTAAATACATCGTGGTGGTTAGTTTGGGTGCAAGAGACATATGTCCCTATACTCGATTACTCGATCCTACAAATATCAGAGACCAAAGGTTAGGGAGTCCACAACCTTAGCGGTTAGGTTAAGATACACCTCATAAGAGACTCTCCCCAATGATGGCGAGTCAACACCCCTTCCAGGTCACGCTTGTCACCCTTCTTCTTGTTCCTCTTGGCCCATGGAGAATGAGCTTCAGACCGCTCTCTCCCTGCAGGCCACTTCTTGATCAACACATCGAATACGCGTGATGATCGGACTAAATGATATATGGGACGAGTGGAACATGCCCACCTTGACTTCTGGGAGCACACCAGTCTTATGGTTGTTGAGGTGGTTGAAGATGCTTGACGAGGAGAAAACATGTTAGGGATAGGCCCAATTGCATGGGACCGATCATGGTGGGGATGTTGAGGTCATTATTGAGGCCTTGTTCCGTGAAAATTCATGAACACCATCTTCTCGAGAGGAAGTTGAGTCGAATCGAGAGGGATCTTGATGATCCCACCCAGACGAGATCAATGTACCGCCCCACGGTTTGCGCTAGTTGTTGCTCGCAGATTTGTGTTCATTGTGCATATAGGGGTATACCTAGTCAAAAATGATGGGGAGGAGGCGATACAAGGATCGCGCTAATGGAACTCTGAGGTTGAGACGATACGAGACACAATGTTGTACCTAGGTTTAGACTCCCTAGGTAAAAGACCTATGTCATGCCAAGTTTCTTACGCACCCGCAAGGAAAAATCACCAACATGACATTGCAGCATCAATATAGTACATACGACCAACAACGTAAGAAACTTATCTATGTATGTGTGAGTTGATTAGTAGATAACACAATATCACGCTGTTAAGAAGGGCCCACCAAAAACCATATCTACCTAGATAGTTGGTCCCCACTAACTTTAATTCTCTCACCATGCAACTCTCCACATCATCAAATGTGCCACGTCAACATCCACTGAAACTATTTTTTAGCACATGCATATCTCATTTTAATTGTTTCATCTTCAATGATCCAGCTTACATGCATACTCTTTGTTCACACACAATTACTGAAAATAATAGCTTTTGATTTAGGTCACTTAGTTCATACAAAATTTATCCAAAATTAATTTTTAAAATTCGCAGCAACGCGTAGGGAAATCACCTATAGTTATAAAAAGAAAACACACCTCGTCATCTTCCACACAGGGCAAACAAAAAAAAATTCATTATGAAATTCAACAACACCAACGACGCAAAGAAGCGTGCCCCCAACACTTCATGTAAAATGTGAAAATTGTCGAAGACAAATCTAGCTATTAATATGGACGAAAACATGTTCCTCATTCCTTCTCAAGGAAAAAAAACACTTATGTAAAAGGGGTGATGACAGCGGCGTGCCTTCGGCTCGCTTTAGTGCTCGTAGTCGTCGCTAGGTGGTCTATGAATCTAGATGTATTTATTATTATTTCTGGTGTTCGTTGTACTACCATGATTGAAGATGAATAGATTGAAAGTTATTCCTGAAAAAACACTTTTATGTAAAGGCATGTGTTTTTATTTTTTTGACGGAAAACTTTCAATCCATTCATCTTCAATCATGATAACACGACAAACATCAGAAAATAATAAAAATATTAAAGACATGCAATTATCCATCCAAATAATCATTAACAAGATCTCTTCTTTACCGCCGGGAGTTTGTTATTTGATTATTTGTGTGGATAATGGATTATTTGTCAACATTTTCAAAGGACAAGTAACGTCTCAACAATTTCTCCCGCCCATGGCCTCCATCACCCCAAAACCGTAAACCCGTTCGCATGGCGTAAACCCAGGCCGTTGGCGCATTTCCGGCTACCATGTGCAAGACCGAAGATTAAAATCCTAGCATTATCTCGTCTTCCCCCGCCTCTTGCGGCCGAATCACCCGTTCACCACACCCTCCCGCCATGCACTGCCTCGCCCCCCACTTCCTGCTCCTCCTCCCGCTCCCCACCGCGCCCCGCCACGCGCCACCCCAGACCCCACCGCCCGCTCTCCTCCTGCCCTGCCGCCCAGCCCAAGCCCAAGCCCACGCCGCCCCGCTCCACCGCCCCTCCGCGCGCTCCCGCTCCCGCGCCGCCGCGCCGGTGTCCGACGAGGACGACGACGAGGAGGCCGACGAGGAGGAGGAGGATGACGACGGGCTAGACATCCGCGACGCGGACTACGACGAGGACGATGACGGGGAGGGCGACGAGGAGCTGGAGGAGGAGAGTGGCGGCGAGGACGAGGAGGAGGGGGTTGCGGCGGCGGAGGATTCGCGGCAGGAGACCGCGGAGCGGAGGCAGCGGTCGGAGCAGTACAAGTCGCAGCAGGTGGCCAAGCTCGTCGCCGAGGTGCGGGAGTTCGGCGACGATATCATCGACTACAATGAGCTCGCCGGGATCTACGACTTCCCCATCGACAAGTTTCAGGTACCTGACTCGCGCGGACGAGCTAATTCTGGTTCTACACACTGAAGCCGTATGTGTTTTGGTGGGAGTTTATCGATTTTGGAGTACCGAAATGGTTGGCATTTGGAGCTCTAGCAGTGCCAGTATTTTAAGTTTCATCTAGTTTGTCGAATCCATCCATCTTACTTGCTAATAAAAGGTCGACAGCTGATTTAAATCCTCTTAAAAAGAGATCAGTATGCGAAAAATTTATTTAAGCCATCTAACCCTTAATTTTTGTGGACCCCAATTTGAAGGGCGAGATGCTACATAATAATTTGGGAAACATCTAGCATTGAATTAGTTGAACCTAAATTTTAAAAACTTAGATTCGATGGCTGGCCTAGAAACGCAGTGATCAGAAAATGGGAAATAAAAAAGAGGTGGTAGCACTGCTTATAAGTTATAACTCAATCCGCTCATTCACATAACGGGACAGATATCTCCAAATAAAGAAATCATGCTTTAAACATATGATCAGATACCGCAGCTGTATTTTGTTTGCGAATATAATTTTCAGAAATCAAATCGCAAAGAAAGTTTTGTACCGGTACTGCAACACAGTAAACCATGCAATTGTGCGGGCCAATCTGCTAGTTAGATACATGTGATTACACGGGGGACATCTCTTGTGTTGTCTACTGCAATACACTTCCTAACTTTTGGCATCATGGAGCTCACAAATAATATCATGTTCTCGTTATGCAAAAAAACTTAGTTGCCTGACCAGTAAATGACTGTGATAAGCACGGAGTTCTTGCTTTTCTACTGTGTTTTCTCATGGTAGATATCTTCCAGTAATTTGTGCTATAGGATGATGTTGGAGATATTCTCTTCTTAGGGAGCTTACTAAGATGGGATCATCTTGGATGGGTCATATAGTCACACTGCAATTATATCATCAATTTACCTTAAGATGGGGCCATCTTGTCTGGTTCATATTAAGCACTGCAATTTATACCATCTATTTTATTTATTTCAGATGGCATTGTTAGTTGATGAGCTACTTTCAAGTTGTTTTGCGTAATGAGCAGCACTAAGGCTGTCATGTCTTGATAAAAAGCTAGCTTACTTGTGTTGAAATTGTAATGTTGAGTCCATTTCAAGCTAACTGGCTGAAATAGTTAGGGGGTAAAATTATTGCTTTGGTTTTCTTCAAACAAATCCACCTCTTCCCCTTCGGCAATAGAAAAAGTATTAAAGCTTGATGCTAATATTGTTTTACACATAGAGATGAGACAGTGAACACTCCTTCCTGATTATTCTTTGGAGTGATATAACATGTTTTTTTACACTGTTTCCTATCTTCTTTTAGCGCCTGGCTATACAAGCATTTCTAAGAGGCTCGTCCGTAGTAGTTTCTGCACCTACAAGTAGCGGGAAGACACTAATCGCTGAAGCTGCAGCTGTGGCAACAGTTGCCAGAGGAAGGCGTCTCTTCTATACGACACCGTTGAAGGCCTTGTCAAATCAGAAGTTCCGCGAGTTCCGGTAAAATTCCACTTTCATGATTCATGCCATTTGTTTTACAGATTTATGACTGAAACCTGCAAGAACTACCTTTTATCTTGTGTTAGTTGGGACATGCCTAGAGTTATCATCTTAGTGACATCCTCATGCTCCCAAGTCCTAACTGACAGGGAGCCTTGCAAATTATCAGTTTAGGTGTAAGTTGAAACTCGTGTCAGCTCACTCATCCACATGATTGACTGGAGAACATTTATGACTGTTGGAAAATTCCATCAGCTCAGATGTTGGAGTATTTATTTGATTAGTGCAAGGCTGAGACTGTTATATAATTTTCCTAGATGGTCAGACTCTTGAGTAATGCATTTATTTTGACACATTGCCATTGTACAATAATTTCAGGAATACATTTGGTGATCATAATGTTGGTCTTCTTACAGGAGATTCTGCTATCAATAAAGATGCTCAGATCCTAATAATGACGACAGAGATTCTGCGTAATATGCTGTATCAAAGGTATTTATGCATGAACAAGTATTCATCTGTAGCATACTGTTACTAGTTTAATAATTTTCCACTTCCACCATTGGAAGCAAATATTGCAGATGCACGAACAAGTATATATATGTTCAGTGTTTCGCATTTGAGAATAGCATGATTTATTTTCTAGCTACTCATGTTTTTGGGGTTGGGGTGCGGGGAGATTAGGCTTTAGCGGTAGTTAATTATTGGTTGTAACTGATGTTGCTTGTCCTGTTTCTGAAAGAATCCCGCCATCTTTTATTTGGACTGCAGTGTTGGTATGTCAGCATCCGATGGTAGATTATTTGAAGTTGATGTCATTGTTTTGGATGAAGTCCATTACTTAAGTGATATCTCACGCGGAACTGTTTGGGAAGAAACAGTATGCTACTTTATTACTCTCTTGTTCGTCTTCATGAGTTTATATTGGTCATTTGACTTACTATTTTCGCCACATCTTAGGTGATATATTGTCCAAAGGAAGTCCAGCTTATATGCTTGTCTGCCACTGTTGCAAATCCTGATGAATTAGCTGGCTGGATTGGTCAGGTAACTGTAGCTTTCACTTCTCATATTTTGCTGTATTGATTTTCTATTGCATTGATGGTACATGATTAGTGGATTAATCGTATTGTCCTCGCTCCCTATTTTGCAGTAGCATCATAGGTGTAATAGTTTTTCCACTTCCTATTGTAATGATTGTATATGAAGCACCAGAAATACTTGCACAGTTCGTTGAAAGAAAATACATGCACAAGCACATGCGGGTATATATTTTTGGTTTACTGTGATCATTAGCATTCTCATGCTTGTGCAAATGCTGCCCACACATTGTAGTTTTCCTTTATTTCTGCTCTGGCACCACATGATTTTGTACTTGCGAAATCAGTTCTTATGCCTGTCTTTTTGTAGATCCATGGGAAAACGGAGCTGGTGACATCGAGCAAACGCCCCGTTCCACTAACTTGGCACTTCTCGAAGAAATTTGCACTTCTACCACTTCTTGATGGAAAGGGAAAGAAAATGAATAGGTTGTCACCTTGTTCTTGTTGGCACCATAAACTGGCTTACTTTCCAAATCAACATGCATATAAAGAAGTACTCTTAATAACGATATGCAACCAGCTCGTTTGTTTGTTTTAACCATGTTCACCCCCTTTGATAAATTGGACCACCCCATCAGAATGTGGGCAACTTCCATTGATTGATCTAAATAGTTGCATCATATCTGCCAAAAAGTTAACCATATATTCTTCACTGAAAATTTAACTCCTCTATACCTCTCTCTAGGTGCGTGCGTGCGCGTGCACGCCTGATTACCAATTGTCCAGTAGTCAAGTCGGCAGTTTACTAAACGGTTACCAAGATTAGTCCGGTACAAGACGTATAAAGGGCACTTTAATGTCTATTACTCCCTCCGTCCCAAAATATAAGAACGTTTTTAACACTAGCATAGTGTCAAAAACGTTCTTATATTCTGGGACAGAGGGAGTAGTAATCATTTAGTCATGAAGCCGAAAACATATTAACCCCATGATCATCTGGCGATGACATAGCTGCACCTTAAGGCAGCTTAAATGGAAACAGGTGTGCTCTAAGTACAGTATGTTCAGCTGCTAAATAAGAGGGTTTATCTGAACCTAGTAGGGCCTACTTAGGTCTGCCTTGCTTATACCATTAGCTATGTCCATGCGGGTTAATATTTTTTAGATTATCAGAAGTGTTCCTGGAAATGTACTTGGCTGTTTATCTAATTTCTATCATATACTTTATACCCTTTTGTGTGAAGGGTCAAATGCCTGCAAATAAAGAAAACAAGTATTTGCTTACTTACCACTGTCTTGGATGCTGATTCTGACAAAGTTTGCTTTGATAGTCATGACCAATCTTATTTCATATTTTGTTATTACTGGTAGTATGAAAACCGAACGCCGTTCGGTGGGCTAGAGGCGGGCGAGCTCCCAGCCTACCCTCGTTCGAGGCCTAACCTGTTATTAAACATGCCACCGGTGCTAGAGCCTGTTGGTCGAGTTTTGTTTTATTGGAAGTATCAAGGGCATACATGATTTCTTCAAAGTCCATCTGGTTGCTTATGTTGTATACTTATTCATTCCTTATGAAAACTGATAATTCTTTGACATCCATACCATTAGCTGGTTATGCTACCTTTGTGGTTTATATGACACTGGATGGCATTTTAAGAAACATTCTAGGATATCTCTTGCGCATTCCAGTATTGCCTCATGCACATTATTTATGTTTGTACCAAAGCTAAGTCATGTATTTTTCATTTTTGTTCTACCCATACAGGAAGTTGAGAATGTCTCACGTCCAGAACATATCTTCTCCAAAAAGTGAATTCTATTACGTGAAAGGAAAGAGGAAGGTTAGAACAAATAAAAATGAGCAAGGTAATAGAAGCCCATTGGACATATCAAAACAGGTTCAATTGTCCAAGCACGAGGTCACCAATATGCGCCGTTCCCAGGCATGGACTAGACTCACTTTTATGACATGCATTTTCGCATAATGGACTTTAAGCTGCTCATGTTTTTTTTGTGAGACCATGTCAGATTAAAGTGTGCTATGACTAATGGGTGTCATTTCTTGATTACATCACTATGCAGGTTCCACTAATACGTGAGACATTGTCACAGCTTTGGGAAAACGACATGCTTCCCGCTATTTGGTTTATCTTTAGTCGAAGAGGATGTGATGCAGCCGTTGAATATATTGAGGATTGTAGACTTCTGCATGATTGTGAGGCTAGTGAAGTTGAACTGGAACTTAGGAGGTTCAGGATGCAATATCCTGATGCTGTCCGGGAAAACGCTGTGAAAGGACTCTTGCGAGGAGTTGCTGCTCATCATGCTGGTTGCTTGCCACTGTGGAAGTCCTTTATTGAAGAACTGTTTCAACGTGGCCTTGTTAAAGTAGTCTTTGCAACAGAAACCCTTGCTGCTGGGATCAACATGCCTGCTAGGACAGCTGTGATTTCTTCTCTCAGCAAAAGAATTGATGCCGGACGCCAGCTCTTAACCCCAAATAACCTATTCCAGATGGCAGGTCGTGCTGGAAGGAGAGGGATCGACACAGTTGGGCATTCTGTTCTTGTTCAGACTACTAATGAAGGGCCTGAAGAATGTTGTGATGTTATCTTCGCTGGACTTGAGCCACTTGTTTCACAATTTACCGCATCATACGGGATGGTTTTGAATCTCCTTGCTGTATGTATCTTGCTGTAATGTATCTGCATATTTTCTTGTTTTCTCGTATTCCTTATCTGATGGGTTGGAATGTGCCGTTCAGGGTTCGAAAGTTACTCATAAGCAGAAAGAATCAGGTGATGTTAAGGCTAAACGTTCTGGAAGAACATTGGAAGAAGCTCGGAAGTTAGTGGAGCAAAGCTTTGGGAATTATGTTGGGAGCAATGTAATGGTTGCTGCTAAAGAAGAGCTTGAGAGAATTCAGAAAGAAATACAACACCTCTCTTCAGAAATTACAGATGAATTCATTGACAGGAAATGCAGGAAGGAATTATCCGAGGAAGACTATGCTGAGATTTCTCTTCTACAAAACAAGTTAAAGGTAATGTTCATTGCTTGATCTGGTTTATGTATAGTAATTCAGTAACATGGAAATCCATCTAACATATCTGAAATTCTTACAGTTCCACTTATAAATGCTCAATTATTTGTGTCAATGTATTAATGACACCGGGCTGCCTTTTTTCTATTAATGACAGATAAACATGATCTCCATCGATTTTTTGGGCTGACACACTACCATGGTTCTTTAAGAATTGGATATAGTGCATGTAGCTCTTCTTTGTATCATTACTTCATTTCATGTTTACAAAAATAATTATATGCCTTCGCAGTTTACGACATATTAGGAAACACGTTAAAATCAAGACGGTCTTAAGTAAGAGAAAATTCCTTATTTGACACTGTCTTAAAATCTGGTTCCTTGTTTGACACTGGAAACGTTTTTCTTCCCTATTTGACACTAGTCCTAAATTAGTGCGGTATGTGTGTGTGCGCGCGTGTGTGCTGTTGCGTGTGTGGGTGCACGCGCACATGTGTGCTGCCGCTGCATGTGTGTGTGCATGTGTGCTGCAGTGTGTGTTTGCTACTGCGTGTGCACGTGCGCGCGTGTGTGTGTGCTGTTGCGTGCCTATG
>NC_041390.1:559440909-559447676 GCF_002162155.2 Triticum dicoccoides | reverse complement strand
CGTGTGTGTTGCTGCGTGTGTGTGCGCGTGCATGTGTGTTGCTGCGTGTGTGTGCGTGTGTGTGTGTGTGCACGTGCGCGTGCGTGTTGTTGCGTGTGTGTGTGCACGTGCGCGTGCATGTTGTTGCGTGTGTGTGCGCGTGCGTGTGTGTTGGTGCATGTGTATGTGTTGCTGCGTGTGTTCTCCTGCCCTCGCACTGATGCTGCGTGTGTGCGCTATTGCCCCCCACACACATACCACATGAGGGGCAAAAGAGTCTTTTCAGGTGTCATTTAGGCTCAAAATGGACGGAAATGTCATATAGGGAATAAAATTTAGAACTTGTGTCAAATAGGGAAGAAAAACTTTTCCAGTGTCAAATAAGGAAGCAGATTTTAAGATAGTGTCAAATAAGGAATTTTCTCCTTAAGGTATACATGTGCCCCCTTTTGTTTTGAGCAGTCCTCTTGTTTCAGTCTGTCTATCAACTTCTATTTCTTTCAGGGCTTAGTTTAGGATTAGGTTGGTGATCTTTTGCCGGGCAATTCATCTCATTGGCAACTGAGGAGTATTTTTTGTTTTGTTTACAACAAACCAAAACGACACACTGAAACCCTTTCTATCTTAATGCAAACATGTGAAGCCATCCTTCGTGCTCTAGAAAACCCCCACCATGTGGGCACTTGAATTTACCTAGCATGCTAATATTGACATATGGCTTTGCCTATAAATGTTAAAATTTAAAACCTAAAATGATCCATCAACTTCAAAACCCAGTCTCTTTTAACTCATGGACACTTCCAAGAATTCGAGTAGAAGGTATTACATAATTAAAGTTTTTTTTTCATAACTTGTTGACCGAGGTACTGCTTATGATGTATTATTAGACCTTATATGTTCTATGCACTTGTTCCTCAGGAAGAGAAGAAGATACGAAATGAACTGAAAAAGAGGATGGAACTAGAGAGAATGGCTGCATGGAAAACTCAATTAGAAGAGTTTGAAAGTGGTTACCTCCCTTTCATGTGCTTGCAGTATAAAGATAAAGATTCAGTTCACCACACGATTCCTGCTGTTTTTATTGGAAGCCTCAGCTCGTTTGATGATCAAAAGATTGCCAGCATGGTGAGTGAGTAAGTTTCATTGCATGAGAGTTGTAGAGGGAAAAGCTTCATGGTTTCACTTTGGGATTGTTTACGTCTCTTGTTGTGCACGTTCTTGTCAAATGACAAGCATTAATTATCGGATACTGCAAAAATGAAAGTTCTGAACCGCAGTAGTTTACATCCTTTGCTGTTTGTATATCTACATTTTTGTTAGACATGCCCCAAGATATGAATTATTGAAGTTTTTCTCTACCACTTTGTCTTTGTGATTTCTGTCCTAGTGTCCTCCTCGTGTGTTCTTATGAAAATAACTATTGCAGCTGGAAGATGATTCTATTGGTCCAGGCAAGCAGGAATTTGATAGCGAGGGACAACTTCTTTGCCCATCATACTATGTTGCTTTGAGTTCAGATAATTCATGGTATCTATTCACAGAAAAATGGATAAAAACTGTTTACCAGACAGGTCTACCTGCTGTTCCTTCAGTGGAGGGTGGGCCACTCCCTAGAGAAACCCTGAAGCAGCTCCTTTTGCGTGAAGACATGATCTGGGATAAAATCGCAAAATCAGAACATGGTTTTTTGTTATGCATGGACGGATCCCTAGACACATGGTCGTGGAGTCTAAATGTTCCTGTGCTTAATAGCCTCTCAGAAGACGACAAGGTTTGCACTTACTCCTTGGCTTTCCCAATATTTCGTGCTTTTATTGTAAATTAGAGTTATCTGTTACTACCTCCGATCCATAATAAGTGTCGCAGTTTTGAACTAACCCCAGTTCAAAACTGCGACACTTATTTTGGATTGGAGGGAGTACTATCTTTAAAAGATATTGATTTCTCACAAGATTCACTAAGTGTTCATTTCTCCCATCTGTGTCTTGTAATAGGTTGTTTAATCATAGTGGTCGGACCATATGACTCTAGGAGTAATATACCGTAGTACTGCCAGTTCTTTTCATTTGTGTCTTCTAATAGGTTGGTCAATCATGTCGTCAGACCAGTAATACACTGCTACTGAGTACTGACAGTTCCTTCTAATGTTAATAGATAACCAACGTAACATGCACATCCTCATTTCATATATTATCATTTAATGCTATTCAAATCATGTCTGGTATGAAGTTATGCATTATCATTTGCAACTTGCAGTTCTGTTGACGTTTTAGCATGCAGTTCTGTTGACGTTTTGGCGTTGAACTAGCAACTTGCAGTTCTGTTGACGTTTTGGCATTGAACTTGCAACTTGCATTTCTGTTAGCATTGAACTTTTTTTTGTTACTCTTTCTTCACAGGTGGAACGATTCTCCCAGGAACATCAGGCCGCTGTAGAATCTCACAAGCAACAGAGGAGGAAGGTTTCACAATTGAAGAAAACAATCAGAAGTACTAAGGGTTTTAGAGAATTTCAAAAGATCATTGACATGAGAAACTTTACAAAAGAAAAGATTGAGCGTTTGGAAGCTAGATCCCGTCGTTTGACTAGACGCATAATGCAAATTGAACCAACTGGTTGGAAAGAATTTTTGCAGGTAACCATGTATGCTTTTATATGTTTGATGAACCTATCTAATTGAACTATATAGTTGTTGAAAGCACTCTGGTATTTTTTGTATCGTATCATTATATGTATAGAGTACATTGAGTTAGTTACTTCCACTTCATGCATTAATTAACTACGTAACTGAACCACATGAGACCGAAAATATATTGAAGTCATTGTAGCATGTCCTGTTGCTTCCTATCGTGCCCCCATTCAGCCCCAGCCAGTGCTCCTTGACCACCTTTCATTCTTCCACTACACTAATTAAACACTCCCTCTGAACCATCTCATGTGTAATATTTTGTTGAAAATATATGCTGTTTCTCTATAAAATGCCATGATTTGGTGAAAGCATTCAGGATCTTGTGGATAACCAGTATGATTGCACAATACTAAGTTACAGCCTTATGCTTGTCCTCGGTAAGTAGTTTCTCAGACATTAATTTTTGATTCTCTCAATGGATGTTTACCAGATTAGCAAAGTCATACAAGAGGCTAGAGTGTTAGATATCAACACCCAAGTAATCTATCCTTTGGGTGAAACGGCCGCAGCCATACGAGGGGAAAACGAACTCTGGCTTGCTATGGTTCTTAGGAACAAGGTCCTTTTGGATCTGAAGCCATCTCAACTGGCAGCAGTGTGTGGAAGCTTAGTGTCAGAAGGGATCAAACTTCGTCCTTGGAAGAATAGCAGGTACACATTTCAACAACGGCACCTATTTCTCATGCTTACAACTTGCTATGGCTATTGGCTTGTAAAGCCTCCTGTTATGTCATGTTTATACCTGTACAGCTGTCCCTATCCTTCATGTTGTGGCCCGAATCTGTGGAAATACACTGGCATATAATATAAATCAATTGGACCATCAATCCCACGTGCTGTGCTAAATTGCGGACCAGCATATTTGCTGCCCCAAATAAGCTTTGTATTGATGCAGTTAATATTTACACGAGTACATGAACTGAACTCTCCAATGGTTGATCAATATGCTTCATCATCAATAAAAAATGTTTATCCAATCAGTTGTCACCATATATTGCCGTGGCCTATTGAGTGACAAATATGTTCATACCATAGAAGGTGCAGCCAGTAATATTTTGTGTTATCATTTACTTAAAGTGATACCATAGAAGGTGCAGCCAGTAATAGTTTCTGTTATCATTTACTTAAAGTGAGAACTCCAGTGTATTCAATCTCCAGCCCAAAAATTGTCAACGTTTTTGAATAAAAATACTTCCTCATGTGTTTTCTTAGGCACCATGGTGATTGTTTAAAATTTTGCAGTTTTGTGTATGAACCATCTTCAGTTGTTGTTGGTGTCATAAACTATTTAGAAGAGCAGAGAAACTCACTCCTCGATCTCCAAGAGAAACATGGCGTAAAGGTTTGGCACATGATGTTCCTATTCTCCTGTGTCTTTAAATCAATAGTTGCCCTTGTTACTTTTCTCATTCACTTGCTTCTTGGCGTACAGATACCTTGCGAAATAGATACCCAGTTTGCTGGAATGGTTGAAGCCTGGGCGTCAGGGTTGACATGGAGGGAGATAATGATGGACTCTGCAATGGATGATGGAGATTTAGCCCGTCTGCTGAGACGAACGATGGATTTACTAGCTCAGGTATGTTATTGGGTGTGCAGATTCTGTATATCTCCAACGTGTTGTTAATTTTGTTGTCAATTTTCATGGTAATATGTACTTGATTTGTTTTGTTCCTTAAGTTCGATGATATGTTAATACTGTTCCTTTTTTACTTTTCTGGGCAACCTTACAGTCCTTAAGCTCGATTATACTATACTATGATCTGCATTACATTGCATAATACTCGCTGTGTTATATTCCAGATTCCAAAATTGCCAGATATAGATCCGGTTCTCCAGAAAAATGCACAAATTGCTTGCAGCGTCATGGATCGAGTACCGCTAAGTGAGCTTGCTGGCTGAAAGCCTGTAAATTGTAAGTACCACATTGGTCATTTGTTGTAGGTAGGCAATTCTTTGTTGTACCATGGACAAATGGTTACCAGTTAGCTAAAATATCATTTTTTTTATGGTTTGTTGATATCTGCACATCAAATTCAATTTCTGGATATATGTAATTGTATCTACTGTTGCCGACATGGATCTCATGTAAAGAACTGGAGAAAAGAACCAACATAAACAATTTCCTTATGTACAGTCTGCAGCTAACCTAAACCTCCAAAACAACCAATTCAAGCCAATGCAAACAATCTCCATTTACACCTCTCCATACATTCTATTCCTCATCACTGCTTGAATCTGAGTCTGCGCCGTCCTTCATAAAGTGCGCTGGCAAGTTTGGGAATCTTGGCATGACCCTCTTCCTTTTGCTATCTGCTTCTTCTGGTGGCGGTTTGTGAGCCGGTGGTGCTGCCGCCGCACCACCAGCCACCGCCTTAGCACCATCAGCTGCCCCCTTAGCGGCCGTCGAGGCCGCCGCTGTTGTTTGCTGTGATGATGGGGGTGTTGGCTTCTTTTGCTGCTGCAGTCTTCTCTTGATGTCCACACATGCCTGGTCCACCATCCCCAGGAAGTCCCTCACAATGACGAACAACTGGAGGGGATGAGCATTCCTGTCCTTGGTAGCACCTGCATGGTAGTACTCCGTTGTCCGCTGAACCAGATCAAGGACCTTCTCCTGCACTCCACTCAGTGCCTTCAGCTCTTGCTCCGCAGCATTGACAAAGCCTCTCAACCCTCTTGAGAATCCATCGTCCCCGCAGGTCTCCAGGAGCTTCTTGATGCCCACGAGTCGGTTGCCTAAGATTGCGCATTCATTGGCAGTCACATCGTAGTCCACAGTCGCAGCCTTCTTCACATTGGCGAACTCACTGCTGAGACCTCCAACAATGGGCAATCCTAGGTTCAAGTACTCGTTCTGCCTGTCCTCGCGTGATGGCCCCTGGCCAGCGGAGCCAGCTGCTGAAATTCCGCCAACAATGCTGCTCTTGGAGAGGCTACCAGAGCGGCGGACGCTGTAGTTGCGGTTGACAGCAAGGCGTTTCCCCTCTGCGCGCACAACCTCCTCGATGACAAAGTGGAGCAGCGTGGTGCCTCCATCAGTGCTCTTCACGTCATTGAGCTTGCGCAGTGCTGTGAGGTTGAAGGCCTGCGCGTTCCCCCGCGCCGTGCCGGCATTCATCCGGTTGCCCGCCTTGAGCACCGCCTCGAGGAGTTTAAAGAACAGCCCCTTTGTCCTCAATTCCTGGCTCGCCATCTCCAAGGTCTGGAGCGATTGCTTGAGCACAGCAATCTCAGAACCGTAGTTTACCTTGAATAGCAGTGCATTGACACGGGCAAACGGGTTGGGCACGTCGAGCAGGAGCCGGAGAAGGAAGGCCTCTGCGGGGGCAAGCCTGTCGGGGTTCCCAGAGAACTTCAGGATGGTGGCCTCTTCCTCCTTGGAGATGCTGAGCCGGGACAGCTTCTCGAGGACGTCCGTGCCGAGCTCGGTGTTGCCATCACGCAGCGCGTCGATGATCTCGTCCCGCCCCACGGTGAGGGACCGGAGGATGATGGAGATGTTGTGCGACTTGCGTGGCTCAATCAGGAATATCTGCTCTTCCGAGGTCGAGCGCCCGAGGCCGCTCGACGCGTCCTTGGCGTCCGCGGATTTCGTCTTGCGGTTCACCGCCGCGGTGCCGAACAGCGCCTCGATGGTGCCTTCATCCAAGCTGCAAACACGTCAGAGTAACAACACCGTTAGAACGTTCTGAATCGATCACACAAAGCTGGAAAACAAAAAACCCCAGTTTCTGAACACTAGCTTAGTATAGTTTCCAATCATGTATCCAATCGGTCACTAGGTATGATTCTCTTATGACTGGATGGGTGACGTGGCAGAGCTAATAATGTCCAGCGCAAGCTGACGGAGAAAAGTGGGTGACATCTTGACCGGGTTCAAGGCGTCCACATCCTGCTCCTAAATCCTCCCATCATTGCTTTGGAACTGGGGCTACAGCGACCCGTCCCCATCCAGATTCTTTACGCGATCAAACAAGCTAAACAATAGCACAAAATCATAAGTATACGGTTGATTCTGTCAAGGTAGATAGCAAAGCAAATGTGAATTGAATTTCATGCTCGTTCAACGAAAAGCACGCCGCGCCAACTCGTATA
>NC_041390.1:559415126-559440762 GCF_002162155.2 Triticum dicoccoides | reverse complement strand
CGCAAGAGAACGGCCAAAGGTGGCCGTCTGTCCTTATCGTGGCTTGCCAATAGGGGCTCCAGAATCCAGAGAGAACATACGCGCACAAAAAGGCACCGTGATTTGGGTCGGGCGCCCTTTCGAGGATGCTGCGACGTGAGTCCACCGGAAAAGCGACATCCTGGGTTCCTGATCCCATCGGAGAATCCGCCGACGATCATGGCTGCCATGCCAGCGAAAAGGGCCCCTTTTTTGCGCATTCAGGGCCTTTTCAGTTCTCACTACGCGCATCATCTTCAGTTTCTGCACACTACAGCTACCATTATGCTGCAAGTAACTCAGCTAGGGTGCTAATCGAGCGATGTTTCAGAGAACGTAATGCTAGTGGGATTTTCTCGGTTCATGCCTGCCTGATGGTCCTGCTTTCGTCAAGGTTCAGGGTTCCATCCATGCATGACTCACTGTTCGTGCTGTAGCTAGCACTACATTCCTATGCAATCAGTAATGACCGGTACTGTACCCAGTAGTAATGCACGAGAAGCACAGAGAGAATTAAACGTCTGTATACGGGCTACGGCAATGGTGAACTGAAATGAGAAGCGGGGGCGTTTAATTCAGGAGCTGCTTACTTGAATGAGCCGCCGGTGAGCTTGTCCCACACCATGGAGTGGTCGGTGGCCGCCACGTTGACCTTGTCCCAATGCAGCGGCTTCAGCTTCGCCAGGTCGTCTGCGCCGGATGGCCCGCCCGGGGCCGCCGGTGGCCTCGAGGACGACGCCCAGGCAGGCGGCGGAGGAGGCCCTCCCTTCTTTCCACCGGGGGGCGGGGGCGGTGGCGGCCCTCCCTTCTTTCCTCCGGGCGGCGGTGGCGGAGGCGGGCCTCTGGGTGCTGGTGGCGGCGGCGGCCCTTTGGTTGCTGGTGGAGGAGGTGGACCCTTAGGCGCTGGTGGCGGCGGTGGGCCTTTAGGCGCTGGTGGTGGCGACGTGGTGGCCATTGGTGGTGGTGGTGGTGGCGGGCTTCCTCTTCCTGGCGGGCGCGCCAGCGATGCCGATGCGCTTGGTGGGGCGGCAGGGGCTGGTGGCGGGGACGGGCGGGGGATAGAGCTGACGGCGATCGCCGGCGGCGGCGGCCGTGCGTAGGCCTCGGGGGCAGCCACGGAGAAGGACGAGCTGGAGCTGGCGCTGGGCGGGCGCGGCGACTCGTCGAACACCGCGGAGGCGGAGTCCAGGGAGCCCCTGGGTATGAGCGGTTCCTGATCTATCTTGCCCTTCCTCGGCCGCGGCGGGGAGGGAGCCGGCGACCCCTGCGCCTCCGGCCACCTCTCCGCGCGGCTCTGCCGGGGCGGCGGCTGCGGCGGGCGCCAGCCCCCCGCGGGCTTCCTCCCCCTGCCGCCGCCGCCCTCGCCCTCCTTCTCGAACTCCCGCCAGTATATCGCGTCGAGCCCGTTCTCGTCCACCATGCCGCCGCGGGGCGGCCGCTTCGGCGCCCTCTCCGGCAGCTTGCCGGCGAGCGCGGCGTCCTGGGGCCGGTTGGAGTGCCCGTTGCCGCCGGCGTGCGTGAGCTCCTTCTTCTTGCCGTGGCGGAGGAAGAGGAAGAAGGCGAGGCCGCAGAGCGCGAAGCTGCTCAGCGCCGTGCTCACCACGGCCACGGCGATGTCGCTGCGCTTCGTGGAGGAGGAGGAGGACGAGGAGGCGGACTGCGGGGGCAGGACGGCCGGGCCGGTGGGGGACGGCGACGGGGGCACGATCGGCGGCGGCGGGGCGGCGACGGCCGGGGTGCGCGTGGAGGGGAAGCGGGTCTGGACGTTGCGCTGCGTCGGCGGCTGCCCGGTGGCCAGGGGGCAGAGGGCGGCGGCGAGGAGGATGAGGACGGGGAGGAGAGGGGACGGAGCCATCGCCGTGGCCAGGGGCGGGGAGGGGAGGATGGAAACGCGACGGACGGAGGTGAGGATTGACTTGCGGAATCGATATTCTGCTCTGGCTGGCTGGTGCCGCAGTTGTGCTGCCTGCCTTGCCGGCGGCTGCGTTATTGTTGTGCTGGGTTGGGACTTGGTGGTGGTGCGTTTTGACTTGTTCGGGTTGGGTTTGGTTGGGTTTTGTTTGTTTACTGGGTCCGGCCGAGCGGCACGATGGTTGGGCGCTCGGGTCCGGGAACCGAAGCCAAGACGCGTTGCCTGGCGTCGCGAGGAAGGAAGGGAAGGGGAGGAGCCAAAAACAAACCGCGCGGGCGCCGCGTCGGGTGAGGCCGCCGTCGCCGTTGCGCTGCATGCGCTGCGCTGCTGATCTACTACCCCTCCTTTTGTTTCGTTGGCTGTTTGCTCGGACGCGGAACGGACGCAGCGGGCTCCGTGATTCATTCCGGACGGTTGACCGCACGCGGCCACCGGCCAACAGAGCTAGCGGACCGGACCACCACCCCCACGCGCTCCAAATGCACTATACTTTGTGCCCGGTATGAACGCACTGCGGTGCTGTGCTTGGCTCAACTCAACCATCTGCGCGAGTGGTGGGGTGGGGTGGGGTTTGGTTTGGACGCGCGTGGTTGATGGACGGCCGGGCGGGATTCCCGAAACCCGAGATCGCGATATGGAATTTGGCTGGCAGACGAGACGACGCCAGCCGCAGTGAGCTGGCGGATCGTCGTCGCCCAGTGGCCAGTGCCGCAACGACGCCAAACGTCCAAAAACCTGTCCTGCAGGCCGAACGTTGGCTTCGTGACCGTAATCACCCCAGGAGGGGAAAAAGTCCATTTTAAACCTTGAATTTGTAGGGGTTCGACGAAATGAACCCCCAAGTCAAAATCCCGGTCGATTGCACCTTGAACTATGTAATCCCGGTCTAAATCAAACCCTGGCAAAAATCAACCGGGATTTGTCTAGCTGGTGGGCCAAGGAGCGGCATGTCAGCAAATCGACGCACATGACGCACGACAGGGCCGGCCCAGCAACCCGCCTGTTGCCTCGCTTCCCTTTCCGAGAGAAAAAAAATAATTAGCGAGTACCATGACTCGACCCCACGACCGCCTAGACGAACCACGAGCCATTAGCCACTACACCGTACACAACAACTTGAAAATGTTGGTGCAGAAATCTATAAGAATAGACAACAGTTGAGATTGGAAAACATTTTCAAAAATATTTCTTGAAAATTGCAAGCAGTTTTAAGATACCGCACTTTTTTGTATTCCATATTTCTGGAAAAGTGAAGATGTTTTGTAATTCTGATTTAAAAATTAACACGAACAAAATTTGCAAACCCCAAACAGATTCCAAAAACGCGAACAATTTTAAAAAAACAGGAAAACAAACAAATTATGAAAAACACGAACACTTTTTTAGATTGTGAACAGTATTTAGTATTTTTAGAAAATATATAACAGGATTTTTTTTAATTTAGCGACATAAAAGTTAAAACAAAAACATTTTTTAAAAAGCAAACAAAATTTGTATTGTACGCATTTTAGGAAACGCGAACAAAAATGAAAAAGGTGTGTGGAAGATAATTCAAACTCGCGGCAAATATATGATAGCATTTTTGAAAAAAGTATTAATAGATGAACATTTTTGTAATATATGTTGAACAATTTTCTAAAAAATATTCAACAATTGTGCTATATACACTGAACAAATTTCTAATACAAGATGAATTTTTTTATAAATGAGTGAAATTTTTGGAAAGTACCTTGAATATTTCCTTAATCCGTGAAAAAGAAATGAAAGAAAAAAGAAAAGATAAAAAGAAATAATAAAGAAAAAGATCCACGAACACATTTTCAATTTAATAGTTTGTTTTTCCGAAACTGTGATTTTTTCCCAAATCCATGGACTTTTCTTTTGAAAACCCATGAACTTGTTTTCAAAATTGTTGAGCTTTTTCTAGATCCGTGAACTTTTTTTAATAAAACTTGTGAACTTTTTTTATTTTTGAAATTCTAGTTCAGAAGTTTCTTTTTTTTCGATCAAACAACACCAACATTGGGTCTCGTGTTTGAGCCAGACCGGTTATTTTTTTGTTGTTTAACGAAAATAATTATGCGGGCCGGCCCAGCAGGAGCAGAGTGTAGGGCCCTTTGCGGATTTTTGTTTTTGAACCGAAAAAATAAAGCGGGCTGGCCCAGCAGGAGCTGGTGGGCGCCCTCTGCGAAATGTCCGAATCCCGGCCATCCAAATGACCCGAAGGTTCGATTTAGACCGGGATTACATAGTTCAGGGTGTAATCGACCGGGATTTCGACTTGAGGGTTCATTTCGCCGAACCCCTACAAATTCAGGGTTTAAAATGGACTTTTTCCCCCCAGGAGGTTTTAGGAGAGTCACGCGGAAGAGGCTGTTTTTGGAGAGCCCTTGCTTCGCCGTGTTCCGGCGCTTTGGGCGCGCCGTAGGTGCTGCGTATGCATGCCATTTGCCCGCGGTCTAGCGCTGACTGACGGTGACGCGCGGTGGCATTGCTCGTGGGGATGGTAGCGGTCTCAATCTGAGGACTGCTGTTCCTCGCCCCTTACTTTAGGAAAACATTTGTTTTAAGCCGACTGATAACAACGAAACTTAAACCGTCACACTCGCTGGACACATGTCCCTTGTGGCGCCCGCTCGTCGCCCCAACTCCTAGCGTTATCTTCAAGCCATCCACACGTTTCCTCCAGTCTCATTCCTTTTTGGACGCCATAGCCACCATCCCCGCAAGCTCGCCATGGCCCATCTCTCCTACTTTGATCCCCGCATCTCCTTGGTTCATCCCTGCCTGCTCCATCTCCTTGGTTCATCCCGCCATGGCCGCACCTCTCCTGCTTCACACCTCGCCATCTCCTTGCTTCATCCCCGCTCGATTCTTCTTCATCCCGTCATGGCCGCACATGCTGATTTTTTTTTCATGGTGTGGGCGGCGATGCGAGGGGTCCAGCGAGGTGCTGCAGCCGTTGATGGTGTCTCAAGGCGGAGCCTCTCGCCGCACTTGCCGCAATAGGGAGGCCGAGGAGGAGGTGCAAAACATCAACAAGCTCAACCGCTCGACGATGCAGGGCTGCAACAGCCGGTGAAGCAGAGGGGGCTCGCCGGTGTTGCGATGAAGCATCGCCGGGGGGCCGCCGGAGCTGCAGTGAAGCACGTGGGGTCGTTGAAGCGTCGCCGGAGCTGCAATGAAGCGTCGTCGGAGTTGCATTGAAGTGCCGGAGGGCCGTTGAAGCTTCGTCGGCATTGCAATGAAGCGCCGACGGAGCTGCAATGGAGCGATGGCGGGCACCGGCGGTGTTGCGCGGGGCTGCCAAGGGGAGCTTCTGTGTGGTGTTGCTGCCATGGAGGAGCTGCCTCATCCTGCGGCTGTGAGCGTCTAAATCGGACGGCTCTTGGGGTGGTTTAATTCTGCTAAACATCATCCGGATGATTTGTAGCAGTGGCCTTACTTTAAGGTTTTCGGCTAGCGGGACGACCACGCATTTCCGCAGCAAGATTTCTCGACCGATGGAGAAAAAGAAATAATTATATTAGAGCATCTACAAACCATAAGTACCAAATTTCGGTCCCCAAATGCTCGGTCCTGTCCGCAGGCGGTGATGGGACATCACACAAATTTTCTCCTCTACTGGATGCATCTAAACCGAATAACCGATTTTATATTAGCTCATGTAACGTATTATGTAGCTAAACACATTGTCATCGGACTACCAAAAATTGGCATGCCCTACCAACTACGAACGAAACGATGACCGAAGAAGTTCATCACGGTCGGCCTTGCCCTTCGCGTCGTCCTTGCGATAGTAGCGGTCGAAGACGCGGAATGGATCGAGGCGGAGCTGTCCGATCCGTCGCCGTCCTCGTCTTTCTACTCCTTGGGAGGTGGTGGTGGGGGAGTCCGACCATGGCGTGGACCGCCCGGCTTTGGTCTTTTGCCATCGCCTTGAACGCCTCCCCCACTGCTTCTCGGCTATGCGGGCACAGAGGGATTCCTCCAATGCCGCCTCGCGAGTTGCCGAAGCCTCCTTTGCGCCGCGATCTGCCGTGTCCGCCTGCGCCACGAGGGCTGCAGCAACCGCCTTCGCTTGAAGCTCCACCTGAAGCCTCACGTGGCAGGCACGCCGCCCCTCCTGTACGGATTCACGTCTCGTCACGGAGGTGCAAATGGCCTCCGTTTCGGCGCCCGACGCTGCGGGGACGGGTGACGGGGCCACGACCCGGGGTACCTGACTTGGCCGGACCAGACAAGGACATGGGTCGACGGCCAGGGCCTAGACGGCAGAAGGAACCGACCTTGCCACTGTTTGTTCTCCAAGGCAAGGGCGACGGCGGCGAAGATCGCATCGGGCCACCCTGTAAACCCTAGACCCCCCTGTCTATATAAGGGGAGGTCTAGGTATCCTCTAGATCATCCAATCTTAGATCCAGAAACTCTCGGTAGCAACCTCATACACCATTGTAATCCTCTGCACGATGTAACACCCTCGATGCGACTATATCTTCCACGTGTCGAGGCACGACTTAGAGGCATAATCGCATTGAAGGCATATGTCGCAAGTAAGGCAATCTTCACAACATCCCATGTAATATAAATAATAAAGGGGCGAAACATAGTTGGCTTACACTCGCCACGTCAATCAAGGTACAGAAATAACATTACATCATTCAAACACTCATGGCCCAACTACGGCGCCAAAATAAAAGATAACCCAACATGCGACACGGTCCCGATCACCCCCAACTGGGCACCACTACTGATCATCAGGAAAAGAAACATAGTATCGTTGAGAGTCCTCGTCGAACTCCCACTTGAGCTCGAGCGCGTCACCTGGAGCGGAATCATCAGGCCCTGCATCTGGTGTAATAGTAATCTGTGAGCCACAGAGACTCAGCAATCTCGCACCCTCGCGATCAAGACTATTTAAGCTTAATAGGTAAGGCAAGGTAAATATGTGGAGCTGCAGCAAGCGACTAGCATATATGGTGGCTAACCTGTTCGCAAAAGAGAGCGAGAAGAGGAGGCAAAGAGCGAGCGAGAAACTAGAGGGTAACCTGCGCAAGCATTACTCCAACACCGTGTCCACTTCCCGGACTCCGCCGAGAAGAGGCCATCACGGTAACACACTCAATTGATTCATTTTAATTAATTTAAGGTTCAAGTTATCTACAACCGGACATTAACAAATTCCCATCTGCCCATAACCGCGGGCACGGCTTTCGAAAGTTCAAATCCCTGCAGGGGAGTCCCAACTTAGCCCATGACAAGCTCTCATGGTCAACGAAGGAATAGACCTCCTCCCGAGACGTTCTGATCAGACTCGGTACCTCGGTTCTTCAAGACACTTCGACAGGTTAAAACAAGACCAGCAACACCGCCCGAATGTGCCAACAAATTCCTATAGGAGCTGCACATATCTCTTTCTCAGGGCACATTCAAATTGTCTTAGGTACGGGTAGGCCAGCCCAGAGTTGCCCCTGGTGGCCACCGACAGCTGACAGGTGGACCAACACTCAGAGGAGCACTGGCCCGGGGGGTTTAAAATAAGATGACCCTCGGGCTCCGGAAACCCAAGGAAAAAAGAGGCTAGGTGGCAAATGGTAAAACCAAGGTTGGGCATTGCTGGAAAAGCTTTAATCAAGACGAACTATCAAGGGGTTCCCATTATAACCCAACCGTGTAAGGAACGCAAAAATCCGGGAACATAACACCAGTATGACGGAAACTAGGGCGGCAAGAGTGGAACAAAACACTAGGCGAGAGGCCGAGCCTTCCACCCTTTACCAAATATATAGATGCATTAAGATAACAAGATAATATAATGATATCCCAATAAGTAGATAAATGTTACAACAAGGAACGGTCTCCAATCTTCACCTGCAACTAGCAACGCTATAAGAGGGGCTGAGCAAAGCGGTAACGTAGCCAATCAACGGTTTGCTAGGACATGGTGGGTTAGAGGTTTGACATGGAAATTTGGGAGGCTTGAAAGCAAGCGGTAGGCATCGTAGCATTGGCATAGCAAAAGAGCGAGCATCTAGCAAAGCAAAGATAGTAGTAATTTCAAGGGTATGATCATCTTGCCTGCAAAGTTGTCAGAGTTGACTGGATCCTCGAAAGCAAACTCAACCGGCTCCTCGTTAGCGAACTCGTCTCCCGGCTCTACCCAAACAAGACAAACAAGCAACAAGGACACAATCAACCACGTGCAAACTCAAACAACATGATGCAATGATGGTATGCTATGCGGGATGCGATGCGGGATGCATATGCAAGATGTGACAGGGAAAGCATGAACCTGGCCTCAACTTGGAATTCCAAGTGTGCCACTGGAAAGATGAGATGAAATCGCTTGAAAATGATATAAAGAACGCCGGAATCGGAGTTACGGTTTGGAAATGGCAAGCGATTCAAATATGACACCGGTCTGCGATTTACAGCAAGTAGCCATCTAAATGCAACAAGATGAACATGCTACAGTACCCAAACATGGCATAAAAATACGTGGCAGGAATCCATTCATGATGCTTAACAAAAGTCTAGCACTGAGCTACGGCCAAATCATCCATTAACAGGTTCAAACAAGCATGGCAAAAATGCATATGGAAAACAGATTTCAGACTTACTGAAATTAACACTTGTCTGGAATTTCAGATCAGATAGCACTCTTCGGAGCAACAAAACTATATGCTACAGGACCAGAACATGGCAAAGTAAAACATGGCATGGAGCTACTCAAAAAGCTTAACAAAAGTCCCTTAGTGACCTTGAGCCAAAAGGGATCAGAAAACACATTTGCAAGCATGTGAACATGGCAAAAGCATAATCAGTTTTCAGACTTAGTGAAAACTGGCACATGCTGAAAACAGATTTCAAGTAGGCATGTTTACGAGTTTGATGCACTCACTACGGAGCAAGTCATGATAAACTAAGCATACACCCATCAAGAATACACAAAATGCAATCTAGAAATGGCAAGAACAATAGCATAGCATGCATGGATCAACTACAACATCATCGGCAAAATTACTAACAAGTAGACAATCTGCCCGGAATCACGAAATAACAAAAGTAGAGCTCGATTGACTCAAGCTAGGGTGCTCCATAATTGCAAACAAAGACATGGATGGATAGAGCACTACAATATTAACAAAACATCCTTACTGATCATCCTCAAAAGAGGCACGGATTACTAGGAAACAATATGAACATATGGCCATATGAGATAAACAGCTCAAGGACTTAGTGGAAATGCTAAGTCCTTGAAATCAGCATTACCAAGTGCCTCACTTTGCAAGCTTGTGCTAGTCACCACACACATCACAAAAATACATGGGTTGCACCTCTGGAAAGATGGCAAAACCCTTAACAAAACATATGTAGAGCTCATGGGCATATCATGCACACAATAATCATGGCAAAAATGACAAATATCTAAATGGAGCAGCAGATCTGACAATTATCTCAAGTAGCACTCTTCTAACAGCATTCGGGCATCAAGATGAACTCAAATGAAAATGATGCAATGGAATGAAATGATGTACTCTTTGAGACGAACATTTTAATATGCTATATGCCCAAAACAGAGTTACGGATGCAAAGATATAGCATGATGAACAGGAGCACATGAACTAGGGTTTTGGGCAAAAAGTCAACCGAGGCGGATCTAGATCTGGGCACTATTCAGCTCGGCTCCCGAAGATCGACGGCGTCGGAGTTCGTGCTCGCCGAAGCTGCGGGGCGCCACCGGAGTCGAGGGAGAGGCGGAGAGGAATCGGATCCGGCGCGGGGAAGGCGGTTGACGGCGGGGCGGCGACCTTGGCGGCGGAGACGGGGGCGACCGGCCGTGGCGAGGCTCGAGGCGGGCTGGGTCGGCGGCCACCGGCGACGCGACGAAGCAGGGCGGTGCCGGCGAACTTAGGCGGCGCGGCGAGGGAGGAAGAAGGCGGCGGGACGCTGGAGTGGGCGGCGCGGCTTCGGGCCGGAGAGGGCCCCGCACGGGCTCGCGGGCCCGCGGGGTCGGCGGCGATGTGGGCGCCCGGGCGGGCGAATCAGGCGGTGCCACATGGTGGCGGTGGGAGGAAAACGGACATGTCCGTCGGCGGTTCTTGTGTCCGGCGCGCGAGGAGAGGGAGAGACTAGGGTTTGGTCCGGATTTCAGGGAAGGGATCTATATATAGGCATAGAGGGAGCTAGGAATGTCCAAATGAGGTGCGGTTTTCGGCCACGCGATTGTGATCGAACGCTCTAGATGATGGAGAGGGTTTTGGTGGGTTTTGGGCCAACTTGGAGGGGTGTTGGGCTGCAACACACACGAGGCCTTTTTGGTCCCTCGGTTAACCGTTGGAGTATCAAACGAAGTCCAAATGGTACGAAACTTGACAGGCGGTCTACCGGTAGTAAACCAAGGCCGCTTGGCAAGTCTCGGTCCAATCTGGAAATGTTTAATCCCCACACACGAAAGAAAGGTAGAAATGACCACCGAAGGAGAACGAAGCGCCGGAATGCAAAACGGACAACGGGGAAAATGCTCGAATGCATGAGATAAACACGTATGCAAATGCAATGCACATGATGACATGATATGAGATGCATGACAACGAAAACAACACACGGAGACAAAAACCCGAACCCGAAAAAATAAAATAACTTAAGGCCGGAAACGGCAAGAGTTGGAATACATATTGGGAAAGTCATATCCGGGGTGTTACACACGAGGTATCCGCTCACCATGAATAACAAGAATAAGCAGGATGTAGGGTATTAATTTTCGGAGGCCCGAACCTGGGTAAACTGTGTGTGCAGACTCCGTCCTGATACTTCCGACCTCGTCATGAACCCTATCGAGGGATCTGACGGCATTTCACTCCGTCAGCTGGTGCGCCAGGCACGGGCGACGTTGGTCGGAGACCTAACCCGGTGCGGAGAGTTAAAATAAGTCGGCAAGTTATTGAGGGGCCAAACCTTCATGTTCGGCTCCTTCGAGCTGGGCGTTGACAGTTCGGGACGACTCTTCGACGTCTCGCCCCCACCCTTCATCGACTACATGCGTTTCAGGACGATCGAGTTCGTTTACAATGAGCAAGGAAAGGCCGTGGGAACCTACCTCGGCCCGAACCACATCGCATGGGAATATGAGCAGAGCACCGCTCGACAGGAGAAGGGCTTCGCCAAACTGCCAGCCTGCCCACGAGACCTCTGTGAACATGATATTCACAACAGGGGACACACGCCGAAACTAGAAGCTCGCGCGATGTGCGATCTATATGGCGGAAAAGGCGACCAGCAAGCGGCTCGCATGGTCCAAGGAAATGGTGACCTTCGACGTCAGAGACCACCCAGAGAACGTCATCCATCCAGGCAAACACGCCCTGATACTAGATCCAATCTTGGGGGCTGCCGCTGTCGAGGCAACGAACGAGGGCTGATCCTAGCTACGACGTGCTACTTTTTGAGCTTGCGTTGATTTTTCCCTTGAAGAGGAAAGGGTGGTGCAGCAAAGTAGAGATAAGTATTTCCCTCAGTTTTGAGAACCAAGGTATCAATCCAGTAGGAGATACACGCAAGTCTCCAATCTATGCAACAATCAAACACTTGCACCCAACGCGATAAAGGGGTTGTCAATTCCTTCACTGTCACTTGTAAGGATGAGATCTGATAGAGATAGATATAAAAGATTACTAAAATGTAAAACAAAGTAAAAACAAATAAATCACAATGAGGTATTTTTTGTTTTTTGTTTTATAGATCTGAAAATATATGATGGAAAATAGACCCGGGGGCCATAGGTTTCACTAGAGGCTTCTCTCTTGAAGGAAATAATACCGTGGTTGAACAAATTACTATCGAGCAATTGATAGAAAAGCGTAAAGTTAAGACGATATCCAAGGTAATGATTATGAATATCGGCATCATGTCCGTGTCAAGTAGACCGACTCCTGCCTGCATCTACTACTATTATTCCACACATCGACCGCTATCCAACATGCATCTAGAGTATTAAGTTCATAAGAACGGAGTAACGCCTTAAGTAAGATGACATGATGTAGAGGGATAAACTCAATCAATATGATGAAAACTCCATCTTTTTATCCTTGATGGCAACAATACAATACGTGTCTCGCTATCCCTACTTTGTCACTGGGTGAGATCATCGCAAAATTGAACCCAAAACTAAGCACCTCTCCCATTGCAAGAAGAACCAATCTAGTTGGCCAAACCAAACCGATAATTCGAAGAGAAATACAAAGATATCAAATCATGCATATAAGAATTCAGAGAAGATTCAAATAATATTCATAGATAAACTGATCATAAATCCAGAATTCATCGGATCTCGACAACCACACCGCGAAAGAATATTACATCGGATAGATCTCCAAGAACATCGAGGAGAACATTGTATGGAGGATCAAAGAGAAAGAAGAAGCCATCTAGCTACTAGCTATGGACCCGTAGGTCTGTGGTAAACTACTCACGCTTCATCGGAAGGGTAATAGAGTTGATGTAGAAGCCCTCCATGATCGAATCCCCCTCCGACAGGGTGCCGGAAAAGGCCCCAAGATGGGATCTCACGGGTACAGAAGGTTATGACGGTGGAAAAGTATTTTGGTGGACGCTTCTGGTCATTTGGGAATATTTGGGAATTTATAGGCCAAATATTAGGGTTGGAGGAGCTCCAAGGGGACCACAAGCCCTCAGGGCGCCCCCCTAAGGCATGCCCCTGAGGCTTGTGGCCGCCTCGGGACTCCTCTGACTTCATCTCCAAGTCCTACTTGTGTATTCTGGTCCAAGAAAAATCATCGTGAAAGTTTTATTCCGTTTGGACTCCGTTTGATATTCCTTTTCTGTAAAATTCAAAAACAAGGGAAAAACAAAAACTGGCACTGGGCTATGGGTTAGTAAGTTAGTCCTAAAAATAATATAAAATAGCATATTAATGCATATAAAACATCCAAAACAGATAATAATAATAGCATGCAACAATAAAAAATTATAGATACGTTGGAGACGTATCACGAGGCATGTGTGACACTCGGATTTTATGAGTCCGGGCCCCTCACGGAGAGGTAATAACCCTACGCCTCGAGCCCAGGGGCTATGTTTCTCTAGTGTCTGAAGATTACAAAGGATGTGAACCTTTGTCTTAGCGCTATGGGGCAGCTTATATAGAGTTCGCCGCCCCTCATCATGGCTATGTTACAACGTGTCCGGACCGGTGACTAACTACACTTGCCTTATAATACAAGTCATATATACATGGCGGTTCATCCTCTTGGGCCTCAAGTCGCCACTGGGTCTTGGGCCGCCAACGGGCTCGTATGACCCACCATCTTCATAGGTAAGCCACCAGTGGTATGACCTGGCCCCTCCTGGGCGGTTCATACCAAATAGTCATATCCCCAACATTAGGCCCCAGGTTTACTTGAACTTGTTCATGTCAATATTCAATACCAGTCTTATCAAAATGTTTGCACCACTTATTGAGAAACCTTGTTGTAACCCTTCATGACGTCAGCTCACAGAATCTTCTTAAACCGCCATAACGTCACTTCACATTAATTGTGTACGCGGTTCAGAACATCTTAATTGATCCTTATCTTAATAACCATCCTGAAAATCGAGGCGTCCATATGGCCGCATGATGGTTTCAGCCTCCTTGATTCCCGCGCACGCCTTGTATCCACACCCCTTATAAATAGGGACAGGGGTCTTTATCATTTTCACCCCTTCCTTCATCTTCCTCGCGTCTCTTCTGTCGCTCAAGCTCCGCCGCCATGACCTTCAACCTCTGCACCGACCCAGGACGTTGCATCAACCTGATTGGATCAGAAACTCTGGCGCGCCACCGCTGCTCCTCATCTTCTGTAAGTGCACCTTTCTTTCCATCTCAGATCTGCGTTTAGGGTTTGGATAGTTCATCGGCGTTCTTGTTGTTCTTCGCTGTTTCTTTCAACTCAAGTGGCTTTTAATCTGGATAGGCTACGAACCTTGCGCGGAAAGTAGTTTTAGTATTCCCTTTTATTATTAGAGTAACATCTCCCCGTAGAAAATCTCATTGAAACATCCACACTTTCCACTATCGCCACCTTAGGTTTAGAATTTTACTGCCTTTCCTGAACTGTCATAGATCCAAAATTATAACTTCAGCTTGCGAAATCTATTTGTCCACCACTTAACAAATTTTTCATTTGATAGATCTGAAGCACCAACACTGCCATGACGGCTTATAACATAAACCATGACCCATTATATATCATTAGGCCCCATTAAGCCGCCATCATTTACTTCATAGTTAATAACTCTGCAACATCCTTCCGGTTTAACAACTGCATGCTTTGAACTGTATCTCTGTAACCATTAGCCTTGCACATCGACTTACACGATAATTTGTAACTCATCGGATATCTACTGGTCCAATAATCATCTTGAACCGCCTTGTGTAGGCTGTGCACCCAGCCATGACTAAGGCCGTCACCTCATGCGACTGGGTCCCGTCCATTGTTACCGAGGCAATGCTCCAGGAGTATGTCAAAATTGGCTTCTTACCAACAAAAAACATCATTTAGTGGCGTGTTCCAAAGCCAGCCGAAGTCAGACCTCACCCCCAGGATGGTGAAGTTATTGTTTTCATCGATCATATGAACCGAGCTTCTCACCGCCCGGTTCAAAATTCTTTCATGACGTTCTGCATTTTTTCCAACTTCGTCCTCAAGACATCGGACCCAATTTCGTGTCAAATATCTGCAATTTCCAAGTCTTCTGCGAAGTATATCTTCAAGAGGAACCTAGTGTTGAACTCTTTAGAGAGTATTTTTACTTGAACCGCCAAAATGAAATCACTGACGGGCCCAGTCAGGAGCTTGGAGGGATTTCAATTCAACGACGCAGAGATGCCATTTTTCCTTATGCTAAACTTCCAAGCCACCCCAAGGATTGGAATAAAACTTGGTTCTACCGTAAAGATACTTCTCCTGCTGATGAGAATCCCATGCCCGGCTTCTGTGACCAACGGTTCAACCTGAAGCATCCTCTCCCCGACCGACTTACCACTGCTGAACGAGCCAAACTTGTGCCTACCTTCTCAAAGGTCAGAGCACTATTGGGCAATGGATTGATTGGGGTTGATCTTGTTCGATGCTGGGTAGCTTGGAAGATCATACCTTTAAGCCGCCGGTCCAGTTTAATGTGCACATATACCGACGATACCAAGGACTCACTGCATTATAGTTCAACGCATTTGTCTGACAAAGCCATAAGTGAGATGACTAAGACTCTTCTCAATGAAAGTTTGGAGAGCTGCAGCCAAGTGGGGTTAAATACCTTCTGCACACTCAACTCGGCACCGGATGTAAGTCTGTCCGATTTATATATTTTACTTCATTGTTCATAGAACCTGGAAATCCCCAACCTTTATTGTAATTTTTTGCGGGCTAAATCAGCCTTTTGGGATAAAAGATATGATGAAAAAGCCACCAAGAGGGCCAGGACTAAGACTAAAATTGTGAAGAAGAACAAGAAGAAATCCACTGCTTCTGATCTGTTCAATTTGGACGAAGATGATGATGATGAGTCGGAGGTAGACCTTGATTCCCTTGTCTCTTTTTTCATCCATCTTATTGACACCGATTGCTATCAGGATGACGCGGAAACCAACCAGGCGGGTGATGACGATGTAACTATTATTTCCTCCGACTCAGAGCCCTTGCCAAGCCAGAAAATTCGACGAGTGATCCGGAAAGTAAGGTTTTCTAACCCTTTAGCTCACTTGGATCCCAACTTTATTTTAAAGCAATAACAACATGAGAACTGGTGCAGAACCCAGACCAGTGGAGGTGGAGAACTTTCCTCCAGCTTGCCCAACACGCCAGCCCCACGCAAGCGCCGGAATGAGGTACTTCCAAAAATTCCAACTCTTATTTATTCTCAGGTAGATTTTTATTCATCAAACGCCTAGTCCTCCTGACTCAAATTACCAGGGAACTTCTCATTCTTCGTCTGGCGATTCATCTCAGACTCTGCTTCCGGCTTTCAAGACCGCCCCTGGGTACCAACTTTATCTGAACTTTCCAGCATCTCTTAACTCATACTGACTTTGTAAATCCTCTTGTAGTGGGAAAGCAAAGCCTAGCAAAAAAGCTAAGGTAAACAATCAAACAGAAGATCCCAGGGCTCATGAACCAGAAAAGCAAGCACCTATTTCTGAGGCCTCCGTGCAACAACCGGAAGAACCTGTCAATGACCCGCCACCAGAAAATCGTGGTACCTCTGCTGATCACATAGTTGTTGACCCCTTGGGCACTGAACCGCCAAGCACAATCAAGCCTTCGGAACCAAACACTGAGGAAGTTGTGATCACTGACACTGGTTTCCAAAAACTAGGGAATCCTATTGCTCTAGCAAAGCATTCTGCCAAGGAAGAAATGGTTGAAAGGCGCAAGGTCAAATTTGACATGGCCAACTATTCTCATCTGAGTATGAGCGAAATCCTCTCCGGCTATCTTAATCAAATACACAGCAGCCGCGATTTGGAGATTGACATGGTCAAGCACATGTATCAGAAACATGAGGTATCAATTCTTGCCTTTATACAAGATATATTCCTTTCGCCCCCAAATCTACTGAGTATGATAGAATATAATAGACCGTAGACTTGTCAAATAGCCTTTAGCTTATACATCCGAATCAAAACCTGTAGCCCCCAAGGGCCGGCTTACACTTATCAAGATAAACCGGGGCTTTCAATAATCAATTTTGCACCTTTAGCCCCCAAGGGCCGACTTAAACTTTTTAGTTGAGCTGGGTCTTCAGTAATAATGATTAACTTTGCAGTTGTAGCCACCAAGGGCCGGTTGAATACATATGATTAAACCGGGACTTAACATTGTCAGATAACAAATCTCTAGTCACTCATGCAAACCAGGTTAACTTTTGAAAAAGCATGAACTGGGGTCATCTGACATTGTATCATAAAGGAAAATTGCGCATGCATTAGCCCCCAAGTGCCAAGTGCTATTGCTTGCAAAGGGCTTGGTACTTTAGCAATATGTAATGTGGTATAAAGAAACTTTCTGCATGCATTAGCCCCCAAGTGCCAAGTGCTATTGCTTGCAAAGGGCTTCGGACTTTATCAATATATACTGTTTCATAACTGTGCATATTTGTTTTGACCTTTTATATCGGGAAGCATCCAGTCAATTTCAATCTCAGCTGACAGATTTGAAAACCCGGCTTGAAGCAGAAAAAGTTGAACCCCGGAAGGCTGACTCCAAGTTCAAGTTTAGCTTGAATGAAAATCAAAAACTCAAAACTAAGTTTAATACTGAGAGAGCCACCTGGGCTGAAGAGAAAGCCGCCCTGATCCAAAGGGCTGAAAAAGCTGAGACCTCGCTAGAGGAGGTTACCACTAAACTTACCGGCTTAAAGCATCATATCAATCAGATGACCTTTTCTATCTTTGGTAAGATCTTTTATAGTGCAATGACTTTCCCATCCTCCATGTAATAAACCGCCGGGTGACTTACTCATAATATGCCATGCAGGTCCAAGAAGCAGCAATCTTGGGAGGGATATGCTGATTAAGCTCAAGGTGGTTTACACATTAGTTGAACAACTATATACTGGAGCTCAGCGCACCATAGCCTCCTCCTCCTCAAGCAAGCAAGCACCATCTCTTCTCAGCAATGTGTTAAGCCAACTTCATGCCTTGCCTGCCAGGATTGAAGAGAACAAACGGTCCGCAGCTAGAGCCGGTGCCAGTGCGGCTTTATGCCGGGCAAAGGCATGGCAGTCAGAACTAGACCCGGCCGAGCTAGCCACTGGTTGTCCCAGTTTAAAAGAGGACGGGTCTCTTTTTGACAAGAAAGACTTTGTTGCTTGTGTGAAAGAGATGCGTCCATTGGCGAGCCTGCTTGCGGAAGAAACATATCTAACCAAATATCAGGCGGCTTATACCGCAGAGAACCAGAAAATGCCCACGTCGGCTTACAAGATTGCAGATCTTATCCCTCCAATCTGTAAGCACACTTTTTTCCCTGAAATTGACCCGTCTGAGCTTGTTGATGACGAAGCTGAACTTCAAGCCTTGACTGGCATCAATTGGTCATCGACTGACTTCCAGACGGTGGAGGGAGAAGAAGAACCGGCGGGGGATGATCCAGAAGCATCGAACCGCCAAGACCAGGAGAACTAATTAGTTGGCCGGTTCTCAATTTTCAGCAGCAAGCATTGCTTGTAAAAACACTTAAGTCATTTGAGTTCACAGAGCTATGTAATAGGATAGTTAAACTCTGATCTACCGTGCCATCGTGCATGTTTTGCTTGCATAACACTGCTGATCCGTCATTTGAAGATCTGCCACTTATGCTCATCATATTATCAATATGCAGGTCAATTTTATCATTTTTCCTACACACAAACAGATCACAAGTGCCCCATGATATTTGCTCATACTGCCGGTTTATCATACTTGTGTAGTAAGGGTTACAACCCACAAATTGAGAGCGCAACGCCCTGTTCAATTGATTCATACTGCCGGCTTACAATGCCGCATGCAGCAAGGGGTAATATCCCAAAACTTAGAGCACAACGCTCTAAGCACATAAAATTATCATATACTGGCGACTTAAAGTCCAAAGCCAGGCCGGGTTAATAAACTCCGGCTAAATTCAGATATGAACCGTATGGCAACATAGCCCTCATCGGTTTTCAATCATGTATTAACATGTCACAAGAGATGAATCTCAAAAAATGTTCATATCAAACAAAAAACAAGGCTTTCATAGGCTGCCAAGCCTTCAAAATCAAGTGTTTTTAAGGGCTGCACAGTGGCTGAGTTAAACCTTCATTCAACCTTGTAAGCCGGGCCTCACACGACCAATCGCCATTTTAACTTTGACAAGTTCAGGGTCTTTATAAGATTGACTGTTAAGAATACGACGAGACATTCCAGGATTAGCTGGGCGGAGTGGCAGACTTAAAAAGGCAGGATAACCCGGATTTTTTGGTGAATACACCTGGCGTCAAAGCCTATTACCAGGGTGAATAAAGCTCTTGCCCATTAACAAAGAGCCCCCAAGTAATGTTTTATTCCAAGCGTACAAGCCGGATCAACAGGGTAGTCATAGCTATGCTCAATGAGTAGGAAGCCCCCAAGTATTTTGTAATCATGGCGTACAAGCCGAATCAACAGGGTAGTCATAGCTATGCTCAATGAGCAGGAAGCCCCCAAGTGATCACATGAAGTGACAATAAAGACTCACTATTCTCAGAAATGAAACGACAGAGGCCTGACTTAGCAGGGATAACGGCTTTATTATATTCATCATAATATATACACTGTCAAAATATGTACATCATAAGAGCCAGTGGCTCAGGTGTAATAAGGCCAAAGATGAGCAATATTCCATGGCCTGTGGGTCTCCTCCTCCGACGTGCATGAGTCCTTGTGATATCGAACATCGATAAGGTAGTATGACCCATTGTTCAGATTTTTGCTGCCCACAAAGGGTCCTTCCCAAGGTGGGGATAGTTTGTGCATATCAGTTTGATCCTGGATAAGCCGGAGCACCAAATCATCTTCTTGAAAGGTCCTCGTTTTAACCCGGTGGCTATGGTAACGATGCAGATCTTGCTGGTAAATCGCCGAACGAGCCGCCGCAAGGTCACGCTTGATACGCCTCCAACGTATCTATAATTTTTGATTGCTCCATGCTATATTATCTACTGTTTTGGACATTATTGGGCTTTATTTTCCACTTTTATATTATTTTTGGGACTAACCTATTAACCGGAGGCCCAGCCCAGAATTGTTGTTTTTTTTGCCTGTTTTAGGGTTTCAAAGAAAAGGAATATCAAACGGAAGGAAACCTTCGGGAACGTGATTTTCTCAACGAACAAGACTCAGGAGACTTGGACCCTATGTCAAGACACAAAAGAGGAGGCCACGAGGTAGGGGGCGCGCCTACCCCCCAGGCGCGCCCTCCACCCTCGTGGGCCCCCTGTTGCTCCACCGATGTACTCCTTCCTCCTATATATACCTATGTACCCCCAAACGATCAGACACGGAGCCAAAAACCTAATTCCACCGCCACAACTTTCTGTATCCACGAGATCTCATCTTGGGGCCTGTTCCGGAGCTTCGCCGGAGGGGGCATCGATCACGGAGGGCTTCTACATCAACACCATAGCCCCTCCGATGAAGTGTGAGTAGTTTACCTCAGACCTACGTGTCCATAGTTATTAGCTAGATGGCCTCTCTCTTTTTGGATCTCAATACAATGTTCTCCCCCTCTCTTGTGGAGAACTATTCGATGTAATCTTCTTTTTGCGGTGTGTTTGTTAAGACCGATGAATTGTGGGTTTATGATCAAGTCTATCTATGAACAATATTTGAATCTTCTCTGAATTCTTTTATGTATGATTGGTTATCTTTGCAAGTCTCTTCGAATTATCAATTTGGTTTGGCCTACTAGATTGATCTTTCTTGCAATGGGAGAAGTGCTTAGCTTTGGGTTCGATCTTGCGGTGTCATTTGCCAGTGACAGTAGGGGCAGCAAGGCACGTATTGTATTGTTGCCATCGAGGATAACAAGATGGGGTTTTCATCATATTGCATGAGTTTATCCCTCTACATCATGTCATCTTGCTTAAGGTGTTACTTTGTTTTTAACTTAATACTCTAGATGCATGCTGGATAGCGGTCGATGAGTGGAGTAATAGCAGTAGATGCAGACAGGAGTCGGTCCACTTGTCTCAGACGTGATGCCTATATACATGATCATACCTAGATATTCTCATAACTATGTTCAATTATGTCAATTGCTCAACAGTAATTTGTTCACCCACCGTAGAATACTTATGCTCTCGAGAGAAGCCACTAGTGAAACCTATGGCCCCCGGGTCTATCTTTATCATATTAATCTCCTACTACTTAGTTATTTCCTTTGCTTTTTTACTTTGCCTTTATTTTACTTTGCATCTTTATCACAAAAATACCAAAAATATTATCTTATCATATCTATCAGATCTCACTATTGTAAGTGGCCGTGTAGGGATTGACAACCCATATTCCCGTTGGTTGCGAGCATTTATTTGTTTTTTGCAGGTACGAGGGACTCGCGCGCAGCCTCCTATTGGATTGATACCTTGGTTCTCAAAAACTGAGGGAAATACTTACGCTACTTTGCTGCATCATCCCTTCCTCTTCAAGGAAAACCAACACAGTGCTCAAGAGGTAGCAAGAAGGATTTCTGGCACCGTTGCCAGGGAGGTCTTCGCAAAAGTCAACATACCAAGTACCCATCACATACCCTTATCTCCCGCATTACATTATTTGCCATTTGCCTCTCGTTTTTCTCTCCCCCACTCTACCCTTGCCGTTTTATTCGCCCTCTCTCTCTATCCTCAATCTCTTTCTCTATTTGCCTCTTTTGCCCGCTTGTTTTTTTGTTTGCTTGTGTGTTAGTTTGCTTGCTTGCCTCAATGGCTCTACCTAAATTTGGTGATCTCCACCTTAAAAGGTTAGAAGAGATCGAAAGCAATGTCAGGAGTTTTATGGTTTTGCAATTTGAACATAATAGTTTCTTCAGAAACGAGCCTAAGGAACAGAAAAGTTTTATGAGTTTTATGAATAAAGAGCTTGATGATATGTCTAAAGAATTCGATGGTTTAAGATCCCAGATTGCTCGTCTTGAGAAATTGACTGCTGAAATTTCGGATAAGCAGGCCACCTTAGTTAATAGGATGGCCGCTAAACCGGATTGCTATGAAAATAATGATGAAGATCTAAAAGTTATTGATGTGTCCCCTATTAAATCTTTGTTTTGCAATATGGATCTTAATAATGATGGGACTGAATATGATCTGCCTTTACCTAGAAGGCGTTCCAAGAATTCGGAATTTGTTGATCTTGATGCTAAAATTGATAAAAGTGGGATTGAAGAAATTAAAACCCTAGATGTTGCTAAACCCACTATTATGGATTTAAAGAAATTTAACTATGAAAATTGCTCTTTGATTGTATTTCCTTGTTGCAATCCGTGCTAAATTCTCCTCATGCTTATAGTCAAAATAAAGCGTTTACTAAACATATCGTTGATGCCTTGATGCAATCTTATGAAGAAAAACTTGAATTGGAACTTTCTATCCCTAGAAAGCTTTATGATAAGTGGGAACCAACTATTAAAATTAAAATTAAAGATCATGAATGCTATGCTTTATGTGATTTGGGTGCTAGTGTTTTCACGATTCCAAAGACTTTGTGTGATTTGTTAGGTTTCCGTGATTTTGATGATTGCTCTTTAAACTTGCACTTTGCGGATTCCACTATTAAGAAACCTATGGGAAGAATTAATGATGTTATTATTGTTGCAAATAGGAATTATGTGCCCGTGGATTTTATTGTTCTTGACATAGATTGCAATCCTTCATGTCCTATTATTCTTGGTAGACCTTTCCTTAGAACGATTGGTGCAATTATTGATATGAAGGAAGGAAATATTAGATTCCAATTTCCATTAAGGAAAGGCATGGAGAACTTTCCTAGAAAGAAAAATTAAATTACCGTATGAATCTATTATGAGAGCCACTTATGGATTGCCTACCAAAGATGGCAATACCTAGATCTATCCTTGCTTGTTATGCCTAGCTAGGGGCGTTAAACGATAGCGCTTGTTGGGAGGCAACCCAATTTTATTTTTATTCCTTGCTTTTTGTTCCTGTTTAGTAATAAATAATTTATCTAGCCTCTGTTTTGGTTGTGTTTTTTGTGTGTTTAATTAGTATTTGTGCCAAGTAGAACCGCTGGGAAGACTTGGGGAAAGTCTTGTTACACTTGCTGTAAAAAACAGAAACTTTAGCGCTCACGAGAAATGCTGCCATTTTTATTTGGAAAGTGATATTTAGTTAATTCTTTTTGCAAATGATTAATAGATAAATTTCTCACGTCCAGAAATTTATTTTAGAAGTTTTGGGGTTCCAGATCTTGTGCTAGCTACAGATTACTACAGACTGTTCTGTTTTTGACAGATTCTGTTTTTCGTGTGTTGTTTGCTTATTTTGATGAATCTATGGCTAGTAAAATAGTTTATAAACCATAGAGAAGTTTGAATACAGTAGGTATAACACAAATATAAATAAAGAATGAGTTCATTACAGTACCTTGAAGTGGTCTTTTGTTTTCTTTCGCTAACGGAGCTCACGAGATTTTCTACTTTAAGTTTTGTGTTGTGAAGTTTTCAAGTTTTGGGTAAAGATTTGATGGATTATGGAACAAGGAGTGGCAAGAGCCTAAGCTTGGGGATGCCCATGGCACCCCCAAGATAATCTAAGGACACCTAAAAGCCAAAGCTTGGGGATGCCCCGGAAGGCATCTCCTCTTTCGTCTACTTCTATCGGTAACTTTACTTGGAGCTATATTTTTATTCGCCACATGATATGTGTTTTGCTTGGAGCGTCTTGTATGATTTGAGTCTTTAATTTTTAGTTTACCACAATAATCCTTGATGTACACACCTTTTGAGAGAGCCATACATGATTTAGAATTTGCTAGAATACTCTATGTGCTTCGCTTATATCTTTTGAGTTATGTAGTTTTGCTCTAGTACTTGACTTATATCTTTTAGAGCACGGTGGCGGATTTGTTTTATAGAAACTATTGATCTCTCATACTTCACTTAGATTATTTTGAGAGTCTTAAATAGCTTGGTAATTTGCTTAAAGTCTTAATATGCATGGTATACAAGATTAATAATAAAGCTTTCTTATGAGTGTGTTGAATACTATGAGAAGTTTGATGCTTGATAATTGTTTTGAGATATAAAGATGGTGATATTAAAGTTGTGCTAGTTGAGTAGTTGTGAATCTAAGAAATACTTGTGTTAAAGTTTGTGATTCCCATAGCATGCACGTATGGTGAACCGCTATGTGATGAAGTCGAAGCATGATTTATTTTTTGATTGTCTTCCTTATGAGTGGCGGTCGGGGACGAGCGATGGTCTTTTCCTACCAATCTATCCCCCTAGGAGCATGCGCGTAATACTTTGCTTTGATAACTTGTAGATTTTTGCAATAAGTATATGAGTTATTTATGACTAATGTTGAGTCCATGGATTATATGCACTTTTCTCACCCTTCCACCTTTGCTAGCCTCTTTAATACTGCACACCTTTCACCGGTATCATACACCCACCATATACCTTCCTCAAAACAGCCACCATACCTACCTATTATGGCATTTCCATAGCCATTCCGAGATATATTGCCATGTAACTTTCCACCGTTCCGTTTATTATGACACACTCCATCATTGTCATATTGCTTAGCATGATCATGTAGTTGACATCGTATTTGTGGCAAAGCCACCATTCATAATTCTTTCATACGTGTCACTCTTGATTCATTTCATAACCCAGTATACCGCCAGAGGCATTCATATAGAGTCATATTTTGTTCTAAGTATCGAGTTGTAAGAAAAATAAAAGTGTGATGATCATCATTATTAGAGCATTGTCCCAGTGAGGAAAGGATGATGGAGACTATGATCCCCCCACAAGTCAGGATGAGACTCCGGACAAAAAAAAGAGAGAAAAAAAGAGGCCATAAAAAAGAGAAAAGGCCCAAATAAAAAATGAGAGAAAAAGAGAGAAGGGAAAATGTTACTATCCTTTTACCACACTTGTGCTTCAAAGTAGCACCATGATATTCAAGATAGAGAGTCTCCTATGTTATCACTTTCATATACTAGTGGAAAATTTTCATTATAGAACTTGGCTTGTATATTCCAATGATGGGCTTCCTCAAAGTGCCCTAGGTCTTCATGAGCAAGCAAGTTGGATGCACACCCACTTAGTTTCTTTTTGAGCTTTCATATACTTATAGCTCTAGTGCATCCGTTGCATGGCAATCCCTACTCACTCACATTGATATCTATTGATGGGCACCTCCATAGCCTGTTGATATGCCTAGTTGATGTGAGACTATCTTCTCCCTTTTTGTCTTCTCCACAACCACCTTTCTATTCCACCTATAGTGCTATGTCCATGGCTCATGCTCATGTATTGCGTGAAGATTGAAAAAGTTTTGAGAATGTCAAAAGTATGAAACAATTGCTTGGCTTGTCATCGGGGTTGTGCATGATTTAAATATTTTGTGTGGTGAAGATGGAGCATAGCCAAACTATATGATTTTTTAGGGATAACTTTCTTTAGCCATGCTATTTTGAGAAGACATAATTGCTTTGTTAGTATGCTTCAAGTATTACTATTTTTATGTCAATATTAAACTTTTGTCTTGAATCTTTCGGATATGAATATTCATACCACAATTAGGAAGAATTACATTAAAATTATGCCAAGTAGCACTCCGCATCAAAAATTCTATTTTTATCATTTACCTACTCGAGGACGAGCAGGAATTAAGCTTGGGGTTGCTTGATATGTCTCCAACGCATCTATAATTTTTTATTGCTCCATGCTATATTATCTACTGTTTTGGACATTATTGGGATTTATTTTCCACTTTTATATTATTTTTGGGACTAACCTATTAACCGGAGGCCCAACCCAGAATTGTTGTTTTTGCCTGTTTTAGGGTTTTGAAGAAAAGGAATATCAAACGGAGTCCAAACGGAATGAAACCTTCGGGAACGTAATTTTCTCAACGAACAAGACTCGGGAGACTTGGACCCTACGTCAAGACATAAAAGAGGAGGCC
>NC_041390.1:559316751-559414908 GCF_002162155.2 Triticum dicoccoides | reverse complement strand
GCGCCCTCCACCCTCATGGGCCCCTTGTTGCTCCACCGACGTACTCCTTCCTCCTATATATACCTACATACCCCCAAACGATCAGATACGGAGCCAAAAACCTAATTCCACCGCCGCAACTTTCTGTATCCACGAGATCCCATCTTGGGGCCTGTTCCGGAGCTCCACCGGAGGGGGCATCGATCACAGAGGGCTTCTACATCAACACCATAGCCCCTCCAATGAAGTGTGAGTAGTTTACCTCAGACCTACGGGTACATAGTTATTAGCTAGATGGCTTCTTCTCTCTTTTTGGATCTCAATACAATGTTCTCCCCCTCTCTTGTGGAGAACTACTCGATGTAATCTTCTTTTTGCGGTGTGTTTGTTGAGACCGATGAATTATGGGTTTATGATCAAGTCTATCTATGAACAATATTTGAATCTTCTCTGAATTCTTTTATGTATGATTGGTTATCTTTGCAAGTCTCTTCGAATTATCAGTTTGGTTTGGCCTACTAGATTGATCTTTCTTGCAATGGGATAAGTGCTTAGCTTTGGGTTCGATCTTGCATATCCTTTCCCAGTGAGAGTAGGGGCAGCAAGGCGCGTATTGTATTGTTGCCATCGAGGATAACAAGATGAGGTTTTCATCATATTGCATGAGTTTATCCCTCTACATCATGTCATCTTGCTTAAGGCGTTACTCTGTTTTTAACTTAATACTCTAGATGCATGCTGGATAGCAGTCGATGAGTGGAGCAATAGTAGTAGATGCAGGCAGGAGTCGGTCTACTTGTCTCGGACGTGATGCCTATATACATGATCATACCTATATATTCTCATAACTATGTTCAATTCTGTCAATTGCTCAACAGTTATTTGTTCACCCACCGTAGAATACTTATGCTCTCGAGAGAAGCCACTAGTGAAACCTATGGCCCCCGGGTCTATCTTTATCATATTAATCTCCTACTACTTAGTTATTTCCTTTGCGTTTTATTTTGCCTTTATTTTATTTTGCATCTTTATCACAAAAATACCAAAAATATTATCTTATCATATCTATCAGATCTCACTCTCGCAAGTGGCCGTGTAGGGATTGACAACCCCTATTCGCGTTGGTTGCGAGCATTTATTTGTTTTGTGCAGGTACGAGGGACTCACGCGTAGCCTCCTACTGGATTGATACCTTGGTTCTCAAAAACCGAGGGAAATACTTACGCTACTTTGCTGCATCATCCCTTCCTCTTCGGGGAAAACCAACGCAGTGCTCAAGAGGTAACAACGCTCCTCATCCAATAGGTCAATAGCATCCTGACGTGCTTTTTCATTATCAGCTTCAACATAAGCCGCCACACGAGGCGAATCATGACGGATGTCACTAGGGAGAACCGCCTCTGCTTCGTAAACCATGAAGAAAGGCGTGTAACCCGTATATCTGTTGGGGGTGGTATTGATGCTCCATAATACTGAGGGTAACTCCTCCACCCAACAACCCGGCATCCTCTGCAAAGGGACCATAAGCCGGGGCATGATGCCTCTCAAAATTTCTTGATTGGCTCTCTCAGCTTGACCATTGGACTGGGGGTGAGCGACTGACGATACATCAAGTCGAATATGCTCTCGTTGAAAAAACTCTTTCATAGCACCCTTGGACAAATTAGTGCCATTATCAGTTATAATAATGTGGGGGAAAACCAAAACGGAAAATCACCCTTTTGATGAATTGAACCGATGTTGCCGCATCACATTTACTTGCCGGCTCTGCCTCAACCCACTTTGTAAATTTGTCAACCGCCACCAAAAGGTGGGTCTTTTTATCCTTGGACCTTTTGAAAGGCCCAACATATCCAACCTCCAGACTGCAAACGGCCAAGCAATTGGAATCATCCTCAATTCTTGAGCCGGCACATGAGCTTGTCTTGAGAATTTCTGACAACCATCACATTTACTGACCAAATCCTCTGCATCAGCATGAGCCATCAGCCAATAAAATCCATGACGAAAAGCCTTGGCCACAATAGATTTAGAGCCGACATGATGACCACAATCTCCTTCATGAATCTATCGTAGGATCTCACGACCTTCTTCAGGAGAGATACAATGTTGAAACGCCCCATAACACTACAATGATGCAACTCTCCATTGACAATAGTCATTGACTTAGACTGCCGGGTTATCTGCCTGGCCAAAGTTTCATCGTCAGGTAACTTGCCCCGGGTCATATACGTCAAATATGGAACCGTCCAATTAGGAACAGCATGAAGAGCCGCCACCAGCTGTGCCTTCGGGTCAGGAATAGCAAGATTTTCCTCTGTAGGCAGTTTGACTGAAGGATTATGCAAAAATATCAAGGAAAATATTGGGTGGCACCGGCTTACGCTGGGATCCCAACCGGCTTAAAGCATCAGTCGCCTCGTTTTTCCTTCGATCAACATGCTCCACTTGATAGCCCTTGAAGTGACTAGCAATAGCATCAACCTCTCGGCGATAAGCCACCATGAGTGGGTCCTTAGAATCCTAAGTGCCTGAAACTTGCTGAGCTACCAAATCTGAGTCACCAAAACACCTCACCCGGCTTAAGTTCATCTCCTTAAGCATCCGAATACCATGGAGCAAGGCCTCATACTCAGCTGCATTGTTAGTACAAGGTAACATCAACCTTAAAATATAAAAAAAATTATCACCTCGTGGGGAAGTCAAGATAACTCCAGCCCCCGAGCCTTCCAACTGCCTGGATCCATCGAAATTAATAGTCCAATATGTGCTATCCGACTTCTCCTCAGGCGTCTGCAGCTCTATCCAATCATTTATGAAGTCCACAAGTGCTTGAGACTTGATGGTTGTGCGAGGCATATACTTCAAACCATGGGGTCCAAGCTCAATGGTCCACTTGGCTACCCGACCCGTGGCTTCTCTGTTTTGAATAATATCCCCTAAAGGAGCAGAACTAACCACAGTGATGGGATGACCCAGAAAATATTGCTTGAGATTTCAACTAGCCATGAACACCCCATACACCAGCTTCTACCAATGTGGATACCTCTGCTTGGACTCAATGAGCACCTCATTGATGTAATAAACCAGCTGTTGAACCGGATGCTCCTTGCCTGACTCCTTCCTTTCCACCACAATTGCCACGCTGATAGCTCGACTATTGGCAGCCACATATAACAACAAAGGCTCTTTATCAATGGGAGCAGCAAGAACCGGTGGCTCAGCCAACTGTTTCTTCAAGGCCTCAAACGCCTGATCAGCAGCATCACTCCAGACAAAGTGATCTGCCTTCTTCATCATCTGGTATAGGGGGATGGCCTTTTCACCCAACCGGCTTATGAACCGGCTCAAAGCCGCAATACGACCCACCATATGCTGAACATCATTGATACATGTTGGCTTAGCCAAGGAAGTAATAGCCTTGATCTTTTCCGGGTTAGCTTCAATGCCTCTTTCAGAACCAGAAAACCCAACAGCTTGCTTGCTGGCACACCGAAGACACATTTGGCCAGGTTAAGCATCATCTGGTAGACCCGGAGATTGTCAAAGGTCTCCTTCAGATCATCTATCGGGGTTTCCTTCTTCCTAGATTTCACCACAATATCATCCACATAAGCATGAACATTGCACCCAATTTAACTATGAAGGCAATTTTTCACACAACGCTGGTAAGTCGCTTGGGCACTCTTGAGCTCAAAAGGCATAGCTACATAAAATAAGGCTCCAAAGGGAGTGATGAAAGTTGTCTTCTCCTGGTCCTTAATTGCCATCTTGATCTAATGATAACCATAGTAAGCATACAAAAAGCTCAAACGCTCACAACCTGCCGTAGCATCAATGATCTGATCAATATGGGGGAGAGCAAAAGGATCAGCCGGACAGGCTTTGTTTAAGTCTCTGTAATCCACACACATACGCCAAGTAGCGTTTTTCTTAAGTACCAGCATCGGGTTAGCTAACCACTCAGGATGAAAAACTTCAACAATAAACCCAGCCGCCAAGAGCCGGGCCACTTCTTCACCAATGGCCTTGCGCCTCTCTTCATTGAAACGACGTAGGAATTGCTTGACCGGGTTAAACTTGGGATCAATATTAAGAGTGTGCTCAGCGGGTTCCCTCGGTACACCTGGCATGTTTGAAGGTTTCCATGCAAAGATGTCCCGGTTCTCACGGATGAACTCGATGAGCGCGCTTTCCTATTTCTAATCCAGATTAGCACTGATATTGAACTGCTTGGATGAATCGCCAGGAACAAAGTCAACTAGCTTATTATCATCAACTGATTTAAACTTGAACAGGGGGTCGTGCTCTGTGGTTGGTTTCTTCAAAGATGCCATATCCACCGGGTCAACATTATCTTTGTAAAATTTCAAATCCTTTGTTGCACAGAGAGACTCAGCATAAGCAGCATCACCTTCTTCACACTCCAAGGATATCTTCCGGCTTCCATGCACCGTAATAGTGCCCTTATGACCCGGCATCTTAAGCTGGAAATAATCATAACACAACCTTGCCACGAACTTAGCATAAGCCGGCCGCCCAAACAGAGCATGATAAGGGCTCTTGATTTTAACCACCTCAAAAGTCAATGTGTCAGACTTGGAATCATGATCATTGTTGGAAATATTCCCTAGAGGCAATAACAAAATGGTTATTATTATATTTCCTTGTTCATGATAATTGTCTATTGTTCATGCTATAATTGTGTTATTTGGAAATCGTAATACATGTGTGAATACATAGACCACAACATGTCCCTAGTGAGCCTCTAGTTGACTAGCTCGTTGATCAATAGATGGTTACAGTTTCTTGACCATGGACATTGGATGTCATTGATAACGGGATCACATCATTAGGAGAATGATGTGATGGACAAGACCCAATCCTAAGCATAGCACAAGATCGTGTAGTTCGTCTGCTAAAGCTTTTCTAATCTCAAGTATCATTTCCTTAGACCATGAGATTGTGCAACTCCCGGATACCGTAGGAATGCTTTGGGTGTGCCAAACATCACAATGTAACTGGGTGGCTATAAAGATGCACTACGGGTATCTTCAAAAGTGTCTGTTGAGCTGGCACAAATCGAGACTGGGATTTGTCACTCCGTGTGACGGAGGGGTATCTCTGGGCCCACTCGGTAGGACATCATCATAATGAGCTCAATATGACCAAGGAGTTTATCATGGGATGATGTGTTACGAACGAGTAAAGAGACTTGCCGGTAACGAGATTGAACAAGGTATAGGGATACCAAAGATCGAATCTCGGGCAAGTATCATACCGGTAGACAAAGGGAATTGTGTACGGGATTGATTGAATCCCCGACATCATGGTTCGTCCAATGAGATCATCGTGGAGCATGTGGGAGCCAACATGGGTATCCCGATCCCGCTGTTGGTTATTGGCCGGAGAGATGTCTCGGTCATGTCTGCATGCCTCCCGAACCCGTAGGGTCTACACGCTTAAGGTTCGATGATGCTAGGGTTATAGGGAATAGATGTACGTGGTTACCGAATGTTGTTCGGAGTCCCGGATGAGAACCCGGACGTCACGAGGAGTTCCGGAATGGTCCGGAGGTAAAGATTTATATATGGGAAGTCTCGTTTTGGACACCGAAAGTGTTTTGGGCATTATCTGTAACGTATCGGGACCACCCGAAGGGGCCACCAGCCCCGGAGGCCTGTGTGGGCCAAGTGTGGGAAGGGACCAGCCCCTAGGTGGGCTAGTGCGCCTCCCACAAGAGGCCCAAGGCGCAGGGAAGGGGAGAAGGGGGAAACCCTAGGCTCCAATGGGCCTAAGGCCCACCTAGGGTGCGCCCCCCTCTCTCCCCCTCTGGCCACCCCTAGATGCATCTAGGGCTGGCCGCCACCCCTAGGGGGAACCCTAGATGGGGGCGCAGCCCCTCCTCTCCCCCTATATATAGTGGGGGTTTTGGGGCTGCCAGAGACACGAGTCTCCCTCTCTCTTGGCGCAGCCCTACCCCTCTCCCTCCTCGTCTCTCGCAGTGCTTGGCGAAGCCCTGCTGGAGTGCCATGCTCCTCCACCACCACCACGCTGTCGTGCTGCTGCTGGATGGAGTCTTCCCCAACCTCTCCTTCTCTCCTTGCTGGATCAAGGCGCGGGAGACGTCACCGGGCTGCACGTGTGTTGAACGCGATGGCACCGTTGTTCGGTGCTTAGATCGGATTCGGCCGCGATCTGAATCGCTTCGTGTATGACTCCACCGACTGCGTTCTTGCAACGCTTCCGCATCATGATCTTCAAGGGTATGAAGATGCACTCCCCTCTCTCTCGTTGCTAGTTTCTCCATAGATTGATCTTGGTGATGCGTAGAAATTTTTTAATTTCTGCAACGATCCCCAACAGTGGCATCATGAGCTAGGTCTATGCGTAGTTTCTATGCACGAGTAGAACACAAGTTGTTGTGGGCGTTGATTTTGTCAATTTGCTTGCCGTTACTAGTCTTATCTTGATTCGGCAGGCATCGTGGGATGAAGCGGCCCGGACCGACCTTACACGTACGCTTACGTGAGACAGGTTCCACCGACTGACATGCACTAGTTGCATAAGGTGGCTAGCGGGTGTCTGTCTCTCCCACTTTAGTCGGATCAGATTCGATGAAAAGGGTCCTTATGAAGGGTAAATAGAAATTGGCATATCACACTGTGGTTTTTGCGTAGGTAAGAAACGTTCTTTCTAGAAACCCATAGCAGCCACGTGAAAAACATGCAACAACAATTAGAGGACGTCTAACTTGTTTTTGCAGGGTATGCTATGTGATGTGATATGGCCAAAATAATGTGATGAATGATATATGTGATGTATGAGATTGATCATGTTGTTGTAATAGGAATCATGACTTGCATGTCGATGAGTATGACAACCGGCAGGAGCCATAGGAGTTGTCTTAATTATTTATGACCTGCGTGTCACTGAAAACGCCTTGTAATTACTTTACTTTATTGCTAACCGTTAGCCATAGTAGTAGAAGTAATAGTTGGTGAGAAAACTTCATGAAGACATGATGATGGAGATCATGGTGTCATGCCGGTGACGATGATGATCATGGCGCCCCGAAGATGGAGATCAAAAGGAGCAAAATGATATTGGCCATATCATGTCACTATTTGATTGCATGTGATGTTTATCATGTTTTACATCTTATTTGCTTAGAACGACAGTAGCTTAAAATAAGATGATCTCTCACTATAATTTCAAGAATTGTGTTCCCCCTAACTGTGCACCGTTGCTAAAGTCCATTGTTCCGAAGCACCACGTGATCATCGGGTGTGTAGGTTCTAACGTTCGCATACAACGGGTGTAAGCCAGATTTACACACGCAATACACTTAGTTTGACTTGACGAGCCTAGCAGTACAGACATGGCCTCGGAACACGGAAGACCGAAAGGTCAAACATGAGTCATATAGAAGATACGATCAACATGAAGATATTCACCGATGTGACTAGTCCGTCTCACGCAATGATCGGACACGGCCTAGTTGACTCAGATCATGTATCACTTACATGACTAGAGGGATGTCAATCTGAGTGGGAGTTCATTAAATAATTTGATTAGATGAACTTAATTATCATGAACATAGTCTAAAACTTTGCAGTATGTCTTGTAGATCAAATGGCCCATGCTAATGTTGCCCTCAACTTCAACGCGCTCCTAAAGAAAACCAAGCTGAAAGACGATGGCAGCAACTACACAGACTGGGTCCGTAACCTGAGGATTATCCTCATAGCTGCCTGATACGTCTCCAACGTACCTATAATTTTTGATTGCTCCATGCTATATTATCTACTATTTTGGATGTTTATGGGCTTTATTATACACTTTTATATCATTTTTGGGACTAACCTATTAACCTAGAGCCTAGTGCCAGTTTCTGTTTTTACCTTGTTTTAGGGTTTCGAAGAAAAGGAAAATCAAACGGAGTCCAATTGACCTGAAACTTCACGGAACTCATTTTTGGAAGGAAAGAAGCCCAGAAGACTTGAAGTGCACGTAAGGGAAGCTTCAAGGAGGCCACGGGGTAGGGGGGCGCGCCCTCCACCCTCGTGGGCCCCTCGTGGCTCCCCTAACGTATCTCTTTCACCCATATATACCCACGTACCCTAAAACTATCGGAGAGCACAATAGATCGGGAGTTCCACCACGAGAAGCCTCCATAGCCACCGAAAGCCAATCTAGACCCGTTCCGGCACCCTGCCGGAGGGGGCAATCCCTCTCCGGTGGCCATCTTCATCATCCCGGTGCTCTCCATGACAAGGAGGGAGTAGTTCTCCCTCGGGGCTGAGGGTATGTACCAGTAGCTATGTGTTTGATCTCTCTCTCTCTCTCTCTCTCTCGTGTTCTTGAGGTGATACGATCTTGATGTATCACGAGCTTTGCTATTATATTTGGATCCTATGATGTTTCTTCCCCCCTCTACTCTCTTGTAATGGATTGAGTTTCCCCTTTGAAGTTATCTTATCGGATTGAGTCTTTAAAGATTTGAGAACACTTGATGTATGTCTTGCCGTGCGTATCTATGGTGACAATGGGATATCACGTGATTCACTTGATGTATGTTTTGGTGATCAACTTGCGGGTTCCGCCCATGAACCTATGCATAGGGGTTGGACACGTTTTCGTCGTGATTCTCTGGTAGGAACTTTGGGACACTCTTTGAGGTTCTATGTGTTGGTTGAATAGATGAATCTGAGATTGTATGATGCATATCGTATAATCATACCCATGGATACTTGAGGTGACATTGGAGTATCTAGGTGACATTAGGGTTTTGGTTGATTTGTGTCTTAAGGTGTTATTCTAGTATGAACTCTAGGGCTGTTTGTGACACTTATAGGAATAGCCCAACGGACTGATTGGAAAGAATAACTTTGAGGTGGTTTCGTACCCTACCATAATCTCTTCGTTCGTTCTCCGCTATTAGTGACTTTGGAGTGACTCTTTGTTGCATGTTGAGGGATAGTTATGTGATCCAATTATGATATTATTGTTGAGGGAACTTACACTAGTGAAAGTATGAACCCTAGGCCTTGTTTCCTATCATTGCAATACCGTTTATGCTCACTTTTATCATTAGTTACCTTGCTGTTTTTATATTTTCAGATTACAAATACCTTTATCTACCATCCATATACCACTTGTATCACCATCTCTTCGCCGAACTAGTGCACCTATACAATTTACCATTGTATTGGGTGTGTTGGGGACACCAGAGACTCTTTGTTATTTGGTTGCAGGGTTGCTTGAGAGAGACCATCTTCATCCTACGCCTCCTATGGATTGATAAACCTTAGGTCATCCACTTGAGGGAAATTTGTTACTGTCCTACAAACCTCTGCACTTGGAGGCCCAACAACGTCTACAAGAAGAAGGTTGTGTAGTAGACATCAAGCTCTTTTCTAGCGCTGTTGCCGGGGAGGTGAGTGCTTGAAGGTATATCTTTAGATCTTGCAATCGAGTCTTTTAGTTTCTTGTTTTATCACTAGTTCAGTTTATAAAAGAAAACTATAAAAAAATGGAATTGAGTTTGTCTCATACGCTTCACCTTTTTAATATCTTTCGTAAGTATGATGGAAAGGAAAATTGTGCTCAAGTGCTAGAAGAAGAAATCTATAAAATGTTTGGCACTAAATCTTTGAATGATGAGCATGATTGCAATGTTGTTAGTATGAATTCTTTGAATATCCATGATACTAATGATGATTGCACTAGTTATGATGTCTCCTATAAACATGTCAATTTTTGTGGAGTACATTGGGTTTGTACGAACACACCAAATAGGGAAGATAGATATTGCAAGAGGCATAAGCATTTAGAAACTAAATGGTTGCAAGAAAGGCTAGATGATTGTGCTGAAAATTTATATTTTCTTAGTCGTACTTGTGAACTTTGCAGTGAGCATGATCATTTCAATACCGAATGCAAATTGTTTCATGATCGTATCGTGTCCAAAAATTGTGATGACTTGATTTCCCTTGCACATCATAATGAACTTAGTTTGCTCTTGGGTTATGAAGAAATGAAACGTATAACTAAGGATATTCCAAAATTTGCCCTTGATAGAGTTCTTCATTTTGATCTAGAGGAAATTTATATGTATTATGCGGTGAATTGTATTGAAAATCCTTATATTGCCAACTACATAAAGAAAAGAAAACAAATAGAAGATGAAGAGAATACTAATGAAAGGGAAGAGACTTCCCAATATCCTCCTATTATTTCTTATGATGAATCAGGTAACGAGGAGGAGCCTCCTATTCAACCAATCTCATTAATAAAGACCTCCAAAAAGAGGATTGAACCCACACATGATGTTGTGAAGAAGAAGAAAAGAAAAAGGAAGAGAGGTAAAGAGGTACCCCTCCCAAATAATGGTGCTCCCATTACTATTGTGCCTCATGAAAATATAATTGTGGAAGATAATGATACTTCTTATGATCTTGAAAATCTTTTTGGCACTTGCTTGGAAGAATATGATAATTGCTATACTATTGGTGCTATCCATACTATTAATGATGAGAGTGATTATGCTTATGATATGAAAAGTCCCAAGCTTGGGGATGCGACGTTTAATGAAGATGATATTTTTAGTCTCCCAAGTTTTGATATGCAAATTTATAATGATGATAGCATGCCTCCTACCTATGATGATTATTGTGATGATACTTATGCTATAAAAAGTAGTGATTATATTTATAAAACTTTTCATGATTATGATTACCCCTTCTCTGAACATTACTCTTTTAATGTGGAAACAATTAATAGTATTCGAGTCTCTTATGATGCTCCCACTATTCCGAATGAGAAGAATTTTGCTTATGTGGAGAGTAATAAAATTTCTATGCTTGTAGATCATGAAAAGAATGCTTTAGGTGCTGGTTATATTGTTTAATTCATTCATGATGCTACTGAAAATTATTATGAGGGAGGAATATATGCTTGTAGGAATTGCAATAATATCAAGTTTCCTCTCTATGTGCTTAAAGTTTTGAAGTTATGCTTGTTTTACCTTCCTATGCAAGTTGATTCTTGTTCCCACAAGTTGTTTGCTCACAAAATCCCTATGCATAGGATGTATGTTAGTCTTAAATGTGCTAGTCATATTCTTCATGATGCTCTCTTTATGTTTCAATTCTTATCTTTTATGTGACCATCATTGAAATCATCATGCCTAGCTAGGGGCGTTAAACGATAGCGCTTGTTGAGAGGCAACCCAAGTTTATTTTAGTTCCTTGCTTTTTGTTCCTGTTTAATAATAAATAATTCATCTAGCCTCTGTTTATATGTGGTTTTATGCTTTTAATTAGTGTTTGTGCCAAGTAGAACCTTTGGGAAGACTTGGGGAAAGTCTTGTTGATCATGCTGTAAAAAACAGAAACTTTAGCGCCCACGAGAATTGCTGCCATTTTTATTTGGAAAGTGATATTTAGTTAATTCTTTTTGCAGATGATTAATAGATAAATTACTCAGGTCCAGAAATTTATTTGATAATTTTATGAGTTCCAGAAGTATACGTTTGATCCAGATTACTACGGACTGTTCTGTTTTTGACAGATTCTGTTTTCTATGTGTTGTTTTCTTATTTTGATGAATCTATGGCTAGTAAAAGAGTTTATAAACCATAGAGAAGTTGGAATACAGTAGGTTTAACACCAATATAAATAAATAATGAGTTCATCACAGTACCTTGAATTGGTGATTTATTTTCTTATACTAACAGAGCTTACGAGTTTTCTGTGAAGGTTTGTGTTGTGAAATTTTCAAGTTTTGGATAAGGATTCGATGGACTACGGAATAAGGAGTGGAAAGAGCCTAAGATTGGGGATGCCCAAGGCACCCCAAGGTAATATTCAAGGATAGCCAAGATCCTAAGCTTGGGGATGCCCCGGAAGGCATCCCCTCTCTCGTCTTCGTTCATCGGTAACTTTACTTGGAGCTATATTTTTATTTACCACATGATATGTGTTTTGCTTGGAGCGTATTTTTATTTTATTTAGTTTTGATTGCTGCTTGAATAAAATACCAAGAGCTGAAATTATTAAATGTTAGAGAGTCTACACATAGTTGCATAATTATTCGACTACTCATTGATCTTCACTTATATCTTTCGGAGTAGTTTGTCATTTGCTCTAAGTGCTTCACTTATATCTTTCGGAGTAGTTTGTTGTTTGCTCTAGTACTTCACTTATATCTTTTAGAGCATGGTGGCAAGAAATAGATGAACTCTCATGATTCACTTATATTATTTTGAGAGTCTTAATAGCATGGTAATTTGCTTAAAATCCTAATATGCTAGGTATACAAGATTAGTAAAAACTTTCTTATGAGTGTCTTGAATACTAAGAGAAGTTTGATGCTTGATGATTGTTTTGAGATATGGAGGTAATAATATCAAAGTCGTGCTAGTTGAGTAGTTGTGAATTTGAGAAATGCTTGTGTTGAAGTTTGCAAGTCCCGTAGCATGCACGTATGGTAAACGTTATGTAACAAATTTGAAACATGAGATGTTATTTGATTGTCCTCCTTATGAGTGGTGGTCGGGGACGAGCGATGGTCTTTTCCTACCAATCTATCCCCCTAGGAGCATGCGCGTAGTACCGAGGTTTTTGATGACTTGTAGATTTTTGCAATAAGTATGCGAGTTCTTTATGACTAATGTTGAGTCCATGGATTATACGCACTCTCACCCTTCCATCCTTGCTAGCCTCTTTGGTACCGTGCATTGCCCTTTCTCACATTGAGAGTTGGTGCAAACTTCACCGTTGCATCCAAACCCCGTGATATGATACGCTCTGTCACACATAAACCTCCTTATATCTTCCTCAAAACAGCCACCATACCTACCTATTATGGCATTTCCATAGCCATTCCAAGATATATTGCCATGCAACTTTCCACCGTTCCGTTTATTATGACACGCATCATCATTGTCATATTGCTTTGCATGATCATGTAGTTGACATCGTATTTGTGGCAAAGCCACCTCTCATAATTCTTTCATACATGTCACTCATGCATCATTGCATATCCTGGTACACCGCCGGAGGCATTCATATAGAGTCATACTTTGTTCTAGTATCGAGTTGTATCATTGAGTTGTAAATAAATAGAAGTGTGATGATCATCATTTTCTAGAGCATTGTCCCAAGTGAGGAATAAAAAAAGAGAGAAAGGCCATAAAAAAAGAGAAGGCCCCCAAAAAAGAGAAAGGCCATGCAAAAAAGAGAAGGCCCCCAAAAAATGAGAGAAAAAGAGAGAAGGGACAATGTTACTATTCTTTGCCACACTTGTGCTTCAAAGTAGCACCATAATCTTCATGATAGAGAGTCTCTTGTTTTGTCACTTTCATATACTAGTGGAAATTTTTCATTATATAACTTGGCTTGTATATTCCAACAATGGGCCTCCTCAAGTGCCCTAGGTCTTCGTGAGCAAGCAAGTTGGATGCACACCCACTTAGTTTCTTTTGTTGAGCTTTCATACCTTTATAGCTCTAGTGCATCCGTTGCATGGCAATCCCTACTCCTTGCATTAACATCAATCGATGGGCATCTCCATAGCCCATTGACTAGCCTCGTTGATGTGAGACTTTCTCCTTTTTGTCTTCTCCACATAACCCCCTCATTATATTCTATTCCAACCGTAGTGCTATGTCCATGGCTCGCGCTCATATATTGCGTGAAAGTTTATAGGTTTGAGATTACTAAAGTATGAAACAATTGCTTGGCTTGTCATCGGGGTTGTGCATGATGAGATCATTCTTGTGTGACAAAAATGAAACATGACTAAACCATATGATTTTGTAGGGATGAACTTTCTTTGGCCATGTTATTTTGAGAAGACATAATTGCTTAGTTAGTATGCTTGAAGTATTATCATTTTTATGTCAATATGAACTTTTATCTTGAATCTTTTGGATCTGAATATTCATGCCACAATTAAGAAGAATTACATTGAAATTATGCCAAATAGCACTCCGCGTCAAAAATTCTGTTTTTAATCATTTACCTACTCGAGGACGAGCAGGAATTAAGCTTGGGGATGCTGATACGTCTCCAACGTATCTATAATTTTTTATTGCTCCATGCTATATTATCTACTGTTTTGAATGTTTATGGGCTTTATTATACACTTTTATATCATTTTTGGGACTAACATATTAACCCAGAGCCCAGTGCCAGTTTCTGTTTTTACCTTGTTTTAGGGTTTCGAAGAAAAGGAAAATCAAACGGAGTCCAATTGACCTGAAACTTCACGGAACTCATTTTTGGAAGGAAAGAAGCCCAGAAGACTTGAAGTGCACGTAAGGGAAGCTTCGAGGAGGCTACGAGGTAGGGGGCGCCCACCCCCCTAGGGCACGCCCTCCACCCTCGTGGGCCCCTCGTGGCTCCCCTGACGTATCTCTTTCACCCATATATACCCACGTACCCTAAAACTATCAGAGAGCATAATAGATCGGGAGTTCCGCCGCTAGAAGCCCCCGTAGCCACCGAAAGCCAATCTAGACCCATTTCGGCACCCTGGCGGAGGGGGCAATCCCTCTCCTGTGGCCATCTTCATCATCCCGGTGCTCTCCATGACGAGGAGGGAGTAGTTCTCCCTCGGGACTGAGGGTATGTACCAGTAGCTATGTGTTTGATCTCTCTCTCTCTCTCGTGTTCTTGAGGTGATACGATCTTGATGTATCGCGAGCTTTGCTATTATATTTGGATCCTATGATGTTTCTTCCCCCTCTACTCTCTTGTAATGGATTGAGTTTCCCCTTTGAAGTTATCTTATCGGATTGAGTCCTTAAAGATTTGGGAACACTTGATGTATGTCTTGCCGTGCGTATCTGTGGTGACAATGGGATATCACATGATTCACTTGATGTATGTTTTGGTGATCAACTTGCGGGTTCCGCCCATGAACCTATGCATAGGGGTTGGCACACATTTTCGTTGTGATTCTCCGGTAGGAACTTTGGGACACTCTTTGAGGTTCTATGTGTTGGTTGAATAGATGAATCTGAGATTGTGTGATGCATATCGTATAATCATACCCACGGATACTTGAGGTGACATTGGAGTATCTAGGTGACATTAGGGTTTTGGTTGATTTGTGTCTTAAGGTGTTATTCTAGTACGAACTCTAGGGCTGTTTGTGACACTTATAGGAATAGCCCAATGGATTGATTGGAAAGAATAACTTTGAGGTGGTTTTGTACCCTACCATAATCTCTTCGTTCGTTCTCCGCTATTAGTGACTTTGGAGTGACTCTTTGTTGCATGTTGAGGGATAGTTATGTGATCCAATTATGATATTATTGTTGACGGAACTTACACTAGTGAAAGTATAAACCCTAGGCCTTGTTTCCTATCATTGCAATACCGTTTATGCTCACTTTTATCATTAGTTACCTTGCTGTTTTTATATTTTCAGATTAGAAATACCTTTATCTACCATCCATATACCACTTGTATCACCATCTCTTCGCCGAACTAGTGCACCTATACAATTTACCATTGTATTGGGTGTGTTGGGTGTTGGGTTTCGTAGTAATTTCAAAAAAATTCCTACGCACACGCAAGATCATGGTGATGCATAGCAACGAGAGGGGAGAGTGTTGTCTACGTACCCACGCAGACCGACTGCGGAAGCGTTGACACAACGTAGAGGAAGTAGTCGTACATCTTCACGATCCAACCGATCAAGCACCGAAACTACGACACCTCCGAGTTCGAGCACACGTTCAGCTCGATGACGATCCCCGGACTCCGATCCAGCAAAGTGTCGGGGAAGAGCTCCGTCAGCACGACGGCGTGGTGACGGTCTTGATGTACTACAGCAGCAGGGCTTCGCCTAAACTCCGCTACAGTATTATCGAGGAATATGGTGGCTGGGGGCACCGCACACGGCTAAGGAATAGATTACGTGGATCAACTTGTGTGTTTCTGGGGTGCCTCTGCCTCAGTATATAAAGGAGCCAAGGGGGAGGGGGGGCGCTGGCCAGGAGGAGGGCGCAGGAGGAGTCCTACTCCTTCCGGGAGTAGGACTCCCCCCCAATCGTAGTTGGACTAGGATTCCCCGAGGGGGAAAGAGGGAGAGGGGGGCCGGCCACCTCTCCTAGTCCTAATAGGACCAGGGGAGGGGGGAGGCGCGCAGCCACCTTGGGCTGCCCCTTTCTCCTTTCCACTAAAGCCCATTAAGGCCCATATGGCTCCCGGGGGGTTCCAGTAACCTCCCGGTACTCCGGTGAAATCCCGATTTCACCCGGAACACTTCCAATATCCAAACATAGGCTTCCAATATATCAATCTTTACGTCTCGACCATTTCGAGACTCCTCGTCATGTCCGTGATCACATCCGGGACTCCGAACAACCTTCGGTACATCAAAATGCATAAACTCATAATATAACTGTCATCGTAACCTTAAGCGTGCGGACCCTACGGGTTCGAGAACAATGTAGACATGACCGAGACACGTCTCCGGTCAATAACCAATAGCGGGACCTGGATGCCCATATTGGCTCCTACATATTCTACGAAAATCTTTATCGGCCAGACCGCATAACAACATACGTTGTTCCCTTTGTCATCGGTATGTTACTTGCCCGAGATTCGATCGTCGGTATCCAATACCTAGTTCAATCTCGTTACCGGCAGGTCTCTTTACCCGTTCCGTAATACATCATCTCACAACTAACATATTAGTTGTAATGCTTGCAAGGCTTATGTGATGTGCATTACCGAGAGGGCCCAGAGATACCTCTCCGACAATCGGAGTGACAAATCCTAATCTCTAAATACGCCAACCCAACATGTACCTTTGGAGACACCTGTAATGCTCCTTTATAATCACCCAGTAACGTTGTGACGTTTGGTAGCACCCAAAGTGTTCCTCTGGCAAACGGGAGTTGCATAATCTCATAGTTATAGGAACATGTATAAGTCATGAAGAAAGCAATAGCAACATACTAAACGATCGGGTGCTAAGCTAATGGAATGGGTCATGTCAATCAGATCATTCAACTAATGATGTGATCTCATTAATCAAATAACAACTCATTGTTCATGGTTAGGAAACATAACCATCTTTGATTAACGAGCTAGTCAAGTAGAGGCATACTAGTGACACTTTGTTTGTCTATGTATTCACACTTGTATTATGTTTCCGGTTAATACAATTCTAGCATGAATAATAAACATTTATCATGATTATAAGGAAATAAATAATAACTTTATTATTGCCTCTAGGGCATATTTCCTTCAGTCTCCCACTTGCACTAGAGTCAATAATCTAGATTACACTGTAATGATTCTAACACCCATGGAGCCTTGGTGCTGATCATGTTTTGCTCGTGGAAGAGGCTTAGTCAACGGGTCTGTAACATTCAGATCCGTATGTATCTTGCAAATCTCTATGTCTCCCACCTGGACTAGATCCCGGATGGAGTTGAAGCGTCTCTTGATGTGCTTGGTCCTTTTGTGAAATCTGGATTCCTTTGCCAAGGCAATTGCACCAGTATTGTCACAAAAGATTTTCATTGGACCCGATGTACTAGGTATGACACCTAGATTGGATATGAACTCCTTCATCCAGACTCCTTCGTTCGCTGCTTCCGAAGCAGCTATGTACTCCGCTTCACATGTAGATCCCTCTATGATGCTTTGTTTAGAACTGCACCAACTGACAGCTCCACCGTTTAATGTAAACATGTATCCGGTTTGCGATTTAGAATCGTCCGGATCAGTGTCAAAGCTTGCATCAACGTAACCTTTTACGGTGAGCTCTTTGTCACCTCCATATACGAGAAACATATCCTTAGTCCTTTTCAGGTATTTCAGGATGTTCTTGACCGCTGTCCAGTGATCCACTCCTGGATTACTTTGGTACCTCCCTGCTAAACTTATAGCAAGGCACACATCAGGTCTGGTACACAACATTGCATACATGATAGAGCCCATGGCTGAAGCATAGGGAACATCTTTCATTTTCTCTCTATCTTCTGCAGTGGTCGGGCATTGAGTCTTACTCAACTTCACACCTTGTAACACAGGCAAGAACCCTTTCTTTGCTTGATCCATTTTGAACTTCTTCAAAACTTTGTCAAGGTATGTGCTTTGTGAAAGTCCAATTAAGCGTCTTGATCTATCTCTATAGATCTTAATGCCTAATATGTAAGCAGCTTCACCGAGGTCTTTCATTGAAAAACTCTTATTCAAGTATCCCTTTATGCTATCCAGAAATTCTATATCATTTCCAATTAGTAATATGTCATCCACATATAATATCAGAAATGCTATAGAGCTCCCACTCACTTTCTTGTAAATACAGGCTTCTCTGAAAGTCTGTATAAAACCAAATGCTTTGATCACACTATCAAAGCGTTTATTCCAACTCCGAGAGGCTTGCACCAGTCCATAAATGGATCGATGGAGCTTGCATACTTCGTTAGCTCCCTTTGGATCGACAAAACCTTCCGGTTGCATCATATACAACTCTTCTTCCAGAAATCCATTCAGGAATGCAGTTTTGACATCCATCTACCAAATTTCATAATCATAAAATGCGGCAATCGCTAACATGATTTGGACAGACTTAAGCATCACTACAGGTGAGAAAGTCTCATCGTAGTCAACCCCTTGAACTTGTCGAAAACCTTTCGCGACAAGTCGAGCTTTGTAGACAGTAACATTACCATCAGCGTCAGTCTTCTTCTTGAAGATCCATTTATTCTCAATTGCTTGCCGATCATCGGGCAAGTCAACCAAAGTCCATACTTTGTTTTCATACATGGATCCCATCTCAGATTTCATGGCTTCAAGCCACTTTGCAGAATCTGGGCTCACCATCGCTTCTTCATAGTTCGTAGGTTCATCATGATCTAGTAGCATGACTTCCAGAACAGGATTACCGTACCACTCTGGTGCGGATCTTACTCTGGTTGATCTACAAGGTTCAGTAGTATCTTGATCTGAAGTTTCATGACCATCATCATTAGCTTCCTCACTAACTGGTGTAGGTGTCACTGAAACAGTTTTCTGTGATGTACTACTTTCCAGTAAGGGAGCAGGTACAGTTACCTCGTCAAGTTCTACTTTCCTCCCACTCACTTCTTTCGAGAGAAACTCCTTCTCTAGAAAGGATCCATTCTTAGCAACGAATGTCTTGCCTTCGGATTTGTGATAGAAGGTGTACCCAACAGTCTCCTTTGGGTATCCTATGAAGACACATTTCTCCGATTTGGGTTTGAGCTTATCAGGTTGAAGCTTTTTCACATAAGCATCGCAGCCCCAAACTTTAAGAAACGACAACTTTGTTTTTTTTGCCAAACCATAGTTCATAAGGTGTCGTCTCAACGGATTTTGATGGTGCCCTATTTAACGTGAATGCGGCCGTCTCTAAAGCATAACCCCAAAACGATAGCGGTAAATCTGTAAGAGACATCATAGATCGCACCATATCTAGTAAAGTACGATTACGACGTTCAGACACACCATTACGCTGTGGTGTTCCGGGCGGCGTGAGTTGCGAAACTATTCCACAGTTTTTCAAATGTACACCAAACTCGTAACTCAAATATTCTCCTCCACGATCAGATTGTAGAAACTTTATTTTCTTGTTACGATGATTTTCAACTTCACTCTGAAATTCTTTGAACTTTTCAAATGTTTCAGACTTATGTTTCATTAAGTAGATATACCCATATCTGCTTAAATCATCTGTGAAGGTGAGAAAATAACGATATCCGCCACGAGCCTCAATATTCATCGGACCACATACATCGGTATGTATGATTCCCAACAAAACTGTTGCTCTCTCCATAGTACCGGAGAACGGTGTTTTAGTCATCTCGCCCATGAGGCACGGTTCGCAAGTACCAAGTGATTCATAATCAAGTGGTTCCAAAAGTCCATCAATATGGAGTTTCTTCATGCGCTTTACACCGATATGACCTAAACGACAGTGCCACAAATAAGTTGCACTTTTATTATTAACTCTGCATCTTTTGGCTTCAACATTATGAATATGTGTATTACTACTATCGAGATTCAATAAGAATAGACCACTCTTTCAAGGGTGCATGACCATAAAAGATATTACTCATATAAATAGAACAACCATTATTCTCTGATTTAAATGAATAACCGTCTCGCATCAAACAAGATCCAGATATAATGTTCATGCTCAACGCTGACACCAAATAACAATTATTTAGGTCTAATATGAATCCCGAAGGTAGATGTAGAGGTAGCGTGCCGACCGCGATCACATCGACTTTGGAACCGTTTCCCACGCGCATCGTCACCTCGTCCTTTGCCAGTGCCCGCTTATTCCGTAGTCCCTGTTTCGAGTTGCAAATATTAGCAACAGAACCAGTATCAAATACCCAGGTGCTACTTTGAGCTCTAGTAAGGTACAAATCAATAACATGTATATCACATATACCTTTGTTCACCTTGCCATCCTTCTTATCCGCCAAATACTTGGGGCAGTTCCGCTTCCAGTGACCAGTCTGCTTGCAGTAGAAGCACTCAGTTTCAGGCTTAGGTCCAGACTTGGGTTTCTTCTCTTGAGCAGCAACTTGCTTGCCATTCTTCTTGAAGTTCCCCTTCTTCTTCCATTTGCCCTTTTTCTTGAAACTAGTGGTCTTGTTAACCATCAACACTTGATGCTCCTTCTTGATTTCTACCTCCGCAGCTTTCAGCATTGCGAAGAGCTCAGGAATAGTCTTGTTCATCCCTTGCATATTATAGTTCATCACGAAGCTCTTGTAGCTTGGTGGCAGTGATTGGAGAATTCTGTCAATGACGCAATCATCCGGAAGATTAACTCCCAATTGAATCAAGTGATTATTATACCCAGACATTTTGAGTATATGCTCACTGACAGAACTGTTCTCCTCCATCTTGCAGCTATAGAACTTATTGGAGACTTCATATCTCTCAATCCGGGCATTTGCTTGAAATATTAACTTCAACTCCTGGAACATCTCATATGCTCCATGACGTTCGAAACGTCGTTGAAGTCCCGATTCTAAGCCGTAAAGCATGGCACACTGAACTATCGAGTAGTCATCAGCTTTGCTAAGCCAGACGTTCATAACATCTGGTGTTGCTCCAGCAGCAGGCCTGGCACCCAACGGTGCTTCTAGGACGTAATTCTTCTGAGCAGCAATGAGGATAATCCTCAAGTTACGGACCCAGTCCGTATAATTGCTACCATCATCTTTCAACTTTTCTTTCTCAAGGAATGCATTAAAATTCAACGGAACAACAGCACGAGCCATCTATCTACAATCAACATAAACAAGCAAGATACTATCAGGTACTAAGTTCATGATAAGTTTAAGTTAAATTAATCAAATTCCTTAAGAACTCCCACTTAGATAGACATCCCTCTAATCTTCTAAGTGATTACGTGATCCAAATCAACTAAACCATAACCGATCATCACGTGAGATGGAGTAGTTTTCAATGGTGAACATTGTTATGTTGATCATATCTACTATATGATTCACGCTCGACCTTTCGGTCTCCGTGTTCCGAGGCCATATCTGCATATGCTAGGCTCGTCAAGTTTAACCTGAGTATTCTGCGTGTGCAAAACTGGCTTGCACCCGTTGTAGATGGACGTAGAGCTTATCACACCCGATCATCACGTGGTGTCTGGGCACGATGAACTTTGGCAACGGTGCATACTCAGGGAGAACACTTCTTGATAATTTTAGTGAGAGATCATCTTATAATGCTACCGTCAAACAAAGCAAGATAAGATGCATAAAAAGATAAACATCACATGCAATCAATATAAGTGATATGATATGGCCATCATCATCTTGTGCTTATGATCTCCATCTCCGAAGCACCATCATGATCACCAACATCACCGGCGTGACACCTTGATCTCCATCGTAGCATCGTTGTCGTCTCGCCAATCTTATGCTTCCACGACTATCACTACCATTTAGTAATAAAGTAAAGCATTACATCGCGATTGCATTGCATACAATAAAGCGACAACCATATGGCTCCTGCCAGTTGCCGATAACTCGGTTACAAAACATGATCATCTCATACAATAAAATTCAGCATCATGCCTTGACCATATCACATCACAACATGCCCTGCAAAAACAAGTTAGACGTCCTCTACTTTGTTGTTGTAAGTTTTACGTGGCTGCTACGGGCTTAAGCAAGAACCAATCTCACCTACGCATCAAAACCACAACGATAGTTTGTCAAATAGACTCCATTTTAACCTTCGCAAGGACCGGGCGTAGCCACACTTGGTTCAACTAAAGTTGGAGAGACAGTCGCCCGCAAGCCACCTATGTGCAAAGCACGTCGGCGAAACCGGTCTCGCGTAAGCGTACGCGTAATGTTGGTCCGGGTCGTCTCGTCCAACAATGTCGCCGAACCAAAGTATGACATGCTGGTAGGCAGTATGACTTATATCGCCCACAACTCACTTGTGTTCTACTCGTGCATATAACATCAACATAAATTACCTAGGCTCGGATGCCACTGTTGGGTTTCGTAGTAATTTCAAAAAAATTCCTACGCACACGCAAGATCATGGTGATGCATAGCAACGAGAGGGGAGAGTGTTGTCTACGTACCCACGCAGACCGACTGCGGAAGCGTTGACACAACATAGAGGAAGTAGTCGTACGTCTTCACGATCCAACCGATCAAGCACCGAAACTACGGCACCTCCTAGTTCGAGCACACGTTCAGCTCGATGACGATCCCCGGACTCCGATCCAGCAAAGTGTCGGGGAAGAGTTCCGTCAGCACAACGGCGTGGTGACGATCTTGATGTACTACAGCAGCAGGGCTTCGCCTAAACTCCGCTACAGTATTATCGAGGAATATGGTGGCTGGGGGCACCGCACACGGCTAAGGAATAGATTACGTGGATCAACTTGTGTGTTTCTGGGGTGCCTCTACCTCAGTATATAAAGGAGCGAAGGGGGAGGGGGGCGCCGGCCAGGAGGAGGGCGCAGGAGGAGTCCTACTCCTTCCGGGAGTAGGACTCCCCCCCCCCCCAATCCTAGTTGGACTAGGATTCCCCGAGGGGGAAAGAGGGAGAGGGGGGTCGGCCACCTCTCCTAGTCCTAATAGGACTAGGGGAGGGGGGAGGCGCGCTGCCACCTTGGGCTGCCCCTTTCTCCTTTCCACTAAAGCCCATTAAGGCCCATATGGCTCCCAGGGGGTTCCGGTAACCTCCCGGTACTCCGGTAAAATCCCGATTTCACCCGAAACACTTCCGATATCCAAACATAGGCTTCCAATATATCAATCTTTACGTCTCGACCATTTCGAGACTCCTCGTCATGTCCGTGATCACATCCAGGACTCCGAACAACCTTCGATACATCAAAATGCATAAACTCATAATATAACTGTCATCGTAACCTTAAGCGTGCGGACCCTACGGGTTCGAGAACAATGTAGACATGACCGAGACACGTCTCCGGTCAATAACCAATAGCGGGACCTGGATGCCCATATTGGCTCCTACATATTCTATGCAAATCTTTATCGGTCAGACCGCATAACAACATACGTTGTTCCCTTTGTCATCAGTATGTTACTTGCCCGAGATTCGATCTTCGGTATCCAATACCTAGTTCAATCTCGTTACCGGCAGGTCTCTTTACTCGTTCCGTAATACATCATCTCACAACTAACATATTAGTTGTAATGCTTGCAAGGCTTATGTGATGTGCATTACCGAGAGGGCCCAGAGATACCTCTCCGACAATCGGAGTGACAAATCCTAATCTCGAAATACGCCAACCCAACATGTACCTTCGGAGACACCTGTAATGCTCCTTTATAATCACCCAGTAACATTGTGACGTTTGGTAGCACCCAAAGTGTTCCTCTGGCAAACGGGAGTTGCATAATCTCATAGTTATAGGAACATGTATAAGTCATGAAGAAAGCAATAGCAACATACTAAACGATCGGGTGCTAAGCTAATGGAATGGGTCATGTCAATCAGATCATTCAACTAATGATGTGATCTCGTTAATCAAATAACAACTCATTGTTCATGGTTAGGAAACATAACCATCTTTGATTAACGAGCTAGTCAAGTAGAGGCATACTAGTGACACTTTGTTTGTCTATGTATTCACACATGTATTATGTTTCTGGTTAATACAATTCTAGCATGAATAATAAACATTTATCATGATTATAAGGAAATAAATAATAACTTTATTATTGCCTCTAGGGCATATTTCCTTCATTGGGGACACAAGAGACTCTTTGTTATTTGGTTGCAGGGTTGCTTGAGAGAGACCATCTTCATCCTACGCCTCCTACGGATTGATAAACCTTAGGTCATCCACTTGAGGGAAATTTGCTACTGTCCTACAAACCTCTGCACTTGAGGCATGGATTGGTTATCAAAGTATGAAGGGAATATTGAGTGTGCTAGTAAGTCAATTTTGCCTACCACCCAGAAGGGAGAAGGATCAAGTATGTATCCCGGCATGTGCCAAAGAGGACTCAAGTAAATTGCCTAACAGGAGTTGTGCAGGAGGAAGTACCAGTGGTAAGGGATTTCCCTGATGTATTTCCAGAAGAGTTGCCAGGCATGCCACCGGATAGAGATATTAAGTTTTTGATTGAGCTATTGCCAGGCACAGGGCCAATATCAAACAGACCATATAGGATGCCAACAAAGGATTTGGTGGAAATTAAGAAGCAGATTAAGGAGTTACTGGATAAAGGATATATTCGCCCAAGTTCTTCACCTTGGGGATCACCAGTACTACTAGTGGAGAAGAAGGATGGATCATTAAGGATGGTTGTTGATTATCAAGGATTGAATGAAGTAACGATCAAAAACAAGTACCCACTACCAATGATCAACGATCTGTTTGATCGATTGCAAGGAGCTAAGGTATTTTCCAAGATTGATCTGCGATCAGGATACCACCAGTTGAAGATTCGAGAACAGGATATTCCGAAGACAACTTTTACCACCAGGTATGGACTGTATGAGTATACCATTATGTCATTTGGTCTGACTAACGCACCTGCCTATTTTATGAACATGATGAACAAAGTGTTTATGGAGTTTTTGGATAAGTTTGTCGTAGTGTTCATTGATGATATCCTGGTTTATTCGAAGAATGAAGAGGAACATAAGGAGCATTTGTGTTTGGTACTTGGAAAGCTCAGAGAACATCAATTATATGCCAAGTTCAGCAAATGTGAGTTTTGGTTGAAGGAAGTAGGATTCCTCGGACATGTTATATCTGGAGAAGGTATAGCAGTAGATCCCGCTAAAGTTGAAACCGTGACCAAGTGGGAAGCCCCAACAACAGTTGGAGAGATCCGGAGTTTTTTTGGACTCGCAGGATACTACCGGAGATTTATTGAGAATTTCTCAAAGATTGCGAAGCCTATGACTGAGTTGTTGAAGAAAGATACCAAGTTCATATGGACAGAGGAATGTGAGGCTAGTTTCCAGGAGTTGAAGAAATGTTTGGTTACCTCACCAGTGTTGATTTTGCCAGACCAGACCAAGGATTATGAGGTGTATTGCGATGCTTCACGTCGAGGACTTGGAGCAGTGCTTATGCAGGAAGGGAGAGTTGTTTCATACGCCTCAAGACAACTGAAGCCTCATGAGTTGAATTATGCCATGCATGATTTGGAGTTAGTAGCCGTAGTGCATGCATTGAAGACATGGAGACATTTTCTCATTGGAAATCATTGTGAGGTGTACACGGATCATAAGAGTTTGAAGTACATTTTCACCCAGAAGGAGTTAAATCTCAAACAAAGGAGATGGTTGCAGCTTATCAAGGATTATGATATGAAATTGCATTATCACCCCGGAAAGGCTAATGTAGTAGCTGACGCATTAAGTCGCAAGAGCCATGTCAATACATTAATGACGGGAGGAATACCAAGGGAGTTAGCGGAAATCTTCGTGAACTATGTTTGGAAATAGTTCCGAGAGGTTATGTAGCAGCATTGGAGATTCAGTCAACCTTGATGGATAAAATCAGGGAAGCTCAGAAAGCTGACAAAGAGATTGCCGCTATAAAGGAGAAACTGAGCAAAGGAAAAGCTAAAGGATTCTGTGAGGATGAGCACGACACCCTATGGTTTGAAGACCGCGTTTATGTGCCCAATGACCCGGAGATCAGGAAGCTGATTTTGCAAGAGGCACACGACTCACCGTATTCAATTCACCCAGGAAATACCAAGATGTATTTGGATTTGAAGGATATTTTCTGGTGGACCGGAATGAAGAATGATATAGCGGAGTATGTAGCAGTTTGTGATGTATGTCAGAGAGTAAAGGCAGAGCATCAGAAGCCAGCAGGATTGTTACAACCATTGCCGATACCCGAATGGAAGTGGGATAAGCTAGGCATGGATTTTATCACGGGATTGCCCAGGACTCGTTCAGGCTGTGACTCGATTTGGGTTGTAGTTGATCGATTGATGAAAGTAGCTCATTTCATCCTGGTAAAGACCACTTACACCAGTGCTAAGTTGGCAAAGATATGCATGACCAGGATCGTATGTTTGCATGGAGTTCCAAGGAGTATCGTATCAGATAAAGGAACCCAGTTTACCTCAAAGTTCTAGAAGCAGTTGCACGAAACTTTGGGAACCAGGCTAGAAGTCAGTACAACTTTTCATCCACAGACAGATGGACAGACCGAGAGAGTTAATCAGATTTTGGAGGATATGCTGAGAGCTTGTGCGCTAGATTATGGATCTAGTTGGGACGATAATTTGTCATATGCAGAGTTCTCTTACAACAACAGTTATCAAACCAGTTTAAAGATGGCCCCTTTTGAAGCTTTGTACGGAAGGATGTGCAGGACACCGTTGTCATGGGACGAAGTTGGAAACCGCCAGTTGTTTGGACCTGACTTGATTAAGGAGTCTGAACAGAAGGTGAAGCTGATTCGCGATAGGCTCAAGGTAGCCCAGTCCAGACAGAAAAGTTATGCAGATTCTAAACGCAAGGAGACAGTTTACGAAGTCGGAGACAGAGCTTATCTTCGAGTATCTCCACTTCAGGGAACAAAGCATTTTGGAGTTAAAGGGAAGTTAGCACCACGATTTGTAGGACCATATCGAGTTTTGGAGCGTATGGGAGAAGTGGCCTACAAGTTGGAATTGCCCGAAGGATTGTCAGGAGTACATGATGTGTTCCACGTTTCTCAGTTAACGAAATGTCACGCGGAGATGGCTGACATACCGTTGAGAGATATAGTGCCTTTGGAAACTATTCAGTTGGATAACGATTTGACCTACAAGGAGAAACTAGTCAAGATTCTCGAGTTTGCCAGCCGAGTTACTCGCAGCAAGGTTATTAAGTTTTGCAAAGTTCAATGGAGCCACCACACGGAGGATGAAGCCACTTGGGAGCGAGAGGAAGATTTGCTCAAAGACCACCCTCACCTATTTTCTAGCCAACCCGAATCTCGAGGGCGAGATTCATCTTAAGGGGGTAGGTTTGTAACATCCCAAAATTTCAATTTGGAATGTTATACATTAGATCATCACTGCATATCATATTTTATTTTGCATTTTGGTTGGTCCTAGAAATTCAACGCAACTCAATGACCCACAGAGAGAGAGAGTTGGGGATTTCGTTATTTTCATATTTGAGTTTTCTCAAATTTTGAGAATAGGATCATTTGATTTTATTTATTTTATCATCAATTATTTCTATTACAAAAATATGAGAGAGGGAATAAAATGACTTTCCCAAAATAAAGAAATATTGAGGATTTAATAAAAAAATAAAATAAGATTTTATTTCGGAGTTTTTCGGTGTTTTATTTGAATTTAGGAAAAATGTGCGTTTTTCAAAATTGCATTTAGGGCCCAAATAAATGTTCACCTTGTGCGGATTGATTTTAGAAGCCCGAGAAAATTTATTTTGGAGTTTTTGGAGTCCGTTTAGTATTTCTTTTTATTTTTCTTCCGAGCGGAATAATTAAAAAAACCGACTTCGGGCCGTACCCGAGCGAGACACCGCCCGGTGGCAGCCTTTAAATAGCGCCGCCCCGAGCCGCCCCAGCCCATCAGCCCCGCCTCGACCCACGCGCGCCGCCGGAGCCGCCGCCGCCGCTGCTGACGATCCCGCCGCCCGAGGTTCGTCGCGCCTCGTTTTCCGTGCTGAAAAAAAAATCGGCGTTCGTCGTTTTTCTTTTTCTCGGATTAAATCCACGATTTTTCTGATTGCGATTCTTGATCCGATTTGCATTTTAGTTTAACTTTTCGCTCGTTTATCGGAATCAGGCGATTCAAGCGCCTAGGGATTCATCTCGAAACCCTCTATCCGTTTAACCAACTTAAACAAGTTTTTGTTACTGTAAAATTTGCCCTAGATCCAGATTACTAGAACGAAGTTGTTTTCTTTCGCCGTTTGTTTTTCGTTGCTTCGTTCGATTTGATTCTTTTTGCCAACCGGAATTCTTAAGTTGAACCTTTTGGTAGATCTCTTATTTGAGTTTTACCTGTGCATTAGATGAGTACTTATTGTATGCTTGTTTGTTTGTCTGCGATAGAATACCCGGAGTGCGCCGCCTGTTACTTCGAATCGTTAGGTTTCGCGGATCATCAGCAAGGCAAGTAACACTTTGATCATACCTTTTCTACTACCCAGTTTTATTGCATTAGATCAATCCTCACACATTGCATGATTAGGATCTAATCAAATTGTGGGATGGGAAGTAGATGAGGTAGTACCTATTACCTGTTTATTTTCAAACCTTTGGGAGTTACTTCTACGTTTGCTTATTGTGACATGCTATGCTAGTAGACGTGGATTGGGTGAGTGATATCCATGACAGATGTGAGATTGTTAATTAATGGTTTATCTAAGGTGGCAATTTAAACACACATCTGGGTGGATTGAGGCACCTGGGTATTCCAGGACTTGCCTGTTTTCTTTTGGACCGCCACCCAGGCTCAAAGGGATCATGAGACTATCCATACTAGAAACTTCCGTGTGCAGCCACAAGTTATTATGGGCTCTAGCATAGTTGACTAAGTCGTGCGAACTCTTACAGTGGTAGACTAGTAGATGTAGGGGATGTAGGTGGTACGGTCTACCCGATCGTAAGGTGCTAGCGCTTCTGAAAGACTATGTCTCGGTCATCCGTCTTCTCAAACACCATGTAGTGCGAGAAACCAAACGGAGGCGATCGAGTCTTGTGGGGAAAAGTGCGCAAACCTCTGTAGAGTGTAATAAACTAATCATGGTTAGCCGTGTCCCCGGTTATGGACATCTTGAGTATCTAGTACTTGGATTTTCATGTGAATCTCAACATGTTACTCTAAATTAATTTTGTTGGGTTATGTTTAATGATGATGCTTAATTGGGATTGAGAATGCTATCAACCATTCTCAATGTTTAACAACCACCATGATAGTAATTAAATTTTATTCCTTTGAAGTAGGGGAAAATTGGCTTTATGCAAAACTATAACCATAGAGCTTTCCACCAGCCAAATATGCATATAGTATAGCTGTTTCATTCCATTACTCTCTATGTGTTACCTTGCCAGCATATTCCATGTGCTGACCCGTTTTCGGGCTGCAACATTAATGTTGTAGACTTTTCAGACGACGATTAAGGAGTTTTTAGGTCGTGGTCCTATACTCAGTGATGCCGTTGGAGTTGATGGACTCACTTATCTTCCAAGCCTTCCGCTGTTATCGTTATTAGATGGCCTTAAGCCATACTTATTGTAATAAGTTCTCTTTTGAGACACTCGATGTAATAAGTGTGTGATTGCTACTCTGCTATAAATCCTCCGAGTACTGTGTGGTGTCAGCATTACTGATCCAGGGATGACACCGGAGCACAGAGATCAGACTGTTTGAGTTCTGGTCGCTACAAGTTGATCCTCGTGATCGTTCCTTAGCCGTGTGCGGTGCCCCCTTCCACCATATTCCACCTTGGTCATATCGTAGCGGTGCTTAGGCGAAGCCCTGCGTCGGGAGAACATCATCACCGTCATCACGCCGTCGTGCTGACGAAACTCTCCCTCAACGTTTTGCTGGATCAGAACTCGAGGGATGTCACCGAGTTGAACGTGTGCAGAACTCGGAGGTGTCGTACATTCGGTACTTGGATCGGTCGGATCGGGAAGACGTACGACTACTTCCTCTATGTTGTGTCAACACTTCCGTTGCCGGTCTACGAGGGTACGTAGACAACACTCTCCCCTCTCGTTGCTATGCATCACCATGATCTTGCGTGTTTGTAGGAATTTTTTTGAAATTACTATGTTCCCCAACACTATCATCACTACAAAATACCAAAAACATTGCTTTTACTACTGTTACCTTTTATTACCGTTATCACTACTATCATATTACTTTGCTACTAAACACTTTGTTGCAGATATTAAGTTTCCAGGTGTGGTTGAATTAACAACTCAGCTGCTACTACTTGAGAATATTCTTTGGCTCCCATTGTGTCGAATCAACAAATTTGGGTTGAATACTCTACCCTCGAAAACTGTTGCGATCCCCTATACTCGTGGGTTATCAAGACTATTTTCTGGCGCCGTTGCTGGGGAGCATAGCTCTATTCTTTGAGTCACTTGGGATACATATCTGCTTATTATTATGAAGAACTTGAGAGATCCAAAAACCAAGATCTATCCCTCAACTATGAGGGGAGGTAAGGAACTGCCATATAGCTCTGCACTTGATTCACCTTCTGTTATGAGTAAGTTTGCGACACATACACCCGCTTCTGTTATTCGTTCTGATACGTCGCATGTTATTGATGATGCCACTTCTGCTATCCATGATACTTATGATGAAACTACTGTGCCACTTAGTGATTTTCTTGATGAACAAATTCCTAGGGCTAGAGAAATTGAAAATATTGAATCTGATGATACTGATGAAAGTGATGATGAAGAATCACTTGTTATTCCTAAGGGTTATGTTTTTTATCAAGAAGCTTCTTTCGCTATCTTAGCTTGCGAAAATAGAAATGAACTAAAAAGGTTATTAGCTAAATGGAGTAAGCAATCTCTAAGTGCTAGAATGAAACCTGACCCTGCTTTTGCTACTTCACCTATCTGTGTTACTGATAAGGATTATGAATTCTTTGTTGATCCTGATATAATTACTTTGGTTGAATCTGATCCTTTTCATGGTTATGAATCTGAAACTGTTGTGGCACATCTTACTAAGTTGAATGATATAGCCATCCTGTTCACTAAAGATGAGAGAACTCGTTACTTTTACATTCTTAAAATATTTCCATTCTCATTAAAGGGTGATGCTAAGATATGGTTTAATTCTCTTGATCCTGGTTGTGTGCGTAGTCCCCAGGATATGATTTATTACTTCTCTGCTAAATACTTCCCTGCTCATAAGAAACAAACTGCTTTAAGGGATATATATAATTTTGTGCAAATTGAAGAAGAGAGTCTCCCACAAGCTTGGGGGAGGCTTCTCCAATTACTTAATGCTTTGCCTGATCATCCTCTTAAGAAAAATGAAATACTTGATATCTTTTATAATGGACTAACCGATGCCTCTAGAGATTACCTGGATAGTTGTGATGGTTCTGTTTTCAGGGAAAGAACACCGGATGAAGCTGAAATTCTATTGAATAATATGTTGACAAATGAAAATAATTGGACACCTCCGGAGCCAATTCCCGAGCCTATTCCTAAACCAACTCCGAAGAAGAGGGGTATTCTATTTCTCAGTCCTGAAGATATGCAAGAGGCAAAGAAATCTATGAAAGAAAAAGGCATTAAAGCTGAAGACGTTAAGAATTTACTTCCTATTGAAGAAATACATGGTCTTAATTTACCGCCTATTGAAGTAACATATAATCTTAATCCTTTACCTATTGAAGAAACTCATGGTCTTGATAACCCGACACAGGTAGTAAAGGTAAATTCTCTCTATAGATATGATAAAGCTGTAATCCCGTTTACTAAATTTGCTAGCCCATGCTTTGATGAGTTTGATAAATTTATGGCTAAGCAAGAAGATTTTAATGCTTATTTTGGTAGACAATTGAAAACCAATTCAAATATGCTTGAACACTTGGGTGATTATATGGCTAATGTTAAAGGTGAACTTAAACTTATTAGTAAACATGCTTCTATGGTTACCACTCAAGTAGAACAAGTACTCAAAGCTCAAAATGATTTGCTCAATGAATTGAATGGTAAAGATAATGATTATGCTGTTAGAGTGGCTACTAGAACTGGTAGAATGACTCCGGAACCTTTGTATCCTGAAGGCCATCCTAAGAGAATTGAGCAAGATCCTCAGAGAAATAAAATAGATGCACCTAATTCTTATAGAAAGAAGAAAAAGAAAAATGATAGGACTTTGCATGCTTCTAGTGATCCTATTGTTGAAACACCTGAGAATCCAAATGATATTTCTATTTTTGATGTTGAAACTCAATCTGGTAATGAACCTGAAACTAGTGATAATGTTAATAATAATGTTCATAGTGATGCTCAACCTAGTAATGATAATGATGTAGAAATTGAACCTGCTATTGATCTTGATAACCCACAATCAAGGAATCAATGTTATTATAAAAAAGACTTTGTTGCTAGGAAACATGGTAAAGAAAGAGAGCCATGGGTTCAGACTCCCATGCCTTTTCCTCCCAAACCATCCAAGAAAAAGGATGATGAGGATTTTGAGCGCTTTGCTGAAATGATTAGACCTATCTTTTTGCGTATGCGATTAACTGATATGCTCAAAACTAATCCTTATGCTAAGTACATGAAAGATATTATTACAAATAAAAGAAAGATAACGGAAGCTGAAATTTCCACCATGCTTGCTAATTATACTTTTAAGGGTGGAATACCAAAGAAACTTGGAGATCCAGGAGTACCCACTATACCATGCTCCATTAAAAGAAATTATGTTAAAACTGCTTTATGTGATCTTGGAGCCGGTGTTAGTGTTATGCCTCTCTCTTTATATCGTAGACTTGATTTGAATCAGTTGACACCTACCGAAATATCTTTGCAAATGGTTGATAAATCAACTGCTATACCTGTCGGTATTTGTGAGGATGTGCCCGTTGTAGTTGCAAACGTTACTATTTTAACGGACTTTGTTATTCTTGATATTCCTGAGGACGATAGTATGTCTATTATTCTTGGAAGACCTTTTTTGAATACTGCAGGGACTGTTATTGATTGCACTAAAGGCAATGTCGGCAATGTCACTTTTCATGTTAATGGTAACGAGCATACGATACACTTTCCGAGGAAACAACCTCAAGTTCATAGTATCAACTCTATTGGGAAAATGCCATCGATTATATTTGGAGGTTTTGAATTTCCTATTCCTACTGTCAAGAAGAAATATGATATTCTTATTATTGGGGATGTGCATATCCCTGTTGAGGTAACATAGTGTTATTCGGAATTTCTCCGGTTCCATGTTATTTGGAATGAGTTCGTTAACAAGAGTTGATCAACCTTGTTAGTGGATTCCTTTTGATGATCATGAGATGGATGAAACTAGAAGGCACAACCTTCTGTACCCCACTTTTGCTTTCTGTTATTTATATTAGATAAAATAAAAATAAATATTTTTCTGTGTGTTATCTGATTATCCGTGCAATATAAAAATACCTCGAAAATAAAAGTTCTCCAAATGCCCTGAAATTTAAATATGATTTTTTCTAGAATATTTGAGGATTTATGGAACTAAGAACACACCAGGGGGGTCAACCACCTGCCTACGAGGGTGGAGGGCATGCCCACCCCTCTAGGGCACGCCCCCTGCCCCGTGGGCCCACGGTGGCCCTCCTCCACTTATTCCTGCACCCACACACTTCATCTTCCTCCCACAAACACGAATATTCAGGTCAAGCACGAGTTCTAGCTCACTTTGCTGCCATTTTCAATCTCCTTGCTCCAAGGACCTCTCACAAAACTGCTTGGGGAGATTGTTCCTTGGTATGTGACTCCTCCATTGGTCCAATTAGTTTTTGTTCTAGTGCTTTATTCATTGCAAATTTTTGTTGCTTAGGTGACCCTGTTCTTGAGCTTGCATGTCAAATTTATATGGTCAAGAGTAGTTTTGATGCATGATATAGGCCCTAGGCACTTGTAGGAGTAGTTGCTATCAATATTATTGAGTTTGGTTTACTTTTATTTTGAAGTTACTAAAAAATTCAGAATTTTTTAGAGAAAGAAAAATGCTTAGGAAAATGTTCCAAGGTGGTTCCTCAAGGAAGCAACGACCCAGGCTTGCAATGCGTGATGCTGATGAAGAGCCACCAAGAGACGCTCCAATGCATCCTTGTGAATGGCCTTCTGAGAACTTTATGGATCGAGCGGGAATTAAGGAAGAATTCAATGCATATTTGCGTAACACCAATCTCGTGAGCTTCGAGGAAGAGAAGTGCAGCCAGTATCACAACCTCACCAGTACCTTTGTGAGGAGGTTTGAATTTTCAACTTCAAGTAATTCTCCAACTGTCCTGTTTGATCTTTATGATAAATCTTACACTATGGACTTAGAGGATTTTACCACTTCATGCAAACTTCCACAATGGGGTAGTATAAGGGATCCTCGCAAATCTGAATTTAGAGATTTTCTTGCTAGCATAACTGTGGGAGAATCTAGAGATATTACACAAGCTACCATAGGGAGCATTCACTTTCCTGCTATATATTATTTTTCTCTCTTCATAGGTAGATGCATAAATGGTAAAGATGAGGCATGTCACATGTGTGTCCCCGATCTTAGTATTCTTAGGAGCGTTGTGTTAGGAGACAAATCATATAATTTGGGAGCCATTGTTGCCCGTAGGTTGCATCTTAATAGACTTAATGGAGATTTCTTTGGTGGAATTTATGCAACCCGCATAGCTAATTTTCTTGGTATAGACATACGTGAAGATGATATTGAATTACCACCTGCTTACCTAGACTTTAATGCTATGGTTCATCACCAGTTTGTTGAGAGGAATGAATCACCTCTCCAGTACCGACTAATCTTTGACAGACACCGTGTTGTCTGTATTACTGCTCCTGCCTTCTTTGATTATCAGGTAAGAGGAGGATATACTATTACCAGAGAGGAGGCAGATGAGTGCGAGAGGAGAGAGGAGGCCGCTCGTCGCCACGCTGCAGCTCAGCAGGCGATAGCCGCTGCATCGCAGTACGACCCCAGCTACTATTATGGATATCCGCCAGGCTAGCCGTGGCCATAGACCAACTTAGGCCAAAAGCCTAAGCTTGGGGGAGTACGTATTTCCCACCGACATTACATTTATGTTCACACACTCATTGCTAGATGTCGGTGCTCATACTTTTTCATTGTATCATCCATGCTAGTTTATTTTCCTTTTTATGTTTTCTTCTTGTGTGTTTGATAAACCTTAAGAAAAACCAAAAACAATAGTTGTAGCTTTTAATTAGTTTAATTTATATGTTTGTAGTAGTAATTAAAAAGAAAACCCAAAAAGATTTCCTGTTCTTCTTTTGCTTGTTGGGAGCTTTCCCGTGTAAATAGTTTTATTTCTTTTCTTTCCTTTGGGAGTCGATAGGAGAAGACCATAATTAAATTGTTGAAGTGGCTCTTATATGCATTATTGTTGATCTTACAAAAGAGCCCATATTGCCTTGTCTTCTCCTGTTTATTGAATGCCTGCAGATTCCAGCTTAGTCCAATGCACGTGCACTATTATTATTATTCACATCGTTCGGTCGTGCAAGTGAAAGGCAATTATGACGATATATGATGGACTGACTGAGATGAGAAAAGCTGGTATGAACTCGACCTCTTTTGTTTTTGTAAATATGATTAGTTCATCGTTCCTGATTCAGCCTATTATGAATAAACATGTTTGCAATGACAACTAGAGATCATAGTTTCTTATGACATGCTTGATTAGCTATGAGTTATAATGGTTTACCTTGCGTGCCAACATGTTATTAAAATGGTTATGATGTGGTATGATAGGGCAGTATCCTCCTCTGAATGATTTAAGTGACTTGACTTGGCACATGTTCACGCATGTAGTTGAAACAAAATCAACATAGCCTTCACGATATTTATGTTCATGGTGGATTATATCCTACTCATGCTTGTATTCGGTGTTGTTTAATTTTAATGCATGTTCATGACTGTTGTCGCTCTCTAGCTGGTCGCTTCCCAGTCTTTTGCTAGCCTTCACCTGTAGTAAGCGGGAATACTGCTTGTGCATCCAACTCCTTAAACCCCAAAGTTATTCCACATGAGTCCACTATACCTACCTATATACGGTATCTACCTGCCGTTCCAAGTAAATTTGTATGTGTCAAACTCTAAACCTTCAAATAAATATCCTGTTTTGTATGCTCGAATAGCTCATGTATCAACTGGGGCTATATGTATCTTCCATGTTAGGCGGGTTATTCTCAAGAGGAGTGGACTCCGCTCCTCACTCACGAGATAAATGGCTGGTCATCGGGATGCCGAGTCCCATGCTTTATGCAAACTAAATCAAAATAATTGCAAACAAAACTCCCCCTGGGACTCTTGTTAGTTGGAGGCTCTCGTTGTTTCGAGCAAGCCATGGATTGATGCTTGTTGGTGGAAGGGGGAGTATAAACTTTACCATTCTGTTTGGGAACCGCCTATAATGTGTGTAGCATGGAAGATATCGCCATCTCTTGGTTGTTATGTTGACAATGAAAGTATACCGCTCAAAATATTATTCACCTCTGTTTCAAAACCGAGCTCTGGCACCTCTACAAATCCCTGCTTCCCTCTGCGAAGGGCATATCTATTTACTTTTATGTTGAGTCATCATCCTCTTATTAAAAAGCACCAGTTGGAGAGCACCGCTGTCATTTGCACTCATTACTGTTAGTTTACATTGAGTATGACTTGACTGGATCTCTTTTACCATGAATTACAATGTCTAGTCAGTCCTTGGTCTTTAAAGGTGCTCTGCATTTATGTTTTGCGGTCTCAGAAAGGGCTAGCGAGATACCATCTTGTTATATCATATTATGATTGTTTTGAGAAAGTGTTGTCATCCAAGATTTATTATTATGGATTGCTAGTTGATTATGCTATTGATATGAGTAAACTCGAGACCTATGCGTTATTGTGAATGTGGTTAGTTATAATCTTTGCTGAAAACTTGAATGTTGGCTTTACATATTTACAACAACAAGAGCAAACAGAGTTTGTAAAAGTTTTTCTTTATCACTTTCAGTTTGTCAACTGAATTGCTTGAGGACAAGCAAAGGTTTAAGCTTGGGGGAGTTGATACGTCTCCAACGTATCTACTTTCCAAACACTTTTGCCCTTGTTTTGGACTCTAACTTGCATGATTTGAATGGAACTAACCCCGACTAACGCTGTTTTCAGCAGAATTACCATGGTGTTATTTATGTGCAGGAGCAAACGTTCTCGGAATGACCTGAAACTTCACAGAGCCACTTTTCAGAAAATAAGAAAAATATCTGCCAAATTTGAAGGCTAGGGGGCCCACCACCTTGCCACGAGGGTGGGGGGCGCGCCTGCCCCCCTAGGGCGCGCCCCCTACCTTGTGGGCCCCCTGTTGCCTCTCTGACTCCAACTCCACCTCCATATATTGAGTTTTGGGGAGAAAAAAAGCAAGGAGAAGAAATCATCGCGTTTTATGATACGAAGCCGCCGCCAAGCCCTAAAACCTCTCGGGAGGGCTGATCTAGAGTCCGTTCGGGGCTCCGGAGAGGGGAATCCGTCGCCATCGTCATCATCAACCATCCTCCATCACCAATTTCATGATGCTCACCGCCGTGCGTGAGTAATTCCATCGTAGGCTTGCTGGACGGTGATGGGTTGGATGGGATCTATCATGTAATCGAGTTAGTTTTGTTAGGGTTTGATCCCTAGTGTCCACTATGTTCTGAGATTGATGTTGCTATGACTTTGCTATGCTTAATGCTTGTCACTAGGGCCCGAGTGCCATGATTTCAGATCTGAACCTATTGTGTTTTCATCAATATATGAGTGTTCTTGATCCTATCTTGCAAGTCTATAGTCACCTATTATGTGTTATGATCCGTTAACCCTGAAGTGACAATAATCGGGATACTTACCGGTGATGACCGTAGTTTGAGGAGTTCATGTATTCACTATGTGTTAATGCTTTGTTCCAGTTCTCTATTAAAAGGAGGCCTTAATATCCCTTAGTTTCCGTAAGGACCCCGCTGCCACGGGAGGGTAGGACAAACCATGTCATGCAAGTTCTTTTCCATAAGCACGTATGACTATGTTCGGAATACATGCCTACATTATATCAATGAACTGGAGCTAGTTCTGTGTCACCCTAGGTTATGACTATTACATGATGAACCACATTCGACATAATTCTCCATCACTGATCCATTGCCTACGAGCTTTCCATATATTGTTCTTCGCTTATTTACTTTCTCGTTGTTGTTGCTATCATCACTACAAAATACCAAAAACATTGCTTTTACTACCGTTACCTTTTGTTACCGTTATCACTACTATCATATTACTTTGCTACTAAACACTTTGCTGCAGATATTAAGTTTCCAGGTGTGGTTGAATTGACAACTCAGCTTCTAATACTTGAGAATATTCTTTGGCTCCCCTTGTGTCGAATCAACAAATTTGGGTTGAATATTCTACCCTCGAAAACGGTTGCGATCCCCTATACTTGTGGGTTATCAGATCCTAAGAATGCTGACAAGGTGTGCAAGCTCCAACGCTCAATCTATGGGCTGGTGCAAGCATCTCAGAGTTGGAACATTCGATTTGATGAGATGATCAAAGTGTTTGGGTTTACACAGATTTATGGAGAAGCCTGTGTTTACAAGAAAGTGAGTGGGAGCTCTGTAGCATTTCTCATATTATATGTAGATGACATACTATTGATGGGAAATGATATAGAATTCTTGGAAAGCATAAAGGCCTACTTGAATAAGTGTTTTTCAATGAAGCACCTTGGAGAAGCTGCTTATATATTATGCATCAAGATCTATAGAGATAGATCGTGACGCCCCATTGGTCTTTCACAAAGCACGTACCTTGACAAGATATTGTAGAAGTTCAATATGGATCAGTCCAAGAAGGGGTTCTTGCCTGTATTTCATGGTGTGAGATTGAGCACGGCTCAATGCCCGACCACGGCAGAAGATAAAGAAAAGATGAGTGTCATCCCCTATGCCTCGGCCATAGGGTCTATTATGTATGCCATGCTGTGTACCAGACCTGATGTAAACCTTGCCGTAAGTTTGGTAGGAAGGTACCAAAGTAATCCCGGCATGGAACACTGGACAGCGGTCAAGAATATCCTGAAGTACCTGAAAAGGACTTAGGATATGTTTCTCGTTTATGGAGGTGACGAAGAGCTCGTCGTAAAGGGTTACGTTGATGCTAGCTTCAACACAGATCTGGATGACTCCAAGTCACAAACCGGATACGTGTATATTTTTTGAATGGTGGGGCAGTCAGCTGGTGCAGTTGCAAGCAAAGCGTTGTGGCGTGATCTACATGTGAAGCGGAGTACATGGCAGCCTCGGAGGAAGCACATGAAGCAATCTGGATGAAGGAGTTCATTACCGACCTAGGAGTTATTCCCAATGCGTCAGGCCCGATGACTCTCTTCTGTGACAACATTGGAGCCATTGCCCTTGCCAAGGAGCCCAGGTTTCACAAGAAGACCAGGCATATCAAACATCGCTTTAACTCCATTCGTGAAAATGTTCAAGATGGAGACATAGATATTTGTAAAGTGCATACGGACCTGAATGTCGCAGATCTGTTGACTTAACCTCTTCCACAAGCAAAACACAATCAACACCAGAACTCTATGGGTGTTCGATTCATCACAATGTAACTAGATTATTGACTTTAGTGCAAGTGGGAGACTGTTGGAAATATGCCCTAGAGGCAATAATAAAATGGTTATTATTATATTTCCTTGTTCATGATAATTGTCTATTTTCATGCTATAATTGTGTTATCCGGAAATCGTAATACATGTGTGAATACATAGACCACAACATGTCCCTAGTGAGCCTCTAGTTGACTAGCTCGTTGATCAATAGATGGTTACGGTTTCCTGACCATGGACATTGGATGTCATTGATAACGGGATCACATCATTAGGAGAATGATGTGATGGACAAGACCCAATCCTAAGCATAGCACAAGATCGTGTAGTTCATTTGCTAAAGCTTTTCTAATGTCAAGTATCATTTCCTTATACCATGAGATTGTGCAACTCCCGGATACCGTAGGAATGCTTTGGGTGTGCCAAACGTCACAACGTAACTGGGTGGCTATAGAGGTGCACTACGGGTATCTCCGAAAGTGTCTATTGAGTTGGCACGAATCGAGACTGGGATTTGTCACTCTGCGTGACGGAGGGGTATCTCTGGGCCCACTCGGTAGGACATCATCATAATGAGCTCAATGTGAACAAGGAGTTGATCATGGGATGATGTGTTACGAACGAGTAAAGAGACTTGCCGGTAACAAGATTGAACAAGGTATAGGGATACCAACGATCGAATCTCGGGCAAGTATCATACTGGTAGACAAAGGGAATTGTGTACGGGATTGATTGAATCCCTGACATCGTGGTTCGTCCGATGAGATCATCGTGGAGCATGTGGGAGCCAACATGGGTATCCAGATCCCGCTGTTGGTTATTGGCCGGAGAGATGTCTCGGTCATGTCTGCATGCCTCCCGAACCCGTAGGGTCTACACGCTTAAGGTTCGATGATGCTAGGGTTATAGGGAATAGATGTACGTGGTTACCGAATGTTGTTCGGAGTCCCATATGAGATCCCGGACGTAACGAGGAGTTCCAGAATGGTCCGAAGGTAAAGATTTATATATGGGAAGTCCCGTTTTGGACACCGGAAGTGTTCTGGGCGTTATCGGTAATGTACCGGGACAACCGGAAGGGTTCGGGGTCCACAGGGAGGGGCCACCAGCCCCGGAGGCCTGCGTGGGCCAAGTGTGGGAAGGGACCAGCCCCTAGGTGGGCTGGTGCGCATCCCACAAGAGGCCCAAGGCGCAGGAAAGGGGAGAAAGGGGAAACCCTAGGCTCAAATGGGCCTAAGGCCCACCTAGGGTGCGCCCCCCTCTCTCCCCTCTGGCAGCCCCCTAGATGCATCTAGGGCTGGCCGCCACCCCTAGGGGGGAACCCTAGATGGGGGTGCAACCCCTCCCCCTATATATAGTGGGGGTTTTGGGGCTGCCAGAGACATGAGTCTCCCTCTCTCTTGGCGCAGCCCTACCCCTCTCCCTCCTCGCCTCTTGCAGTGTTTGGCGAAGCCGTGCTGGAGTGCCACGCTCCCCCACCACCACCACGCCGTCATGCTGCTGCTGGACGGAGTCTTCCCCAACCTGTCCCTCTCTCCTTGCTGGATCAAGGCACGGGAGACGTCACCGGCCTTCACGTGTGTTGAACGCGGAGGCGCCGTTGTTCGGTGCTTAGATCGGATTCGGCCACGATCTCAATCGCTTCGTGTATGACTCCACCGACCGCGTTCTTGCAACGCTTCCGCGTCGCGATCTTCAAGGGTATGAAGATGCACTCCCCTCTCTCTCGTTGCTAGTTTCTCCATAGATTGATCTTGGTGATGCGCAGAAATTTTTTAATTTCTGCAACGATCCCCAACAATCATCACCAAAAGCCACCTCCAAAGATATTTTGCCCACTAGATACGCCGACTTACCAAGCACCATGCCATGAAAGACAGTGTTCGACGGCTTAAGATCTTTGTCAGTCAAGGTCATGCGACGAAAGGTTTCATAGTAAAGAATGTTGATGTTGCTTCCCCCATCCATGAGCACCTTAGTAAATCTGTACCCTCCAACCTGAGGTGCCACCACCAAAACCAAGTGATCCGGATTATAAACCCGGGGCGGCTGATCCTCATGGCTCCGAGAATAGGGTGTTCAGACCATCACAAGTAATGGGGAATCGCTGGCTCAACTGCGTTCACTGCCCTTTTATGAAGCTTTTGATCCCGCTTGCATAAACTCGTGGTGAAGACATGGTACTGTCCACTATTCAATTGCTTTGGGTTACTCTGATAACCAGACTGCTACTGATTCCCTTGACCAAACTGTTAATTAAAACCACCTTGATTGCCTTGGCCTTGGAAACCAGAATTAAAGCCGCCGCCACCATAACCAGGACCGTGAGAGCCGGATCCTGAGCCACCGTCCAGCCCATGACTGTTCTGAAAAAAATTGGAATTTCTATACTCCCTCACAATGAAGCAATCCTTCTAGAGGTGAGTGGCCGGCTTTTCCCGCGTACCATGCTTCGGACAAGGCTGATTCATCATCGCCTAAAGATTGAATTTTGATCCTCCAAACCAACGGGGTGGCTTTCCCCTGTGGCGCTGATTATTATTCTGCGTGTTGGTGTTAGCCACAAAATCCAAGCTGCCATCAGCCTTGCGCTTACCATTGCCACCTTGATTTGCTGGGTTATGCTGCTGCCCTCTTGTATTGTTGCTCTTCTTTCCCTTACCCGGCTTCTCATCATCAGACTCGGGGTCCTTGGTACCATTAGAGTTGGCATACTTGACGAGAGTCGCCATCAGCTCCCCCATGTCATTCCAGTGGCGCTTAAGCCGCCCCAATTTCTTCTTTAAAGGGAGAAAACGACAATTTTTCTCCAACATCAGGACTGCTGAGCCGGCATTGATACTGTCCGATGAGTGTATAACAGCTGAGATCCGGTGTACCCAATGGGTCGTTTACTCGCCCTCCCCTTGAATACAGGAGTCCAAATCTAAAATTGACAGAGGCTGCTTGCATGTGTCTTTAAATTTTTGGATAAAACAAGCCTTGAACTCCGCCCACGGCCTGATGGAGTTAGCAGGGAGTCCCTTCCACCAGGTATGAGTCGGCCCATCCAGCATCATGGTGAAATACTTAGCATATGCAGCATCATTAACATCCAACATCTTCATGGACATCTCATAACTCTCAATCCAAGCCTCAGGGGGCTGATCTACTGTGTAATTAGGTACCTTACGAGGACCCTTAAAATCCTTAGGTAAACGCTTGTTACGCAAAGCCGGCACTAAACATGACACACCCAAGGTTCTAAAGGTTACACCTGCCTCCACTGAAGCCGATGGATAAACCGAAGATTGTTGTTGAGCCGCTAGCCGAGCCGCCTGCTCAGCCTCCCGACGCGCCCTGCCCTGATCCACCAAAGCCTGGGCATTATTTCCTCCGCGCGCCAGGTCATGCCCACGAGGCTGGTTGAGGTGCTACTCACTGCTTGAAACTGCTGGCGATTCAATGTGCCTGCTGTAACTCCGGCTTGGTCGAGGGGCTGAATGAATCCGTTCATGGCTATAAGAATAAGCCACCTACTGAGCCACAGCTGTCTGAAGAAGCTCGCTGGCCCTCCATGTCTCTATCGCTGCCGGAGACTCACCCTCAACTGGTAAAGCCGCCAATCGCGTTGCCGCAGCAATCATATTATCCAAAGGGTTAGAATAATGACCCGAAGGCATCGGAACATGCTAAGGTGGAGTATTATTCAAATGTGGTGGGTCCATCGCACGCGGCTGAACCGGGGCTCCAGTCCCAGGAGCTTCGACCGCCTGGTTCACCACCGGTGGCTCACTGATTCCTGCTCCAGGCGTGTTGAAGAGGTTCCTTGGCTCATAAAACGGGGGTAGATGACTCTGGTGCCTCCTCCTCATGATCTCGTTTGAAGCATTTTGATCTAACATAAGCCGGAAGGAATCCGCTTGATTCCGCTGTGGTTGGGCGTCCAAAGCAGCCCGCTCTGCAGCCATCCTAGCGTTCTCAGCCACCAGCTCTTCCTTGGCTTCAGCTATCTCATCTCATAGCTTCACCACATCCACCTTGTGTTGTTCCTAGTTGTCCAGGGTTACCTCCACCCCCATCAGAGTCGCCAAAGCCTCCAATAACTTTGTCAAAGCTTGAGTCGGTGGGCGTGTTGTGCCGCTAGCTCCAGTTGTCGCTGCAGCAGTTGAACTAGAAGTCATAGCCGCGATGGTTGATGAACCGAGCACCGGCTGTGTACCAGCCATGAAGATCGCAACCCTGTTCGGCGGCTCATAGGGGTCCGGAATGCTGTCACCATCGGAACAGCCCCCAAGCCGGTCGTCTTGCAATTGATACATTGAATTAGTCTCGGCCGTGGATGACTCACCATCAGAGTAGATGGCCGTCTCACCACCAGACACAGATGCTTCTCCAACTTCCACCCCATGGGTGAAACCACCAAAGGCACGTTTCGTGGCGAGTTGAACCCAGGCAGGTCGTGCACGCTGAGCCGTCTCAATGATGTTGGTGCAGATGTCTGGCTCAGGGCCCAGTTCACCGATCTTGCCGATGAAGATGTGGATTCCGCCGAAGGGGACCCAGTACCCATACTCAATTGAGCCGACCTCGGGCCCCCCAGCCTGCGTCGTCGATGTAGAGCTTGCCGCGACAACTCTTGGTCATCCGGCCCACAGCGTATCCCTTGATCCCTTCAAAGTTGCCCTTCAAGAACTCAAAACCACCGTGCGGTGGCCCCACGGTGGGCGCCAACTGTCGTAGAATTGTCACGACAGATGTCCTAACATAAGGACTTAGTCGTGGAGCCATCACAACTAGGTTAGCTTAAAGAGGTTAAATGGGACAAAGGACACAGAGAGTTTATACTGGTTCGGACCCTTGCGGTGAAGGTAAAGGCCTACTCCAGTTTGGGATTGTATTGCTTGGGTTTTGATTACTAGGGAGCGAATACGCTTGACCTAGTTCTTGATATCTTCTTTCTTGTCCTAAGCTGCCGCCGGGTTGTCCCTTTATATACACAGGTTGACGCCCGATGGCTCGCGGAGTCCCGGCCGGCTCATACACAACGTGTCCGGCCCGATGACTAACTACACTTGCCTTATAATACAAGTCATATATACATGGCGGTTCATCCTCTTGGGCCTCAAGTCGCCACTGGGTCTTGGGCCGCCAATGGGCTCGTATGACCCGCCATCTTCATAGGTAAGCTGCCAGTGGTATGACCCGGCCCCTCATGGGCGGTTCATACCAAATAGTCATATCCCCAACAGTGCCCATACCCGATAGTCAATTTTCTTTTGGTGATGAAGAAGGAGGTGGTGGTGATGAAGTAGCGATCTTATCCTTCATGATCAAAAGATTCTCCTGTCTATGGATGATGCTCTGGAGGAGGTGATGTGCTCTTGCAATATAATATTTTCACGAGTGAGATATTTATTTTGCACACGAACCGTCAATATAATATTTTCACGAGTGAGATATTTATTTTGCACACGAACCGTTTCAATGATCCAAAAGGCTTCAATCGCAGTGGGGGTAAGATGATCATAGTAAGGTTTAAGGATATCTTCTTCTTCCTCCTCGGTAGGCAGGGCTTGCTCGACCACCGGCGCTTGATCTCCGATGGCCTCCTTGCTCTTGCCGCCTTCGAGAGGTTCTTCGGGCTCTTCTCTCTTCAGCTCGATCTTCATCAACCAAGCATCCTCTTCTACGTTGTTGGAGGAGGGAGAAGACATGATGCCTGGCTTAACAAATCTGATCGAAAACAGCAAGAAAAGAAAACATAAGATTTCTCCGTGATACGGTGGTCAATAGGTTAGGGGGTATATAAAGATTTTTTTTATCTTGGGAAACAAGCAAACGGAAGAAACATGGAGTCCGTAAGATACCCAAGGTGGGCACAACCCACCTGGGCGCACCTGGCAAGCCAGGCGCCCCCTGGTGTCTTGTGCCCACCAGGGTTGCCTTACTGGTTGTTTCTTATTTTCTAATTTTTATATATTCCAAAACGGACAAAAAATATTTTTGCAGATTTTTCGAATTCTGTTTACTTACCATATCACATACCTCGTTTTTTCACGATTCTGGAGTGTTCTGGAAGGTTTCTTTTATGTGTTCTTCCAGTGTCATATATTGGATAATATTGCTTTCAACATTAATGGGCGTACCTGAGATATAATGTTTTATTCGTTGCCCATTAACAACCTTCGAGTTAGTACCTTTGCCATTATTTATTTTGATAGCTCCAGATCGATAAACCTCCTCGATAACATATATAGTGTCCTTCCCATTTGGAGAGGAGTTTTCCAACAAAGAATCTAAAACGAGAGTTGTACAAAAGAAAATATTCTCCAACCTTAAACTCACGCTTTTGGATTATTTTATCATGCCATCTTTTAACTTTTTCTTTAAATAACTTGGCATTTTCATAAGCTTGGGTTCTCCATTCATCTAATGAGCTAATATCAAATAACCTCTTCTCACCAGCAAGTTTGAAATCATAGTTGAGTTCTTTAATTTCCCAATAAGCTTTATGTTCTAACTCAAGAGGCAAATGACAAGCTTTTCCATAAACCATTTTATAAGGAGGCATACCCATAGGATTTTTATATGTTGTTCTATAAGCCCAAAGTGCATCATCTAATTTCTTAGACCAATTCTTCTAGGACCTATTGATAGTCTTTTTTAAAATTAATTTTATTTCTCTATTGCAAAGTTCAACTTGACCACTAGACTGAGGATGATAGGGTGATGCAATTCTATGATTAACATCATACTTGGCAAGCATTTTACTGAAAGCACCATGAATAAAGTGTGAAACACCATCAGTCATTAAATATCTAGGGACTCCAAACATTGGGAAAATAACTTCTTTAAGAATTTTAATAGAGGTGTTGTGATCAGCACTACTAGTTGGAATAGCTTCTACCCACTTAGTAACATAATCAACAGCAACCAAAATATGAATATACCCATTAGAGGAAGGAAAAGGTCCCATGTAATCAAATCCCCAAACATCAAATGGTTCAACAGCAAGTGAATAATTCATAGGCATTTCTTGACGCTTACCGATATTACCTATTCTTTGACATTCATCACAAGATAAGACGAACTTACGAGCATCCTTGAAGAGAGTCGGTCAATAAAATCCAGATTGCAATACCTTGTGAGTAGTTCTATCTCCCACATGATGTCCTCCATAAGCTTCGGAGTGACATTTCCATAGGATTCGTTCCTGTTCATGCTCAGGTACACAACGTCTAATAATACCATCTACTCCTTTAGAAAGATGTGGGTCATCCCAAAAGTAATGTCTTAAATCATAGAAGATTTTTTTTCTTTTGTTGGTAAGTAAAGCTAGGGGGTATGTATTTAGCAACAATATAATTAGCCTAGTCAGCATACCAAGGTGTACAATTAGAAACATTTATTGCAGCTAATTGCTCATAAGGAAAACTATCATCAATAGGTAGTGGGTCATCAAGAACATTCTCCAACCTAGACAGGTTATCAGCTACGGGGTTCTCTGCTCCATTTCTAACAGTGATATGCAAATCAAATTCATGTAGCACGAGAACCCATTAAATAAGCCTAGGTTTGGCATCTTTCTTTTCCATAAGATACTTTATTGCAACATGATCAATGTGAACAATTACTTTTGAATCTACAATGTAGGATCTAAATTTATCACAAGCAAACACCACTGCTAGAAATTCTTTTTCAGTAGTAGCATAATTTTTGTGCACTGTCTACAGTTTTACTTGTGTAGTGAATAACATTCAGTTTTTATCAACTCTTTATCCTAGAACAACACCAAAGCATAATCATTAGCATCACACATAATTTCAAAAGGCAAGTTCCAATCAGGTGGTTGAACAATAGGTGCAGAAATTAAGGCTTTCTTGAGTGTTTCGAAGGCTTCTAAATAATCATCATAAAAAACAAAAGGAAAATCCTTTTGCAAAAGATTCGTAAGAGGCCTAGAAATTTTAGAAAAGTCTTTGATAAATATCCTATAGAAACCAGCATGACCTAAGAAACTATGAATACTTTTGATATCTTTAGGACATGGCATTTTCTCAATTGCATCAACCTTAGCTTCGTCCACCTCAATACCTCTTTCAGAAATTTTATGGCCCAAAACAATACCTCATGAGACTCATCACCAAAGCTAACACCGACAATTTGTTTCTCACAATCTATTTTAGCATTAACGGTGTTCAAGAAAGGTCTACCAAAGATAGTGGGACAAAAGTCATCCTGTGGGAGAACCAAGAATAAGAAAATCAGTAGGGTATTTTATTTTCCCACACAAGACTTCAACATCTCTAACAATCCCAAGTGGTGTGATTGTGTCTCTATTAGCAAGTTTAGTAGTAACATCCATGTCTTCTATTTCAGCGGGTGCTATGTCATTCATAATTTCTTGATATAAGGTAAAAGGAATAGCACTCATGCTAGCACCTATGTCGCATAAACCATGATAACAGTGATCTCCTATTTTAACTGAGACAATGGGCATGCCAACAACGGGTCTATGTTTATCTTTCCCATCGGGTTTGGCAATTCTAGCAGCTTCACCAATGAAGTAAATAACATGCCCATCAATATTATTGACCAAAAGATCCTTAACCATAGCAACACTAGGTTCTACTTTGATTTGCTCAGGGGGTTTAGGTGCTTTGATATTACTTCTATGGACCACAGTTGAAACCTTAGCATGTTATTTTATCTTAACAGGAAAAGGAGGTTTCTCGATGTAAACAGTAGGAACAACTAGATCAACATTGTAGATGATAGTTTCTTCTTTAGAAACTACCGGTTCTTTAATTTCTTATTTAATAGGGGGGTGATATTTAAACCATTTCTCTTTAGGGAGATCAACATGAGTAGCAAAGGATTCACAGAAAGAGGCTACTATCTCAGAATCAAGTCCATATTTAGTGCTAAACTTTTGAAAAGCATCGGTATTCATAATTGATTTAACACAATCAAACTTAAGCTTAATACCTGGCTCTTTACCTTCGTCAAGTTCCCAATCTTCAGAGTTGCGTTTAATTCTTTCCAAGAGGTCCCATCTAAATTCAATAGTCTTCCTCATAAAAGACCCGGCACAAGAAGTATCAAGCATGGATTTATCATTACGAGAAAGCTGAGCATAGAAGTTATGAATGATAATTTCTCTTGAGAGCTCATGATTGGGGCATGAATATAACATTGACTTAAGCATCCCCCAAGCTAGAGCTATACTTTATCCTGAGACCAATATATATATAATTCCAATCACGATGAACTAGATGCATAGGATAATTTTTTTGATGGAATTCCAATTTGAACCAATTCCAATTCCAAGATCCAATATCATCGCATAGCCTATACCATGTCAATGCCTTTCCCTTCAAAGATAAAGGGAAAACCTTCTTCTTAGCTTCATCTTTGGGTAAACCTGCAAGCTTAAGCAATCCACAAATTTCATCCACATATATCAAGTGCATATCAGGATGCTCGGTTCCATCTCCTGCATAAGGATTAGCTAGCAGTTGTTCCATTATACCCGAAGGAATTTCATATTCAGTATTTTCAGTAGGTGCAGTGGGTTGATAGGTAACTAATTGCAGTTTCAATCGAGGGGAAGATGCCCCGAACAAATGCCTCAAAGGATTGTTCTCCATAGTAACAAGTAACAATAAATTTCAGCACATAGTAATAATTTTTCCTTACCAATTTCCACATACCAAGAGCGCTTCACTCCCCGGCAACGGCGCTAGAGAAGAGCCTTGATGACCCACAAGTATAGGGGATCAATCGTAGTCCTTTTGATAAGTAAGAGTGTCGAACCCAACGAGGAGCAGAAGGAAATGACAAGTGGTTTTCAGCAAGGTAATGTCTGCAAGCGCTGAAATTGTAAGTAACAGATAATTTGGTAGCAAGATAATTTGTAATGAGCATGTAACAGTAATTGTAAATAATATGCAGCAAAATATCCCAATCCTTTTGTGGCAAAGGACAGGCCAAAGCGGTTTCTTATAATAAGCAAAGTGTTCTTGAGGGCACACGGGAATTTCATCTAGTCACTTTCACCATGTTGGCTGGTTTTGTGTTCACTACTTTGCTAATTTGATATGTGGGTGGATCGGTGCTTAGGTGCTTTTCTTACTTGAACAAACCTCCTACTTATGATTAATCCCCTCGCAAGCATCTGCAACTACGAGAAAAGTATTAAGATAGAATCTAACCATAGTATTAAACTTTTGGATCCAAATCGGTCCCTTACGAAGTAGCGCATAAACTATGGTTTAAGCTTCTATCACTCTAGCAACTCGTCATCTAATAACAACTCCAAAATGCATTCCCTTAGGCCCAAATATGGTGAAGTGTCATGTAGTCGACATTCACATGACACCACTGAGGGAATGACAACATACATATTATCAAAATATCAAACACATATCAAGTTCACATGATTACTTGCAACATGATTTCTCCCGTAACCTCGGGAACAAAAGTAACTAATACCAAGTGATAAACATGTTCATGACCAGAGGGGTATTAAATAGCATAATGGATCTGAACATATAATCTTCCACCAAATAAACCATATAGTGATCAACTACAAGATGTAATCAACACTACTAGTCACCCAAAGGTACCAATCTGAGGTTCCGGTACAAAGATTGAACACAAGAGATGAAGTAGGGTTTGAGAGGAGATGGTGTTGGTGAATATGTTGATGAATATTGGCCTCCCAAACATGACAGGGTTGTTGGTGATGATGATGATGATTTCCCCCTTCGGGAGGGAAGTTCCCCCGACGGAATCACTCCACCAGAGGGCAAAAGTGCTCCTGCCCAAGTTCCGCCTCGAGACGGCGGCGCCTCGTCCTGAAAGTCCTCTCCTTTTTTTTCTAGGTCAAAATGACTTATATACCAGAATATGGGCACCGGAGGTGCGCCGAGGAGGGCACAACCCACCAGGGTGCGCCTGGGCTCCCTGGCGCGCCCAGGTGGGTTGTGCCCACCTGGTGGGCCTCCTATGGTAGTTATTCACTCCAATAATTCTTATTTACTCCATAAAAATTCCTCGTGAAGTTTCAGCTCATTTGGAGTTGTGCAGAATAAGTAGCCTGATGTAGCCTTTTCCGGTCCAGATTTCCAGCTGCCGGAATTCTCCCTATTTGTTTGAACCTTGCATATTATGAGAGAAAAGGCATTAGAATTACTCCAAAAAGCATTATTATGCATAAAAACATTATAAATAACAGTAGGTAAACATGATGCAAAATGGACGTATCAATATCAAAGGTATAAGAACCTTTCTCGGTCATGTTGGTTTCTATAGGAGGTTTATTAAAGACTTCTCTAAAATTTCTAGGCCTCTCACTAATCTCTTGCAAAAAGATGTTCCTTTTGTTTTTGATGATGACTGTGTAGAAGCATTTGAAATACTTAAGAAAGCCTTGATTTTTGCACCTATTGTTCAGCACCTGATTGGAATTTACCCTTTGAAATTATGTGTGATGCTGGTGATTATGTTGTTGGTGTTGTTCTAGGACAAAGAGTTGATAAGAAATTGAAAGTTATTTGTTATGCTAGTAAAACTCTAGACAGTGCCGAGAGAAATTATGCTACTACTAAAAAAGAATTTTTAGGAGTTGTATTTGCTTGTGATAAGTTCCAATGTTATATTGTTGATTCCAAAGTAACTCTTCACACTAATCATGGTGCTATAAATATCTTATGGAAAAAAAGATGCTAAGCCTAGACTTATTAGATGGGTTCTCTTACTACAAGAATTTGATTTGCATATTATTGATAGAAAGGGAGCTGAGAATCCCGTTGCAGACAACTTGTCTAGGTTAGAAAATGTTCTTGATGACCCACTGCCTATTGATGATAGCTTTCCTGATGAACAATTAGCTGTCATAAATACCTCTCGTAATGCTCCATGGTATGCTAATTACATTGTTGCTAAATTTATACCGCCTAGTTTCATATACCAGCAAAATAAAAAAATTCTATGATTTAAGACATTACTTTTTGGATGACCTACACCTTTAAAAAGAAGGAGTAGATGGTGTTATTAGATGTTGTGTACCTGAGCATGAACAGGAATAGATCCTACGTAGGTGCCACTCCGAGTCTTACGGAGGACACCATGCTAGAGATAGAACTGCACACAAGGTATTGCAATCCGGTTTTTATTGGTCTACTCTCTTCAAGGATGCTCGTAAGTTTGTATTGTCTTGTGATGAATGCCAGAGAATTGGCAATATTATTAGATGTTAGGAAATGCCTATGAATTATTCACTTGTTATTGAACCATTTGATGTTCGGGGCTTTGATTATATCGGACCTTTTCCTTCCTCTAATGGGTATACACATATTTTAGTTGTTGTTGATTACGTTACTAAGTGGGTAGAAGCTATTCCAACTAGTAGTGCTGATCATAACACTTCTATTAAGATGCTTAAATAAGTTATTTTTCTGAGGTTTGGAGTCCCTAGATATTTAATGACTGATGGTGGTTCACATCTTATTCATGGCGCTTTCTGTAAAATGCTTGCTAAATATGATGTTAACAATAGAATTGCATCTCCATATCATTCTCAGTCTAGTGGTCAAGTAGAATTGAGCAATAGAGAGATTAAATTGATTTTGCAAAAGACTGTTAATAGATCTAGAAAGAATTGGTCTAAGAAACTCGATGATGCATTATGGGCTTATAGAACTGCGTATAAAAACCCTATGGGTATGTCTCCGTATAAAATGGTTTATGGAAAAGCATGTCACTTACCTCTTGAACTAGAACATAAGGAATATTTGGCTATTAAAGAGCTCAATTATGATTTCAAACTTGCCGGTGAGAAGAGGTTATTTGACATTAGCTCACTTGATGAATGGAAAACCCAAGCCGATGAGAATGCCAAGTTGTTTAAAGAAAACATTAAAAGATGGCATGACAAGAGGATACAAAAGCGTGAGTTTGATGTTGGTGATCATGTTTTGCTATACAACTCTCGTTTAAGATTTTTTGCAGGAAAACTTCTCTCTAAATGGTAAGGTCCTTACCTTATCGAGGAGGTCTATCGCTCCGATTCCATCAAAATCAACAATGCCGAAGGTACGAATCCGAAGGTGGTAAACGGTCAAAGAATCAAACATTATATCTCAGGTAATCCCATAAATGTTGATACCAATATAATTGACACTATAACACTAGAGGAGTACATAAGGGACACTTTCCAGAGCATTTTAGAATCCGAAAAGGAATAGGCATGTGGTACGGTAAGTAAACCGACTCCAAAACTGTTCTAATAGCAAATTTTCTCTGTTTTGGAATATTTATAAAAATAGGAAAATTAAAAGTAGTATGAAAGAGACACGAGGCGACCACAAGGGTGGAGGGCGTGCCCTACCCTCCTGGGCGTGCCCTGTTGGGTAACACGGTAATTTCAAAAAAATCCTGCGCACACGCAAGATCATGGTGATGCATAACAACGAGAGGGGAAGAGTGTTGTCAATGTACCCTCGTAGACCGTAAGCGGAAGCGTTATGACAACGCGGTTAATGTAGTCGTACGTCTTCACGATCGACCGATCATAGTACCGAAAGTATGACACCTCCGCGATCTACACACGTTCGGTTCGGTGACATCCCATGAACTCACCATACAGCAGAGTGTCGAGGGAGAGCTTCGTCATCACAACGGCGTGATGACGGTAATGATGATGCTATCGGAACAGGGCTTCGCCTAAGCACCGCTACGATATGACCGAGGTGGATTATGGTGGAGGGGGGCACCGCACACGGCTAAGAGATCAATGATCAACTTGTGTGTCCATGGGGTGCCCCCTTCCCCCGTATATAAAGGAGTGGAGGAGGGGAAGGGGGCTCGCCTCCTAGACGCGCCCCAAGGGGAGTCCTACTCCCACCGGGAGTAGGATTCTCCCCTTGCCTTGTTGGATTTAGGAGAGAAGGAAGGAGGAGGGAGGAGGAAGGAAGGGGGGCCGGCCCGCTTCCCAATTTGGATTGGGCTTGGGGGGGCTCCTTTGATCCTTTCCCCTCTCTTCCACTAAGGCCCAATAAGGCCCATATACCTTCCGGGGGGTTCCGGTAACCTCCCGGTGCTCTGGTATACTATCGATTTCACCCAGAAACATTCCGATGTCCAAACATAGGCTTCCAATATATCGATCTTTATGTCTCGACCATTTTAAGACTCCTCGTCATGTCCGTGATCAAATCTGGGACTCCGAACTACCTTTGGTACATCAAAACACATAAACTCGTAATACCGATCGTCACCGAACGTTAAGCATGCGGACCCTACGGGTTCGAGAACTATGTAGACATGACCGAGACTCATCTTCAGTCAATAACCAATAGCGGAACCTGGATGCTCATATTGGTTCCTACATATTCTACGAAGATCTTTTATTGGTCAAACCGCATAACAACATACGTTGTTCCCTTTGTCATTTGTATGTTACTTGCCCAACATTCGATTATCGGTATCTCAATATCTAGTTCAATATCATTACCGGCAAGTCTATTTACTCATACCGTAATGCTACATCCCGTAACAAACTCATTAGCTACATTCCTTGCAAGGCTTATTGTGATGTACATTACCGAGAGGGCCCAGAGATACCTCTCCGACAATTGGAGTGACAAATTCTAATCTTGATCTATGCCAACTCAACAAACACCATCAGAGACACTTGTAGAGCACCTTTATAATCACCCAGTTACATTGTGACATTTGGTAGCACACAAAGTGTTCCTCCAGTATTCGGGAGTTGCATGATATCATAGTCATAGGAACATGTATAGTTATGGAGAAAGCAATAGCAACAAACTAAATGATCATCATGCTGAGCTAACGGATGGTCAAGTCAATCACATCATTATCTAATGATGTGATCCCGTTAATCAAATGACAACTCATGTTTATGGTTAGGAAACATAACCATCATTGATTCAACGAGCTAGTCAAGTAGAGGCATACTAGTGACATTCTATTTGTCTATGTGTTCACACATGTACTAAGTTTCCGGTTAATACAATTCTAGCATGAATAATAAACATTTATCATGATATAAGGAAATATAAATAACAACTTTATTATTGCCTCTAGGGCATATTTCCTTCAGTCTCCTACTTGCACTGGAGTCAGTAATCTAGTTCACATCGTCATGTGATTTAACACCAATAGTTCACATCTCCATGTGACTAACACCCAAAGGGTTTACTAGAGTCGATAATCTAGTTCACATCGCTATGTGATTAACACCCAAAGAGTGATCATGTTTTGCTTGTGAGAGAAATTTAGTCAACGGGTCTGCCACATTCAGAGCCGTATGTATTTTGCAAATTTTCTATGTCTACAATGCTTTGCACGGAGCTACTCTAGCTAATTGCTCCCACTTTCAATATGCATCTATATCGAGACTTAAGAGTCATCCAGATCGGTGTAAAAGCTTGCATCGACGTAACTCTTTATGACGAACTCTTTGTCACCTCCATAACCGACAAACATTTCCTTATTCCACTAAGGATATTTTTGACTGCCGACCAGTGATCCACTCCTGGATCACTATTGTATCCTCTTGCCAAACTTATGGTGAGGTACATAATAGGTCTAATACACAGCATATCATATTTTATAGAACCTATGACTAAGGCATAGGGAATGACTTTTCATTCTCTTTCTATTTTCTGCCGTGGTCAGGTTTTGAGTCTTTACTCAACTTCACACCTTGCAACACAGGCAAGAACTCCTTCTTTGACTGTTCTATTTTGAACTACTTCAAAATCTTGTCAAGGTATGTACTCATTGAAAATATATCAAGCGTCTTGATCTATCTCTATAGATCTTGATGCTCAATATGTAAGTAGCTTCACCGAGGTCTTTCTTTGAAAAACTCCTTTCAAACACTCCTTTATGCTTTCCTAAAAATTCTACATTATTTCTTATCAACAATATGTCATAGAACCTATGACTGAGGCATAGGGAATGACTTTCATTCTCTCTCTATCTTCTGTCGTGGTCGGGTTTTGAGTCTTACTCAACTTCACACCTTGTAACACAGGCAAGAACTCCTTTTTGACTATTCCATTTTGAACTACTTCAAAATCTTGTCAAGGTATGTACTCATTGAAAAATTTATCAAGCGTCTTGATCTATCTCTATAGATCTTGATGCTCAATATGTAAGCAGCTTCACTGAGGTCTTTCTTTGAAAAACTCCTTTCAAACACTCCTTTATGCTTTGCAGAATAATTCTACATTATCTCCGATCAACAATATGTCATTCACATATACTTATCAGAAATGTTGTAGTGCTCCCACTCACTTTCTTGTAAATACAGGCTTCACCACAAGTCTGTATAAAACCATATGCTTTGATCACTTTATCAAAGCATATATTCCAACTCCGAGATGCTTTCACCAGTCCATAGATGGATCGCTGGAGCTTGCTCACTTTGTTAGCACCTTTAGGATTGACAAAACCTTCTGGTTGCATCATATACGACTTCTTCTTTAAGAAACCCATTAAGGAATGCAGTTTTGACATCCAATTGCTAGATTTCACAAAATGCGGCAACTGCTAACATGATTCGGACAGACTTTTAAGCATCGACACGAGTGAGAAAATCTCATCATATTCAACACCTTGATCTTGTCGAAAACATTTTGCGACAATTCGAGCTTTGTAGATAGTAACACTACTATCAGCGTCCGTCTTCCTCTTGAAGATCCATTTATTCTCAATGACTCACCGATCATCGGGCAAGTCAATCAAAGTCCATACTTTGTTCTCATACATGGATCCCATCTTAGATTTCATGGCCTCAAGCCATTTTGCGGAATTTGGGCTCATCATCGCTTCCTCATAGTTCGTAGGTTCGTCATGGTCTAGTAACATGACTTCCAGAACAGGATTACTGTACCACTCTGGTGCGGACCGTACTCTGGTTGACCTACGAGGTTCGGTAGTAAATTGATCTGAAGTTTCATGATCATCATCATTAGCTTCCTCACTAATTGGTGTAGGAATCACTGGAACTGTTTTCTATGATGAACTACTTTCTAATTCGGGAGAAGGTACAATTACCTCATCAAGTTCTACTTTCCTCCCACTCACTTCTTTCGAGAGAAACTCCTTCTCTAGAAAGGATCCATTCTTAGCAACAAAAAATTGGCCTTCGGATATGTGATAGAAGGTGTACCCAACAATTTCTTTTGGGTATCCTATGAAGACACACTACTCCGATTTGGGTTCGAGCTTATCAGTTTGAAACTTTTTCACATAAGCATCGCAACCTCAAACTTTAAGAAATGACAGCTTTCGTTTCTTGCCAAACCATAGTTCATACAGTGTCATCTGAACGGATTTAGATGGTGGAAAATTGGTAAGAGACATCATAGATTGCACTATATCTAATAAAGTACGGTTATGACGTTCAGACACACCAATATGCCGTGGTGTTCCAGGTGGCATCAATTTTCGAAACTATTCCACATTTTTTTAGTTGAAGACCAAACTCGTAACTCAAATATTCATCTCCGCGATCAGATTGTAGAAACTTTATTTTCTTGTTATGATGATTTTCCATTTCATTCTGAAATTCTTTGAACTTTTCAAATGTTTCAGACTTATGTTTCATCAAGTAGAATACCCATATCTGCTCAAATCATCTGTGAAGGTCAGAAAATAATGATTCCCACCACGAGCCTCAACACTCATCGGACCACATACATCAGTATGTATTATTTCCAATAAGTCAGTTGCTCGCTCCATTGTTCCGGAGAACGGAGTCTTAGTCATCTTGCCTATGAGGCATGGTTCGCAAGCATCAAGTGATTCATAATCAAGTGATTCCAAAAGCCCATCAGCATGGAGTTTCTTCATGCGCTTTACACCAATATGAACTAAACGGCAGTGCCACAAATAAGTTGCAATATCATTATTAACTTTGCATCTTTTGTCTTCAATATTATGAATATGTGTATCACCACGATCGAGATTCAATAAACCATTTATATTGAATGTATGACCATAGAAGGCTTTATTCATGTAAATAGAACAATAATTATTCTTTGACTTAAATGAATAACTGTATTGCAATAAACATGATTCAATCATATTTATGCTCAAGGCAAACATCAAATAACATTTATTTTAGGTTCAACACTAATCCCGAAGGGAGTGTGCGATGGTGATCTTATCAACCTTGGAATCACTTCCAACTCTCATCATCACCTCGCCCTTAACTAGTCTCTATTTATTTTGCAACTCCCGTTTCGAGTTACTACTCTTAGCAGCTGAACCAGTATCAAATACCGAGGGGTTGCTATAAACACTAGTAAAGTACACATCAATAACATGTATATCAAATATACCTTTGTTCACTTTGCCATCCTTCTTATCCGCCAAGTATCTAGGGCAGTTCCACTTCCAGTGACCATTTCCTTTGTAGTAGAAGCACTCAGTTTCAGGCTTTGGGCTTCTTCATGGGAGTGGCAACTTGCTTGCCATTCTTCTTGAAGTTCCCTTTCTTTCCCTTGCCCTTTTACTTGAAATTAGTAGTCTTGTCAACCATCAACACTTGATACTTTTCTTGATTTCTACCTTCGCCGATTTCAGCATCGTGAAGAGCTCGAGAATCGTTTTACGTCAACCCTTGCATATTATAGTTCATCACTAAGTTCCAGTAACTTGGTGATTGTGACTAGAGAACTATGTCAATCACTATCTTATCTGGAAGATTAACTCCCACTTGATTCAAGCAATTATAGTACCGAGACAATCTGAGCACATGCTCACTGGTTGAGCTATTCTCCTCCATCTTGTAGGCAAAGTACTATCACAGGTCTCATACCTCCCGACACGGGCATGAGTCTGAAATACTAATTTCAACTCTTGGAACATCTTATATGCTCCATGGCGTTCAAAACATTTTTGAAGTCCCAGTTCTATGTCGTAAATCATGGCGCACTAAACTATCAAGTAGTCATCATACCGAGCTTGCCAAACATTCATAACGTCTGTATCTGCTCCTGCAATAGGTCCATCACCTAGCGTTGCATCAAGGACATAATTCTTCTGTGCGGCAATGAGGATAATCCTCGAATCACGGACCCAGTCCGCATCATTGCGACCATCATTTTCAACTTATTTTTCTCTAGGAACATATCAAAAATAAAACGGGGAAGCTATATGCGAGCAATTGATCTACAACATAGATATGCAAATACTATCAAGATTAAGTTCATGATAAATTTAAGTTCAATTAATCATATTACTTAAGAACTCCCACTTAGATAGACATCCCTCTAGTCATCTAAATGATTACGTGATCCATATCAACTAAACCATGTCCGATCATCACGTGAGATGGAGTAGTTTTCAATGGTGAACATCACTATGTTGATCATATCTACTATATGATTCACGCTCGACCTTTCGGTCTCAGTGTTCCGAGGCCATATCTGCATATGCTAGGCTCGTCAAGTTTAACCCGAGTATTCTGCATGCATGTGCAAAACTGGCTTGCACCCATTGTATGTGAACGTAGAGCTTATCACACCCGATCATCACGTGGTGTCTCGGCACGACGAACTATCACAACGGTGCATACTCAGGGAGAACACTTATACCTTGAAATTTACTAAGAGATCATCTTATAGTGCTACCGCCGAACTAAGCAAAATAAGACGCATAAAAGATAAACATCACATGCAATCAAAATATGTGACATGATATGGCCATGATCATCTTGCGCCTTTGATCTCCATCTCCAAAGTACCGTCATGATCTCAATGGTCGCCGGCATGACACCATGATCTCCATCATCTTGATCTCAATCAACGTGTCATCGTATGGTCGTCTCGCCAACTATTGCTCTTGCAACTATTTCTATCGCATAGCGATAAAGTAAAGCAATTATTTGGCGCTTGCATCTTATGCAATAAAGAGACAACCATAAGACTTCTGCCAGTTGTCGATAACATCAACAAAACATGATCATCTCATACAACAACTTATATCTCATCATGTCTTGACCATATCACATCACAACAAGCCCTGCAAAAACAAGTTAGATGTCCTCTACTTTGTTGTTGCAAGTTTTACGTGGCTGCTACGGGCTGGGCAAGAACCACTCTTACCTACGCATTAAAAACCACAACGCGGTATAGTGATTGCTTTTTGATCTTCAGAAAGAACCCTGCTCATTGAATCTGATTCAACCAAAGTTGGAGAAACAAACACCCACTAGCCACCTTTGTGCGAAGCACGTCGGTAGAACCAGTCTCGCGTAAGCGTACGCGTAATGTCGGTTTGAGCCGCTTCATCCAACAATACCACTGAATCAAGAATCAACTAGTGACAGGAAGCAATATGTATATACCCATGCCCACAACTCCTTTGTGTTCTACTCGTGCATATAACATCTATGCATAAACCTGGCTCGGATGCCACTGTTGGGTAACGCGGTAATTTCAAAAAAATTCCTATGCACACGCAAGATCATGGTGATGCATAGCAATGAGAGGGGAAGAGTGTTGTCCACATACCCTCGTAGACCGTAAGCGGAAGTGTTATGACAACGCGGTTAATGTAGTCGTACGTCTTCATGATCGACTGATCATAGTACCGAAAGTACGGAACCTCCGCGATCTGCACACGTTCAGCTCGGTGACGTCGCACGAACTCATGATCCAGCAGAGTGTCGAGGGAGAGCTTCGTCAGCACAACGGCGTGATGGTGTTGATGATGATGCTACCGGAACAGGGCTTCGCCTAAGCACCGCTACGATGTGACCAATGTGGATTATGGTGGAGGGTGGCACCGCACACGGCTAAGAGATCAATGATCAACTTGTGTGTCCATGGGGTGCCCCCTTCCCCTGTATATAAAGGAGTGAAGGAGGGGGAGGGTGCCGGCCTCCTTGGCGCGCCCCAAGGGGAGTCCTACTCCCATCGGGAGTAGGATTCCCCCCTTGCCTTGTTGGATTTAGGAGAGAAGGAAGGAAAGGGGGGTCGGCCCCCTTCCCAGCTAGGATTGGGCTTGGGGGCGCCCCCTCCTTTTCTCCTTTCCCCTCTCTTCCACTAAGGCCCAATAAGGCCCATATACCTCCCGGGGGGTTCCGGTAACCTCCCGGTGCTCCAGTACACTCCCGATCTCACCCGAAACCATTCTGATGTCCAAACATAGGCTTCCAATATATCGATCTTTACGCCTCAACCATTTCAAGAGTCCTCGTCATGTCCGTGATCAAATCCGGGACTCCGAACTACCTTCGATACATCAAAACACATAAACTCGTAATACCGATCATCACCGAACGTTAAGCGTGCGGACCCTACGGGTTCGAGAACTATGTAGACATGACTGAGACTCATCTTCGGTCAATAACCAATAACAGAACCTGGATGCTCATATTGGTTCCTACATAATCTACGAAGATCTTTTATCGGTCAAACCACATAACAACATACTGTCGGTGTACTAGAATAGGGGTACCCTAGTACCCCGAACTTGTGCACGGGCAGTTGCAGCACCCCGCGGCAAGGCTTGCCGGGCGAACGCCAAAGATCCTCCATGGTTCCCTTGGAGCCATTCAAGAACAAAGTATTTAAGCTCAGGAGACAAGGCCTCGGCAAGAGGAGCTTGCCGGGAAGGCCAACCAAGGCACGCCAAGGAACTTGCCGCGACGCGCCACGCGCTCCGGCAAGGCAACAAGGCCCCGGCAAGAGGAGCTTGCTGGGAAGACCAGCCCTGGTACCTCGAGGCCCGGTGAGCGACAACCTTCCGGACCCGACAAGATAACAGCAGCGGCAAGGCGCTTGCCGCGGCAGGCGGCCACTCTGTGCCCACGCTCCAGCGCATCCACCAACGTGTCGCCCTGGGGGCCTCTCCAGGCGCGCGTGGCGGGAGGCTGTGCAGCCAGCGGTGCGCAGTGGCATGCGAAGCTGACAGGATCGCCATCGTGGCGAACGGTGGCGCCCCTAACGGTCCTTTTCTGCACTGTTTGGGCGACTCAGACGGGCATTTAATGCCCTTGTCCCCTGCCGTCGGGGTTAGGTAGGGTGCACTGTACAAGTAACCGTACCAACCACCTCACTTTTTACATTTGTGCCCTTCTATGCGTTGCCACCTGTCGGTGACCCCTTTAGCGTATAAAAGGAGGCCCATGCGCAACGTAGGGGGGGTTCGGTTTGGGTCGGTCGGTTCGACTCATTCGTAACCCGGAAAGACACTACGGTCTCTCTAGAGCAAGAACAGAATAGAACCAGACAAGCAGCAGTAGGAGTGTTATCTCTCCGGAGAGCTCCGAAGCTGGGTAAACTTCTCGTGTGCTTCGCCTCGATCTGCTCTTCGTGCGATCACCGCCCCCCGCCGAACCGAAAGGGGCCCGGTCCGCCGGCCCCATAGGTATTCGAGGATCAGTTTCCCCGACATCTTGGAGGCTGTGTAGCCAGTGGTGCGCAGTGGCATGCGAAGCTGACATGATCGCCATCGTGGTGAACGGTGGCGCCCCTAACGGTCCTTTTCTGCACTGTTTGGGTGACTCAAACGGGCATTTAATGCCCTTGTCCCCTGCCGTCAGGGTTAGGTAGGGTGCACTGTACAAGTAACTGTACCAACCACCTCACTTTTTACATTTGTGCCCTTCTCTGCGTTGCCACCTGTCGGTGACCCCTTTAGCATATAAAAGGAGGCCCATGCGCAACGTAGGGTGGGTTCGGTTTGGGTCGGTCGGTTCGACTCATTCGTAACCTGGAAAGACACTACGCTCTCTCTAGAGCAAGAACAGAATAGAACCAGACAAGCAGCAGTAGGAGTGTTATCTCTGCGGAGAGCTCCGAAGCTGGGTAAACTGCTCGTGTGCTTCACCTCGATCTGCTCTTCGTGCGATCTCCGCCCCCCGCCGAACCGAAAGGGGCCCGGTCCGCCGGCCCCATAGGTGTTCGAGGATCAGTTTCCCCGACATCTTTGGCGCGCCAGGTAGGGGGCGTCGAGATTGTGTGAACCTGATCCGGCATTCACACAAGCTAGATCTTCATTCCCTTCATCAACATGCCACCGAAGAAGAAGACTTCGGCGTCAGCCGCTCCGTCCACGTCACTTCCGCCACCGTTGGAGCAAACGGGTGGTGGAATGGACGCCGGTGGAAGAATGGACGTCGACGAGGAAGCTCATGATGCCGCCAGGTCCAAGAACAAGGCTGCACAAACCTTGGCGACTGTACATGTTCCGCGCCACTCTCAGGAGGCGCAAGATCAATAGTGTCATGGCACTCGCAGTGCCATACGCGTGATAGGCCAAGACCAAGATGGTGGATCTCAGGGCGCTCAAGACCAGCATGCACGCCAGCATGTTGGCACGAGCGGGGCACGGTCGCCTGGACGAGATACTGCTCCTTCTAACATAGTTAGAAGTTCGAGCACGTCCCGCTCCTCGCGTCATCCGCCCCTGCCACCCACCACTCCAGCAGAAGCTTTGGCGCGAGCTCAACTTCTCCTAGATTACCCTCCGACGTCGGACAAGATCGACGAATGGAGGGCCACCATTCAGAGTCTCATCGGCTACGCCAACAGCGACACTCCACGGCGGCCGAGCGCGTCGCCGCCGCGGCAGGGTTGCCGGGCGCGAGCCGGTGGCGACGAAACGGGTGGAGGTGCAACTACCATGCAATCACCGCCCCGAAGGCCAAGATCGTCGACTCGCCGGATCCACCTCGACAGCGACTCCACTGCATCGTCGGATCCACGAGCTCGTCGCGATCAGCGCCAAGTCCTTCATGATCGGCAACAAGAAGACGCTCGAACTCGCATCGAGCGCCAAAGAGAAGCGCGACGTCAATCCGACAAGCGCGCTGCGCCCTCTGATGACATGCATGCGCCAGGGGAACCAGGCGATCTGCCGTACGCGGTAGGTTGCCCTGCATTCACTCGTGAGCTGCGGCAAGTCCAGTGGCCCAGCACGAAAAACTTCAAACCAGACGTACCGGAGAAGTACGACGGCAAGACGCATCCGTCAGAGTTTCTCAGCATCTACACCATCGCGGTGCAGGCTGCCGGGGGACGGGATGACAAGATCCTTGCCAACTACTTCCCGCTGGTGCTCAAGCCCAACGTCAGATCTTGGCTCATGCACTTGCCGGACAACTCAATATCCTCTTGGGCTGATCCGTGCCATCAATTCGTGGGCGCCTTCACAGGCGGACACAAGCCTCATGGCCAGGAGAGTGATCTTCATCTGCTCGCCCAGAAGGAAGGAGAGCCCCTGCGCAAGTACATTCAGAGATTCAGCAGTGTGCAGCACAACATCCCAGACGCCCACCCTGCCGCGGTGATCAGCGCGTTCCATCAGAACGTGCGAAACCGCAGGATGCGGGAGGAAATGGCGATGTGCAAGATCAGGGACGTCAGTGAGTTATATGCACTGGCCAACAAGTGTGCACGTGCTGAGGAAGGGAGGAGACTCCCTGGAGAGAATGTAGGAGCGGGAGGATCTGACAGTGAAGATGCTGCCCCGACAAGGAAAAACTGGCGGCGGAACAACAGAAGGAGGAAAGGCAAAGAAGTGCTAGTTGTTGAGCAGTCCGGCAACGGTGGTGGCGCCAAGGAAGCCAAAGCTGGTGACTCCGGCAAGGAGTTTGCCGCGGAGGTGGCGGTCGCCGACAAGCAGGACGGCACCAACAAGCAGTATTGCAAGATCCACCACACTAAGGGCCATGATCTCCAGAACTGTAAGAAAGTCGAGCAGCTTGTTGAGCAATAGAAAGCTGAATATGAGCGGCGCGACAAGCAGAAGGCCCAGGAAGGTGTTGGGGGATCCGGCAAGAAACGTCCCGGCCGAGGAGGACGCCGCGGCAAGGCCAAGCAGCGGCAAGGAGACAAACCTCCCCGCGGCCGCGACAAGGATGAAGATGACAACGACGATGAAGACATGGATGACGAGGAGACTGATGAGCAGGAGTTCCAGAAAGCCATAGAGGTCCTATGCGTTGACGGTGGTGCTTCTCTGCATACCTCGCACCGTCAGCTCAAGCAGTGGGTGCGGGAAGTTAATGCAGCAGAACCACCCGTCGAGTCACGCAAGCCTCTGAAATGGTCCGGCACGCCTATCATCTTTGATATTGAGGACCACCCGGATCGCATAACTGCGGTCGGGTGCTTGCCGATGTTGGTTTCACCAACAATCCGCAACCTCAAGGTCACTAAGATGCTAGTTGACGGCGGGGCCGGCTTGAATCTGATCTCCTCCGCGGTGCTCCAGAAACTCCAGATCCCCGACAGCGAGCTCGAAGAGACCGGTACATTTCAAGGAATCAACCCGGGAAGGAGCAAGCCGAAGGGAAAGATCACGTTGTCGGTAACATTTGGTAGCGAACTGAACTTCAGGACTGAGAGGGTCACATTTGATGTTGCCGACTTTCCATTACCTTACAATGGAATCCTTGGCCGTCCGGCACTCGCCAAGTTCATGGCAGCCTCTCACTATGCGTACAACATACTGAAAATGCCAGGCCCGATAAGTGTCATCTCTGTCCCTGGCAACAAGAAGGATGCTCTTATCTGTGCCGACAAGATCTACCGGGAAGCAGCAGCCGCAGCAGAACGCAAGACACTTGCCGCTGAAGCTCCCGGGGGGAAGAAGAAGACCAAGTCCGGCAAGAGCTCTGATGCCCACTCCGGCAAGCGCACCTCTTCGGAGTGCTGCGCTACCGTCGAGGACGCACCATCGAGCTCCACCGGCAAGTGTAAGAAGGCAATGGCAGCTCCACCTGAGACCAAGAAGGTGTCCGCCAAGGAGGATGGCGTTGGTGGTACCTTCACCATCAGCGCCACTCTTGACCCCAAATAGGAAAGCGCGCTCGTTGCTTTCCTGCGGGCGAATGTTGATGTGTTTGCATGGCAACCGTCTGATATCCCCGGTGTTCCCAGGAAAGTAATTGAGCACCACCTTGCCGTCTGTCCTCATGCGCGGCCCGTCAAGCAGAGAGTCAGGAAGCAGGCAGTGGAGCGCCAAGAATTCATCGCAGAAGAAATCAAGAAGTTGGAAGCAGCAGGCCTTGTCAGAGGAGTGCTCCATCCCACATGGTTGGCCAATCCTGTTGTTGTGCGCAAGGCTAACGGGAAATGGAGACTTTGTATTGACTTCACTGATGTTAATAAAGCTTGTCCCAAAGACCCATTTCCCTTGCCGCGCATTGACCAGATTGTTGACTCCACAGCCGGATGTGATTTGCTTTCATTTCTTGATGCATACTCAGGATACCATCAGATCTTCATGGCAGAAGAGGATGAAGAGAAAACCGCATTTATCACCCTGTGTGGCACGTACTGCTTCGTACGAATGCCTTTCGGTTTGAAGAATGCTGGTTCAACATTCGCAAGGGTAGTCCACTACGCTTTTGAGCCGCAAATGCACAGAAATGTGGAAGCTTACATGGATGACATAGTGGTCAAGAGCAAGAACAGGGCGACCCTGATTCAATAGACGAGACATTTGCAAATCTGCGCCAAAATCAACCTCAAGCTTAACCCCGAGAAGTGCGTGTTTGGAGTCCCTTCCGGCAAGCTTCTCGGGTTCTTTGTGTCTCAGCGGGGAATTGAAGCCAATCCCGACAAGATTAAGGCCATTGAGCAGATCGAAGCACCAAAGCGCGTCAAGGATGTACGAACGCTTGCCGGTTGCGTGGCTGCTCTCAGCAGGTTTATCTCTAGATCTGCTGAGCGCGCCCTGCCATTTTTCAAAATTTTGAAAAAGGCAGGTCCAATGAAATGGACTCCGAAGGCGGAGGCTGCGCTGCAGGACTTGAAGAGATACATGTCCTCCACTCCAACACTTGTCGCACCTAAGCCGCAAGAGAAGTTGCTGCTGTATATAGCGGCAACCAATCAAGTGGTTAGTGCTGTGTTAGTGGCGGAGAGAGAGGCAGATGATGAGCCAGCCACCACGGCAGATGCATCCAGCGGCAAGCAGGGGGCTTCGCCGACAAGCTCTGGTCCCGACAAAGATGGATCTGCGCAGGAGCATGATAAGATGCAGAAGAGAATGGTGCAGCGTCCAGTTTACTCTGTCAGTTCCCTTCTGCAGGGGGCTAGATCAAGGTACTCTGGTGTGCAGAAGTTGCTTTTCGGCCTTCTCATGGCCTCAAGAAAGCTGCGCCATTACTTCCAAGCACATGAAATCACAGTCGTCACTCGCTTTCCGCTGAAGAGGATACTGAAAAATCCAGAAGCAACAGGCAGGATTGTCGAGTGGGCACTGGAACTGTCAAGCTTTGGCCTCAAGTTTGAGAGCACTTCAACTATCCAAAGCAGAGCATTGGCAGAGTTCATAGCAGAGTGGACGCCAACCCCAGATGAAGAAATTCCAGAGACGAGCATCCCCGTCAAAGAGGCAAGCAGAGAGTGGCTGATGTACTTTGATGGTCCCTTCTCGCTGCAAGGCGCTGGTGCGGGCGTGCTGCTTGTCGCACCGACCGGAGAGCACCTCAAGTACGTAGTCCAGATGCACTTTCCCAAGGAGCAAGCAACCAACAATACTGCAGAGTATGAAGGATTGCTTGCCGGTCTCAGAATCGCAGCAAACCTTGGGATCAAGAAGCTCATTGTCAGGGGTGACTCACAGCTTGTCGTCCGCCAAGTGAACAAGAACTACCAGAGTCCATTGATGGAAGCATATGTTGATGAAGTGAGGAAGCTAGAAGAGCACTTTGACGGCCTACAGATGGAGCATGTCCCAAGAGCTCAGAATGACATTGCTGATGGCCTGTCAAAGTGCGCCGCACTAAAGTTACCTGTGGAACCAGGGATCTTTGTGCTCAAGTTAACTCAACCATCCGTAACACCCTCAACTGGACAAAGCAAGAAGAGGAAGTTGGTTTCTGGCGACTACTTTCCGGCAGAGCTCCCCGAAGCCGCCGCCAAGAAAGTCCCCAAGATCAACACCAAGAATGCTGAGGGGCAGTCTGCTCCGGCAAACCTTATGGTTTGTTCCGTTGAAGCAGACGCTCCCGACAAGTTTTGCTCCGGCAAGCTTGCCGGGGAACATCAAGCTCCGGCAGGGCCACAAGTCCTTGCCGTAGAAGCGGATGTTCCCACAGCAGCAGATGTGCCTTTAGTCCTTGTTGTCGAGCCAGAAGCTCTAGCATGGGCACATCAGATTGTCCATTTCCTTCAGACAGGAGAACTTCCCGAAGAGCAAGAAGAAGCGGAAAGAGTAGCCCGGCAGTCAAGTATGTACCAGTTTGTCGATAGCATACTGTACAGAAGAAGACTCAACGGTGTGAAATTGAAGTGTATTTGCCGGGAAGATGGACAAAAGCTGTTGGCAGAGATACATGGAGGCATATGTGACCACCACATAGGCGTAAGGGCACTTGCCGGCAAAGCTTTCCGGCAAGGCTTCTTTTGGCCGACAGCCCTCCAGGATGCAACTGCACAAGTAACCAAGTGTGAAGCGTGCCAGTTCCACTCCAAACAGATACACCAGCCAGCTCAAACTCTCTAGACGATCCCTTTATCCTGGCCATTTTCGGTCTGGGGGCTCGATATCCTCGGCCCTTTCCCCCAAGCTGTTGGGGGCTTTGAGTACTTGTACGTCGCAATCGACAAGTTCACAAAGTGGCCGGAAGTGCAGCCAGTGAGGAAGGTGACAGCATAGTCAGCAGTCAAGTTCTTCAGGTCAATTGTTTGCCGTTTCGGGATCCCTAACAGGATCATCACCGACAACGACACGCAATTCACGAGCCGCACCTTCATGCAGTACGTCGAAGACCTTGGCGCCAAGGTCTGCTTCGCTTCTGTTGCTCATCCGAGAAGCAACGGTCAAGCAGAGAGGGCAAATGCTGAAGTGCTGCGCGGGCTCAAGACCAGAACTTTCGACAGGCTGCACAAGTGCGGAAGAAACCGGATCGAGGAGCTGCCGGTAGTTCTTTGGTCGATCAGAACGACGCCAAATCGAGCCACTGGCCAGACACCTTTCGCTCTAGTCTATGGAGCAGAGGCAGTTCTCCCCACGGAACTCGTATACGGATCGCCTCGAGTGCTCACTTATGATGAGCTTGAGCAAGAACAGTTGCGACAAGACGACGAGCTGTTCCTTGAGGAAGATCGTCTTCAGGCTGCTATACGAGCTGCTCGATACCAGCAAGCTTTGCGCTGCTACCATAGCCGCAAAGTTAAGGCCAGAAGCTTCGAGGAAGGCGACCTTGTTCTTCGGCGCGTTCAGTCCGCCAAGAATTCCAACAAGTTGACGCCGAAGTGGGAAGGCCCTTATCGGGTGAGACGAGTCGCAAGGCCCGGCGCTGTCCGCCTTGAGACCGAAGATGGCATTCCGGTGAGCAACTCCTGGAACATAGAACATCTTTGTAAGTTTTTCCCGTAGGGCGCGGTTGCCGGAACCCCGTTCCGGCAACCACCTTTTGTACAAGTCTTGCCGCTGTTGCATGTAATCCTTTGTACAAAGCCGGGCGCAGATCCCGTGCATAAAAAGAACCCCATGTGCTCCGCACAACTTGTCCATTTCATGCATTAGTTTCTTTCTCGCATGCATTATCTGACACTTTGTGCAGCACCTACATCCGGTGAGCAGTAACGAGCCGAGGGGCTCCATATCGTTATTTTCTCTTCTTTCTTCTTTTTCAACAAAGGAAAAGGAGATTCCCTCGCACACATGTTTGCCGGGGGGAAGGAGAATATTGTGGTATGGACCAGGCGTCGTTCAAGGGAAGTCTTGCCTTGCCGGGAAGCAAACGACAGAAAAGCTAAGTTGCCAAAGTTTGAGCAATCAGTTTTTAAATTTTTGAGTTATCTTCCTCGAACGACCCTGCTTTGTATGGAAAACATGTGCGCGGAGGAACCAACTCGTGGCTAGTTGCGCCCTTACTTTGTTTCGAGTCCGCTCAATAGCTTAAGTGTGCTGCATCTAGTCGCGACAAGGTTTCTTGTCGGAAGCAGCACCGCCAGCAGGCTGCTGAAGTTCCGCACTCAGTGCTCGCGGCTTGGGTGCTTGCGCCGACAAGTTCCCTAGAAGCGTAGGGTAAAAACATACAAAGGAAGGAATCTAGTAGAGGAAATAACATAGCAATTGATAACAGAAATAAAGTTATATTACAAGATAACTTGTCGCAGCTCTAACAGAATGTTTTCATAACATGATTAGCAGCGGCAAGGGAAAAGAAGAAATGGACGGCCTAGTCTACGCGTCCGCCCTCGACCCTCTTGATCTCGCTCACCTTGTCCACAATGGATGCGACAAGGGCCTTGAGTGCATCCAGATCGGCGTCAGGCGGCAAGGACCTGAGGACGTTGGTGAAGCTGAGGCCTGGATTGCGGAAGGCCACCTTCATCAGCACCTTCTGGAGAACCCCGACGCAGATTTTGCGCGACTCGTCGGCCAACTGCTTTGGGATCCTCTCCCGGAGCCGCTGGAGTGCCGTCGCCACGCCCTTGAAGAACAGGCTGAGCTTGGCGCTGGGTTGAAGACTCTCGTCGGAAGGATACCCAAAGTCCTCCATCCCCAGCTGCGCCAGCTCCTCGTTGATGACTGCGGCAATGTTCACCAGACCCTCGGTCCAGTGCTCCATAGTGTCTCTGAACGAGTTCTGGGTAACTGCAATGCTCTCCAGCAGCGCCGCGTCAGCCTTGACCTTCTCCGGCAAGGTCTTCTCCCGCTCCTTGGCGGCCTCCAGCGTCTGCGTCAGCGTGGCCAGCTTCAGCTCCAGGTCTGCTTTGGAATCCTTGGCGGCGCTGAGCTCCTTGCCCATCTCAGCGAGAAGACCTTGCAGCTCACCATGGGCGGAAGCATCCTTCTCACGCTCACGCTTGAGCGCGGCAAGCTCCTCGCCGCTCTTCCCAATGTTGGCCTCCAGCTGCGCCACCTTCTCCTCCAGCTCTTTCTGGGCGGCCACTGCAATTGCCGCAGCGTCCTTTGCCTCCTTGAGTGCCCCGCCAAGTGCTTGCTCGCGCTCGGCGAGCTCTTCCTCGTAGCTGTCGAGGTTGGCCTTCCGCTGCACTAGTTCACCTTCCCGCGCGGACTGCTTCTCGGCGGCCAGCCTTTGCTCCTCCTCAGCTTCGGCCTTCTCGAGAAGGAAGGCCGTGCGCTCCTCGTCCAGTCGCTCCCGCTCCTGCGCCAGGGACCAGAGAGCTTCTTGATTGTGGCCCCGGAGCTCCTCCGCGCGCTCCTCCATGTCGACTCCCGCCTTCGCGACAAGCACTTCCCAGGAAGCCAGCTTGGCTTGCCGGGCGCGGTAGAGTGACAGCAGCTTCCGCAGCAGCTGCTCCTCCTCAGGCTCGCCGCTGCTGCTGCTGGGCGCGTCAACTAACGACAGTCCGGCGGAGGCGAGCACCTCCTCATCAAAAGTCTCCCCCTCGACCGGCGCCCTGGAGCTTGACGCCCAGGGTAGCTTGATGAAGATACCGTCGCCGGCCTTCAAGTAGGCGCCGGGCTGGGGCTCCTCGGAGCCCGGCTCCACAGAAGCAGCAGAGGGATCGGCGGTCGGTGCAGCGCCTGGCGCTCCTGCGGCCTCAGGGTCGTCAGTGCGATCGCCCGACCCCTCGCCGGCTTCTGCGGTGGCAGCCTTGGTGGCCTCCTCGCCGGCGGCCTTGTCAGCACCAGCCCCTTCCTCGCCGGCGCCCTCTGTCTCCATTGGCTCAGCCGCAGATGGGTCTGAAGAACGAAGAAGGGAGAAAAATCAATCCAAAATCCAAGGGAAGAAAATCAGAAGAAGAAGAACCCAAGGGAAAGTTTCTGGGCAAGTGGATTACCTGTGCCAAGATCTGCAGTTGCGGCCTCGGTCGCCGCAGGATCAACGGTGCCGTCCCTTGCCGGAGAGTTCCCCCTTGCCGGAGAGCGCTCCCTTGCCGGGGACTCCTCCCTTGGCGGCACAGTCGAAGCAGGTGGCACTTCGGGACCAGCTTCTGGGCGCTCCTGATGTGACTGCTCTGCTCCTGCACAAATCAACAAGCAAGATATCAAACAAAGGAAAAAGCACTCATGCGCGCCCGACAGCAAAGAAAAAACTATGAACTTACGCTGGGGGCTGCTTTGAGGAGTGATTGCCGGGTCCGTCAAGGTGATCTCGGACCCACCCCCTACTGACACGGTGGGGTCATCTTCGATGACGATCACCGCGGCCTTGGCCCTCTTCGCCGCTCTCTGGGCCAGCGTCCTGAAAAGAAAGGAGTCCAGATTGAAGCAAGTCAGATATAAGATAAAAATAGCAAAATTGAAGAACTATAAGAGCACCAAAGAAGCTTACTCTTCTTCCTCCTCGTCGGAGCTGAGCGCGGAAAGATCGAAGTCCGGCTCCCCTCTGGTGCGGCGAGGCGGAGGAGTAGGATCCCTTGCCCGCTTGGCCGGGGCGGTGGCGGTGGCCCGGGAAGATCCCGCTCCAGTTGCCGCTGTTGCGTGAGGCGCTCCCGCGGCAACATTGCTTGCCGCGGTAGAGCGCGTCGCACGGCTCGGCGGCTGTTGACCCGGCTGCCGCCCCGCTGCGTCCCCGGCCCTGCGAAGGCGCCTTCTTGGCGGGGCCGGGGGCTCCGCCTGCGGCAAGTTTTCTGAAGGCTCGGGCTCTTCCTCGCCGGCCTCGCTCGGCTCGGCTTCGGAACCGGCAGGCTCCTCCTCGCCAATGAACTCCGCGCGCTCGGCAAGGTTTGCCGCCTCTGCAGCCTCCGCCTCCTCCACAGTGAACCCAAACACGCCCGCGGCAGTTGCGGCCGCAACCTCTTCCGCCCTAGTGGCGATGCGCTGCACCTCCTCGTCGGTGGTGTCACGGGCGAGGCTTTTCTCCTCGTCAGCGTGGACCGACACCTCTTCCAAGTTGTCGAAGAACGCTTGCACGACGTCATCCGCAGGCTCTTGCCAAGTTGGAACGATTCCATGTGAATCGCACAACGGCATCATGGCGCGGATCCGGTCAAGCGAAGAATTGTTGCACAGTGGAACTACGCCCCTCAGCAGCGTGAATGGGTGCTGGGGGTCGCGTTTGAACAACTCCAGGAGCATTGCGTCCAGCTCCAAGACGGTGAAGTTGTAGTTGAGGCCCGGCCACAGTCTCATGATGTCCGCCGAATTCTTGAATTCCCAGGCGGGCCTCCCCCTCTCCTGCAAGGGGGCAATGCGGCGGCGGAGGAAATCTGCCCCGACAGCACCTACAGTGAGCCCGGCAAGCCTGAGGCGAAGAATCCTAGTGATGGCGATCTTCAGCCTCTCATCTTCCGGGGCCACGTTGCTCCAGTCATTGCCGCGCACTATTGGAGCTTGGCGCACGGCGGTGAAGGGCTGCGGATTCTCCTCAACGATCCAGCACCACTCCGCTCTCCACTCATCCCACTTGCTGCGGAGCTCACCCTCCAAGTACGCCTCCTTCTTGCCGACCCTCGAGATCCAGGCAATCCCTCCGGCAAGCGGCTCTCCTCTCTCTACCCAAGGTATGAAGAAGTGGCGGAAAAGGGCAACACTAGGGTGGACTCCGACAAAGTTTTCGCACAAATGCGCGAAAACTGCCATGGTCAGGACAGCGTTGGGGGTGAAGTCAAGGAGGCGGAAGCCATATGTGTTCATGATATCACAGAAGAACTCCGAGAAGGGCGGGCAGAGCCCGCAATAGAAGAATAGCGCAAAGAATGGGTACCCGTTTGGAGCCAGCTCCGAAGCAGCGGCCGGGAGTACCCTCGTGCGCGGATGCGCCCGCGTCTCCGTCGCCCAGAAGAGGTAGAAGTACTCCCTCAGCTCCTGCACGCCGAGCTGGGGGGAGAAGATCACTCGCTCCTTCCGCAGTGCCGCGAGCCGCTGCGCCACGGCCGACTTCACGCCCTTTCCCTTGTCGGCTTTCGGAGCCATGGCGGAGGTGGTGGGGGAGGTCGACGGCGTTGGTGATGCTGGTGGCAATGGGGGGCGGAATGCTGCTCTCTCGGCTTCGAGAAGAAGGGGAGAGCGGCGGAGGTTCATGAAGATGGAGTAGTAGCAACCAGCGAGGGGGAATGAACTGCCCCTGTTTCCTCTGCTTATAAAGAGGGACGGGTCGGACGTTTCGCCCTTCCAAATAAAGAACCACCCACGATCTCTCCCATGATGTCGCATTCAACGCGTGCCATTAGGAGAGAGCGCGGTGGATACGGAGCGAGATTCGGCGTGGCCCAGCCCGCATGTGCCCGTGCCCTGTCTTGGGCCTGGCCCAACAGCGCTCGGCACCGTGTCTGGCCCAGGCCCGGGGGCTCTTGTCGGTGTACTAGAATAGGGGTACCCTAGTACCCCGAACTTGTGCACGGGCAGTTGCAGCACCCCGCGGCAAGGCTTGCCGGGCGAACGCCAAAGATCCTCCAAGGTTCCCTTGGAGCCATTCAAGAACAAAGTATTTAAGCTCAGGAGACAAGGCCCCGGCAAGAGGAGCTTGCCGGGAAGGCCAACCAAGGCACGCCAAGGAACTTGCCGCGACGCGCCACGCGCTCCGGCAAGGCAACAAGGCCCCGGCAAGAGGAGCTTGCTGGGAAGACCAGCCCAGGTACCTCGAGGCCCAGTGAGCGACAACCTTCCGGACCCGACAAGATAACAGCAGCGGCAAGGCGCTTGCCGCGGCAGGCGGCCACTCTGTGCCCACGCTCCAGCGCATCCACCAACATGTCGCCCTGGGGGCCTCTCCAGGCGCGCGTGGCGGGAGGCTGTGCAGCCAGCGGTGCACAGTGGCATGCGAAGCTGACAGGATCGCCATCATGGCGAACGGTGGCGCCCCTAACGGTCCTTTTCTGCACTATTTGGGCGACTCGGATGGGCATTTAATGCCCTTGTCCCCTGCCGTCAGGGTTAGGTAGGGTGCACTGTACAAGTAACTGTACCAACCACCTCACTTTTTACATTTGTGCCCTTCTCTGCGTTGCCACCTGTCGGTGACCCCTTTAGCGTATAAAAGGAGGCCCATGCGCAACGTAGGGGGGGGTTCGGTTTGGGTCGGTCGGTTCGACTCATTCTTAGGAAAGACACTACGCTCTCTCTAGAGAAAGAATAGAATAGAACCAGACAAGCAGCAGTAGGAGTGTTATCTCTCCGGAGAGCTCCGAAGCTGGGTAAACTGCTCGTGTGCTTCGCCTCGATCTGCTCTTCGTGCGATCTCCGCCCCCCGCCGAACCGAAAGGGGCCCGGTCCGCCGGCCCCATAGGTGTTCGAGGATCAGTTTCCCCGACATCTTTGGCGCGCCAGGTTGGGGGCGTCGAGATTGTGTGAACCTGATCCGGCATTCACACGAGCTAGATCTTCATTCCCTTCATCAACATGCCACCGAAGAAGAAGACTTCGGCATCAGCCGCTCCGTCCACGTCACTTCCGCCGGCCCCATAGGTGTTCGAGGATCAGTTTCCCCGACACATATGTTGTTCCCTTTGTCATCGGTATGTTACTTGCCCGAGATTCGATCGTCGGTATCTCAATACCTAGTTCAATCTCGTTACCTGCAAGTCTCTTTACTCGTTCCGTAATGCTACATCCCGTAACTAACTCATTAGCTGCATTGCTTGCAAGGCCTATTGTGATGTACATTACCGAGAGGGCCCGGAGATACCTCTCCGACAATCGGAGTGACAAATCCTAATCTTGATCTGTGCCAACTCAACAAACACCATCAGAGACACCTATAGAGCACCTTTATAATCACCCGGTTACATTGTGACATTTGGTAGCACACAAAGTGTTCCTCCGGTATTCGGGAGTTGCATGATCTCATTGTCATAGGAACATGTATAGTTATGGAGAAAGAAATAGCAACAAACTAAACGATCATCATGCTAAGCTAACGGATGGGTCAAGTCAATCACATCATTCGCTAATGATGTGATCCCGTTAATCAAATGACAACTCATGTCTATGGTTAGGAAACATAACCATCATTGATTCAACGAGCTAGTCAAGTAGAGGCATACTAGTGACACCCTGTTTGTCTATGTATTCACACATGTACTAAGTTTCCGGTTAATACAATTCTAGCATGAATAATAACACATTTATCATGATATAAGGAAATATAAATAACAAGTTTATTATTGCCTCTAGGGCATATTTCCTTCACGCCCCCTGCCTTGTGGCCACCTTGTGTGCCCTCCGGACTCCGTTTTCTTGCACAATACTTCTTTTGGTCGGTAAAAAATCATTATATAATCTACCGAAGGTTTTGACCATCGTACCACGGCAATATCTCCTATTTTTGTTTTGAGTTGTTTTCTGGTAGAGTTTTCAAGACCAAGCATTATGTCGTCCCCCTCCTCCAACAATGTGGGCAACAATGCTTGGCTAATGAAGATAGAGATGAAGAAATAAGAACTTGGGGGAACCAACGAGGGTGATAAGATCAAGAAGGTCGCGGGAGATCAAGTTCCGGCAGCGGAAGAAGAAGACATCCTTCAACCATACTACAATCACCTTACCCCTACTAAAATTGAAGCTTTTAGGATCATTGAAATAGTTCATGTGCAAAATAAATATCTCACTCGTGAAAATATTCTGTTGTAAGAGCATATCATCACCCTCTAGAGCATCATTCCTAGATTGGAGTGTCTCATGCACTCGAAGTGTGGCATTACATCATCAAGAACTCCGTCATCACCACCTCCGAAGAAAGAGACATAAATGCATGGGTATGGCACTCCCCTTGGCAACTGTCAAGCTTGGGGGAGGTGCCCCGGTATCGTATCACCATCACATCTTTACCTTTATCATTTGTCTTAGTTCGATCCTTTTGGTTATATCTTGATCTAGTAGAATAAAGTTTTTAGTATGATCTAGCTTTGAGTTTTGTTTCGATCTCTATCTATGTAATCGAGTCCGTGAGTTATATATAATAAAAAGTAGTTTTGAGTTGAGGGGTTTGCTATTTTGCTATGATCTTGAGAGATTAAAATTAAAGAAAGAATAAAAAGACATAAAAAGATCATATATTGATCTTATGGAGAGTAATGACTTCACATATAGAGAGTATGATGAATAAAAAAATTCATAGTTGACAAACATAGTTTTGGTCATTGTTGCAATTAATAGGAAGTAATAAAGAAAGAGAGGCTTCACATATAAATATACTATCTTGGACATCTTTTGTAATTGTGAGCACTCATTAAAATATGACATGTTAAAAAGTTGATGTTGGACAAGGAAGACAACATAATGGGTTATGTTTTCTTATATCTGAATAGAAGTTATATTGTCATGGATCATCCAACATGTTGAGCTTGCCTTTCCCCCTCATGCTATCCAAATTCTTTGCACCAAGTAGAGATACTACTTGTGCTTCCAAACATCCCTTAAACCAGTTTTTCCATGAGAGTCCACCATACCTACCTATGGATTGAGTAAGATCATTCAAGTAAGTTGTCAGTGCTGCAAGCAATAAAAAGTGCTCTCTAAGAATGATCTATTAGTGTGAAGAAAATAAGCTTTATACGAACTTGTGATATGGAAGAAATAAAAGTGACGGACTACATAATAAAGTTCTTTATCACAAGTGGCAATATAAAGTGACGTTCTTTTGCATTAACATTTTGTGCATCCAACCATACAAGCGCATGACAACCTCTGCTTCCCTCTGCGAAGGGCCTATCTTTTACTTTTATCTTCTACCCTTATACAAGAGTCATGGTGATCATTACCTTTCCTTTTTACACCTTTTCCTTTGGCAAGCACTATGTGTTGGAGAGATCTGGATATATATATATATATATATCCACTCGGATGTAGGTTATCATAAAGTATTATTGTTGACATTACCCTTGAGGTAAAAGGTTCGGAGGTGAAACTATAAGCCCTATCTTTATCTATGTCCAACTGAAGCTTTGAACCCATAAGTATCGCGTGAGTGTTAGCAATTGTGAAAGACTAAATGATAGTTGAGTATGTGGACTTGCTGAAAAGCTCTTTTATTGACTCTTTCGGATGTTATGATAAATTGCAATTGCTTCAATGACCGAGATCATAATTTGTTAGTTTTCAATGAAGTTTCTGGTTCATACTTTAGCATAATAAATTATATGACAATGTATGTTGTTGTTCTAAAGATGATCATGATGCCCTCATGTCCGTATTTTATTTTATTGACACCTCTATCTCTAAACACGTGGACATATTTTTTGATATCGGCTTTCGCTTGAGGACAAGCGAGGTCTAAGTTTGGGGGAGTTCATACGTCCATTTTGCATCATGCTTTTATATTGATATTTATTGCATTGTGGGATGTTATCACACATTATATCACAATAGTTATGCCTATTCTCTCTTATTTTATAAGGTTTACATGAAGAGGGAGAATGCCGGCAGCTGGAACTCTGGACTAGAAAAGGAGCAAATATTATAGACCTATTCTGCACAACTCCAAAAGTCCTGAAACTTCACGGAGAATATTTTTGGCGTATATAAAAATATTGGGAGAAGAAAGTACCAGAGGGAGGCCACCTGCCATCCACAAGGGTGGAGGGCGCGTCCTACCCCCCTATGGGCGCCCTCCGATCTTGTGGGCCACCTGGCAGGCCCCTGACACCCATCTTATGCTATATGGTGTGTTTTGACCTGGAAAAAAATCAGAAGGGAGCTTTCGGGAGAAGCGCCGCCGTCTCGAGGAGGAACCTAGGCAGAACCAATCTAGGGCTCCGGCGGAGCTGTTATGCTGGGGAAACATCCCTCTAGGAGGGGGAAATCGAAGCCGTCATCATCACCAACAATCCTCTCATCGACAGGGGGTCAATATCCATCAACATCTTCACCAGTACCATCTCCTCTCAAACCCTAGTTCATCTCTTGTATCCGATCTTTGTCTCAAAACCTCAGATTAGTACGTGTGGGTTGCTACTAGTGTAGATTACTCCTTGTAGTTGATGATAGTTGGTTTATTAGGTGGAAGATCATATGTTCAGATCCTTAATGACAATTAATACTCCTCTGATTATGAACATGAATATGCTTTGTGAGTAGTTAAGTTTGTTCCTGGGACATGGGAGAAGTCCTATAAGTAATCATGTGAATTTGGTATTCATTTGATATTTTGATGAGATGTATGTTGTCTCTCCTCCAGTGGTATTATGTGAACATCGACTACATGAAACTTCACCATGATTTGGGCCTAGGGGAAGGCATTGGGAAGTAATAAGTAGATGATGGGTTGCTAGAGTGACAGAAGCTTAAACCCTAGTTTATGTGTTGCTTCATAAGGGGCTGATTTGGATCCATATGTTTCATTCTATGGTTAGGTTTACCTTAATTCTTCTTTCGTAGTTGCGGATGCTTGTGAGAGGGGTTAATCATAAGTGGGAGGCTTTCCAAGGAAGGGAAGCAACCAAGCACCGGTCCACCCACACATCAAATTATCAAAGTAACGAACGTGAATCATACGAGGATGCTGAAAACTAGTTTGACAACAATTCCCATGTGTCCTCGGGAGGGCTTTGCTTTATATAAGAGTTCGTCCAGGCTTGTCCTTTTCTACAAAAAGGATTGGGCCACCTTGCTGCACCTTGTTTTCTTTTGTTACTTGTTACACATTACGAATTATCTTAGCACACAACTATCTGTTACCGATAATTCCAGTGCTTGCAGAGAATACCTTGCTGAAAACCGCTTGTCATTTCCTTTTGCTCCTCGTTGGGTTCGACACTCTTACTTATGGAAAGGACTACGATAGATCCCCTATCCTTGTGGCTCATCACTCCTCCCCTCTCACACCTATATATATGTGGGGAGGGGTGCCACACAAGACACAGCTTATTCCATGCCGTGTGTGTCAGCACCCCTCCGCCTCTAGTTTACTCCTCCGCTCTAGATCATCGCAGTGCTTAGGTGAAGTCGTGCGGGATTGCTTCACCACCACCGTCACCACGCCATTATGCTGACGGAACTCATCTAATACCTCGCCCCGCTTGCTGGATCAAGATGGCGAGGACGACATCGAGCTGAACGTGTGCAGAACGCGGAGGTGTCGTGTGTTCGGTACTTGATCGGGCGGAGCATGAAGGTGTACGATTACATCACCCGCATTCAATAAACGCTTCTGCTTACAGTCTACGAGGGTAAGTAGACACACTCTCCCCCTCGTTGCTATGCATCTCCATGGATAGATCATTGTGTGTGCGTAGATTTTTTTCCATGCAACGTTTCCCAACAGTTGAGGGGTTTGGAGACAGATCTAGAGGATGGAATGAATTGACGCGAGGTAGGGTTTGAAACCCTCTGTTTCCCTCTCTTGTAGATAACCAAATTTGAAGTGCCGCCGGCCCAAGGGGGAACATGTATCTTCCTCCATTTAGGAAAATTCTTTTTTTGTAGAGAAATTGGGGCAACAATCGCGTCGGCATCACCGCTCCATGATCCGTGGGAAACCTAACAAGAAATTGCTTGTCTACACCAAAAGGCACTCCAGGTGGAACGACTGGCTCAAGCAGGCCATCATCCACCCTCCTAGCTGGACCAAATTCGGGAAGATGCTGGGCTAGTGCAGGAGCCCGCCGGAGGTCTCGCGATCAATCTCTGCGACCTCCGCCACGCTCGAGGGCTACTGACAGGGTCCTATACCAGGGATGGCTCACACCAAGGAGCCTGGCCCCATCTACTGTGGGGGCCCACTAGGCCCAGAGCACGGGGCAAACCCTAGGAGGGGAAGACAACCTTCATGGTCTCCAAGACTGGAGGGCGGCTGTGCCCCGGATCGCATCCGCCATGTAAAACCTAGACCTCTCCTGCCTATATAAAGGGAGGTCTAGGGTCCTCGCTCATCATCTATCCACAGATAGGAAAACCCTTAGTGGAAATCTCATACATCATTGTAACGCATCGCACGAGGTATCCCTCCATTATGAATCTTCAAAACCAGCAGGACGTAGGGTATTACTCCCCGGAGGCCCGAACCTGGATAAACCCCTCATGTAACCTTTGATCCATGACTTCTAGTTATGGTTGGACCCATACCAAGGGATCTAATAGTATTTCGCACCGTCACCCAAGACCACGGGGAAGTGGTTCCCCTCTATGGTCACAGAGGAGGAGGTCTAGATGTACAAGGACCAGCTGCTGATGTCGGTGGATCTAGGCGTCCGGATCCTTTTGGAAGAAGTCCAACCAGAGCCTCACGACGACGACCCTATCCTATGCTTAGGATACTTCTAGTCCAAAAAATCCTCATGATTTTTCTAGATTTTCCATGTAAGTACAAAATGCCCCCTTTTTCCTAAAAACATAAGCACTGGAAAACTGGAACTGGTTCTAGGTACTATTGAAAGTGCAATCATGCCCTTAATCTTATTTTGATGTTGATGACAACATGCATATTGGGACTAATCATGTTTATCAAGTATATCTCAGGATTATGTCTCAAGGGCCGTGTGTGAATCATGACTAAGGACAAACATATATATATATATCACTCAAGAGCGGAGATACAAGACAAAAGCTTTGGCTCTTTTTTGGTTTGTTCTTGAGTATAGGGATCCCGCACTATTAAGAGGGGATCGTTGGATTTCGTGAAAGACTTGCTCAAAACCCACAAAATATCCTCTCACATGATCTCTGTTTCATCTCTAATTCTTCCTCTACCTTCTGCATAAAAATTGGTGTTATACTAAGCTAGTGGGCTCTCCTATCACCGGACGTCCAAAATTCTACGGATGACCGACCTCTCACAACCGACCGGGCATCTGGCTCTCTCCGAATGCCTGGTACATCCTCACAGAAAATAAATAGCGGAAATCCGGTCCCACTGGATGACCGGTCACCAGACGTCCGTTCTCCTCCGAAAATCCGGTACTACCCCAACAAAATACTTATTAACGGATTTCCGGTCTACACCGGACGGCCGGTCACCGGACGACCGGCGCCCTCCGGACGTCCGGTGGTTGTGTGCCTCGTGCTTCCTTCGTGGCCTACTAAGATTCCCAGCAACGGGGCGACTGGTGGCCCGGCCGGACGTCCGGTTCAATCTGAGTCACCGGACTTCCGGTACTCACCGGACGTTCGGCAGCTCCAGTGCACTAAGTTGCTCAATGGTCAGTTTTACACTATCACTATATATAGCCTCCTCCCTCCCACGGAATATGGTTCACCATTCAGTTTGAGCTTTCCATGAACACATCTCACTCCCTCTGTTGATCCCCTACACCAAATCCTAGATCCTTGAGGGAGTCCTAGATTAGGGGGTGTCCGGACAGCCGGACTATATCCTTTGGCCGGACTGTTGGACTATGAAGATATAAGATTGAAGACTTCATCCCGTGTCCGGATGGGACTCTCCTTGGTGTGGAAGGCAAGCTTGGCAATACGGATATGTAGATCTCCTTCCTTGTAACCGACTCTGTGTAACCCTAGCCCCCTCCGGTGTCTATATAAACCGGAGGGTTTAGTCCGTAGGACCAACAACAACAATCATACCATAGGCTAGCTTCTAGGGTTTAGCCTCTTCGATCTCATGGTAGATCAACTCTTGTACTACTCATATTATCAAGAACAATCAAGCAGGACGTAGGGTATTACCTCTATCAAGAGGGCCCGAACCTGGGTAAACATCATGTCCCTTGCCTCCTGTTACCATCCGCCTTAGACGCACAGTTCGGGACCCCCTACCGGAGATCCGCCGGTTTTGACACCGACATTGGTGCTTTCATTGAGAGTTCCTCTGTGTCGTCATCGTTAGGCTTGATGGCTTCTTCGATCATCGATAGCGATACAGTCCAGGGCGAGACTTTTCTCCCCGGACAGATCTTTGTATTCGGCAGCTTCACACTGCGGGCCAACTTGCTTGGCCATCTGGAGCAGATCGAGAGTTACGCCCCTGGCCACCAGGTCAGGTTTGGAAGCTTAAACTACACGGCCGACATCCGCGGAGACTTGATCTTCGACGGATTCGAGCCCCTGCCGAGTGCGTCGCACGGTCACGATGAGCATGATTTAGCTCTACCATCGGACAGTGTTCGGGAGACCGCACCGGCAACCGCTCCGACCCTCAATTCGGAGCCAATTGCGCCATCCATGTACGGGTGGATAGACCCCGCCACGGAGGCCGCATGCTCAGCGGCAATCGAGCCGAGTATCGACCTTACCCTTCACGAGAGCCGTGACGCCAAACTGCCAGATTCTTCCCCGGCCACGGACTCCGAACCGCCTGTGCCCGTGCCTATCGAATCCGACTGGGCGCCGATCATGGAGTTCACCTCCGCAGATATCTTTTAGCACTCGCCCTTCGACGACATACTGAACTCATTAAGGTCTCTCTCCTTGTCAGGAGAGTCCTGGCCGAACTATGTCCGGCAGGATTGGGATGCGGATGATGAAGAAATTCGCCGCCCACCCACCACCCACTTAGTAGCCACTGTCGACGATTTGACGGACATGCTCAACTTCGACTCCGAAGACATCAACGGTATGGACGACGATGCAGGAGACGAACAAGAACCACTGCCCACAGGGCACTGGACAGCCACCTCATCATATGATATATATATATGGTGGACACACCCAAAGAAGGCGACGGGACAGCGGAGGACGACCCCTCCAAGAAGCAACCCAAGTGCCGACGACAGCGGCGCCGCTCTAAGTCTCGCCAAAGCAAAAGCGGTGATACCGGCATAGGAGATAATAACACTCTGGAGAGTGCCGAAGATAACAACAATCCCCTCCAGCAAGATTTAGAGCAGGAGGACAGAGAAGCCAGCCCTCCCGAGAGAGCGGCAAATGGAGAGGAGGAGGATGATAATTACATGCCTCCCTCCAAAGACGAGGCAAGCCTCGACGATGACGAATTTGTCATGCCTGAGGATCCCGTCGAGCAAGAGCACTTCAAGCGCCGGCTTATAGCCATGGCAAATAGCCTTAAGAAAAAGCAACAACAGCTTCAAGCTGATCAAGATTTGCTAGCTGACAGATGGACTGAAGTCCTTGCGGCCGAGGAATATGAACTCGAACGCCCCTCCAAGAGTTACCCAAACCACAGGTTTCTACCCCGACTGGAGGAGGAAGCATTAAAACCTACATCTCCAGCATATGACGCGGCTGATCGGCCACCTCGTGGCCGCGACAGAGAGGCATTTCAGCCAAAAGCTCAGCCCGCGCCCCGACGCCACTCAAATAAAAATGTCAAGGCACGGGGAAACACGCTAGACCTGCGAGACGTATTGGAGCACAAAGCAAAAAATGCAAGATCGATCTACGGATCACGAGGGCGCGCCACTACGTGAGACGATAACCGTCACACTGGATACAGTAAAAGTAAATTCGGCCAGGCCGAACACAGCGGACAAGACTCATTTGAGCTGCGTCGCGATATAGCCCAGTACTGAGGCGCCGCACACCCCCTATGCTTCACAGACGAAGTAATGGATCACCAAATCCCAGAGGGTTTCAAACCCGTAAATATCGAATCATACGATGACACAACAGATCCTTTGGTTGGATCGAGGACTTCCTCCTGCACATCCACATGGCCCGCGGTGATGATCTACATGCCATCAAATACCTCCCACTCAAACTCAAAGGACCAGCTCGGCATTGGCTCAACAGCCTGCCAGAAGAATCCATTGGCTGTTGGGAGGATCTGGAAGCCGCATTCCTCGACAACTTCTAGGGCACTTATGTGCGACCACCATATGCCGCTGACTTGAGCCACATAATTCAGCAGCCAGAGGAATCGACTAGGCAATTCTGGACATGATTCCTGACAAATAAAAATCAAATCGTTGACTGTCCGGATGCAGAGGCCCTAGCAGCTTTTAAGCACAACATCCACGACGAGTGGCTCGCCCGGCACCTTGGCCAGGAAAAGCCGAAATCTATGGCAGCCCTCACGACACTCATGACCCGCTTTTGCACGAGAGAGGACAGCTGGCTGGCTCGAAGCAATAACATATCAAAGAACCAAGGTACTTCGAATACCAAGGACAGCAATGGCAGGTCACGTCGCAACAAACACAAGCGCCGCATCAACAGTGACAATACCAAGGATACGTCAGTAAATGCAGGATTCAGAGGCTCTAAACCCGGCCAGCGGAAAAAGCCATTCAAATGAAGCACTCCGGGCCCGTCCAGTTTGGACCGTATACTCGATCGCTCGTGTCAAATACACGGCACCCCGACAAGCTAGCCAACCACGCCAACAGGGAATGTTGGGTGTTCAAGCAGGCCGGCAAGTTAAATGCCGAAAATAAAGATAAGGGGTTACATAGTGAAGACGAGGAGGAGCCCCGGCCGCCGAACACCGGAGGACAGAAGAGGTTCCCCCCACAAGTGCGGACGGTGAACATGATATACACAACCCACATCCCCAAGAGGGAGCGGAAGCGTGTGCTAAGGGACGTATATGCGTTGGAGCCAGTCGCCCCAAAGTTCAACCCATGGTCCTCCTGTCCGATCACCTTCCATCGCAGGGACCACCCCACTAGTACCCGTCATGGCGGATTCGCCGCACTGGTCCTAGACCCAATCATAGACGGATTTCACCTCACTCGAGTCCTTATGGACGGCGGTAGCAGCCTGAACCTGCTTTATCAGGACCCAGTGCGCAAAATGGGTATAGACCCCTCAAGGATCAAACCAACAAAAACGACCTTCAAAGGCATCATACCAGGTGTAGATGCCCATTGCACAGGCTCAGTCACACTGGAAGTGGTCTTCGGATCCTCAGATAACTTCCGAAGCGAGGAGTTAATCTTCGATATAGTCTCGTTCCACAGTGGTTATCATGCACTGCTCGGGCGAACCGCATTAGCGAGATTCAATGCGGTACCGCATTACGCATACCTCAAGCTCAATATGCCAGGACCCCGGGGGGTCATCACAGTCAATGGAAACATAGAGCGCTCTCTCCGCACGGAGGAGCACACTGTGGCCCTCGCAGCAGAAGCACAAAGCAGTCTCTTCAGGCAATCCACTAGTTCGGTGATTAAACACCCGGACACCGTCAAGCGCGCCCAGAGTAATCTGCAACAAGACCGCCTGGCACGTTCCGAGCTTGCATAGCAATGCGGCCCCCACCCCAGTCCCGGCCAAACGGTGGAATCCGTGCCACACGTGCATAATTACGCATTGAAAATACCATGGGCATAGGTGGGGGGCACGACTACGGCACGCCCCAAAACGCGGCTCAACTGCACTAGGGGCTTCCCGCCTTATTATTTTTTCTCTCTTTCAGGAATTTACTCTCTGGAAACCCCGTTTGGTAGTACGATTGCCGGACACACGATACAACAACCAAGGAGGCAGAAAGCTACGTCGCATCATGGAATTCCCAGGTGGTCTCTGATAACGAGTGAAATACCTGCTTTAAATACCATTCCTCAGCTTGCCCTTGGAGCGGACATGTAAAATAGTCCTACTTTTTGCTTATCGCACTACTTGTATCATTCTGCTTCGACGCACCTTTTTGAATACACAATGCATAGCACTCGTGTAGGATCGAAAGTATGTATAGAGGGGGGTGATTAGACTACTTGACCAAATAAAAATCTAGCCTTTTCCCAATTTTAGTTCTTGGCAGATTTTAGCTATCTTAGCACAAGTCAAGCAATCTTCACACAATTCAAGCAAGCATGCAAAAGAGTATATGAGCAGCGGAAAGTAAAGCATGCAACTTGGAAGAATGTAAAGGGAAGGGTTTGGAGGATTCAAACGCAATTGGAGACACGGATGTTTTTGTCGTGGTTCCGATAGGTGGTGCTATCGTACATCCACGTTGATGGAGACTTCAACCCACGGAGGGTAACGGTTGCGCGAGTCCATGGAGGGCTCCACCCACGAAGGGTCCACGAAGAAGCAACCTTGTCTATTCCATCACGGTCGTCTCCCACGAAGGACTTGCCTCACTAGCGGTAGATCTTCACGAAGTAGGCGATCTCCTTTCCCTTACAAACTCCTTGGTTCAACTCCACAATCTTGTCGGAGGCTCCCAAGTGACACCTAGCCAATCTAGGAGACACCACTCTCCAAGAAGTAACAAATGGTGTGTTGATGATGAACTCTTTGCTCTTGTGCTTCAAATGATAGTCTCCCCAACACTCAACTCTCTCTCACAGGATTTGGATTTGGTGAAAAGAAGATTTGAGTGGAAAGCAACTTGGGGAAGGCTAGAGATCAAGATTCATATGGTTGGAATGGAATATCTTGACCTCAACACAAGTGTAGGTGGTTCTCTCTCAGAAAATGTGTATTGGAGGTGTAGGTATGTTCTGATGGCTCTCTCCACGAATGAAGAGTGGGTGGAGGGGTATATATAGCCTCCACACAAAATCTAACCGTTACACACACTTTGCCAAACTCAGTGGGATCGAATGGTTAAACTCGGTCAGACCGATTCAGCAAACCTAGTGACCGTTAGGATTTTCGGTGGGACTGAGATGCAACTCGGTAGGACCGATATGGTTAGGGTTAGGGCATAACGTAATCTCGGTGTGACCGATTACACAAACTTGGTGGGACCGATTTTGGTAATAAGCTAACCAGAGAGTTGGTCAGGTAAACTCGGTTGGACCGATTCGCTCATCTCAATGAGACCGAAATGTTACAAAAGGGAAACAGAGAGTTTACATTGCAATCTCGGTGGGACCGATCGCTCATCTCGGTAAGACCGAAACATTACGAAGGGAAACAGAGAGATTACAATCCCATCTCGGGGAGACCGAGAGCCCTATCGGTGAGACCAATTTGCCTAGGGTTTGTGGCAGTGGCTATGACATTTGAAACTCGGTGGCGCCAGATAGAAAGAATCGGTGGGGCCGAGTTTGACTTTCGGTTTAGGTCATATGTGGATGTGGGAAGGTAGTTGAGGATTTTGGAGCATATCACTAAGCATTTTGAGCAAGCAAGCCATTAAGCAACACCTCATCCCTCCTTGATAGTATTGGCTTTTCCTATAGACTCAATGTGATCTTGGATCACTAAAATATAAAATGCAGAGTCTTGAGCTTCAAGCTTGAGCCAAACTTTTTGTCCTTAGAATTTTGAGGGATCCACTTTCCTCATCCATGCCATGCCATTCATTGAGCTTTTCCTGAAATATTAATCTTGGAATAATGTTAGCTCAATGAGCTATATGTTGTTAGGAATTACCAAAACCACCCAGGGATAGTTGCACTTTCAATCTCCCCCTTTTTGGTAATTGATGACAACATATAGATCAAAGCTTCGACAAATGATAATAAGAGTGAAAGATATTGTCGCTTTGAGAAGTATGTGAAAAAGCAAGAGCTCCCCCTAAATTTGTGCATATCTTAAGACTTGCTTTGGACTGCAAATGCACAATGAGTTAGGATCATGGGTTACTCTTCCATGTCACATACATCTTGGTGGAGCGCTCAAAATAATAAAGATTGAATACATGCACTCATCACCAAGCAAAGTGAATGATCATATAAGGATAAGTAAGATAATATCATCTAACAAGCATAAGTGTAGCTTATGATCAACCACATGATCATCAATGTCTCACAGATAATAGCATAGTATCTCAAGCAATCAAAAGACAAACAAAGTTCAACCACCAAAGCAAGAGAGAATAAAAAGCAACGCTCTCTCTCGAAGCCTATGATCTATACATGTTTCTCCCCCTTTGGCAATAAGTTACCAAAAAGTTCATAGAAAATGCATAGCACTAAAACGTCTCTCAAGCTTGGTCTTCAGGTGGTGGCATAGAGATGGCTCCTTGGATGAAGACTTCAGTTGATGTGGATGGAGATGAAGGAGTTGGTGCTGGAGCTGGTTGCGCTGAAGCTGTAGCTAGTACAGATGACGTGGCTCTAGTGTCTGGAACAGGCACTGCAGCAGACCTCTGAGCTCTAGGCACTCTAGCAAATGCATCAGTGGTTGTCTTGCCCTTCCTCTCCTGCATATCATCTTGAAGTTGCTCCACAACAGACTGAATCTCAGTTACCTTCACATCCAAGTCATATAATTTTTGCTCCACGTTTCTTTCCAAGCTCTCCTAGTTTTGAGTCAGGGTGGCCAGTCCCTTCTCAATCCTCAGAGTGGATGCAATCAGGTAGCCAAGCTGATCTTGCATGCTCTTCAGGAGATACTGAGATGCTTCTTCAGTAGTTGGCATCCTTGCAGCCTTTTTAGCTTTTGCCTTCTCCTTCTTGGCTTGCGTGTGCACAGAAGATGGTTCATCCTCATTCATAACCACAATGTTGTCCTCGAAGTCTGGATAGATAGGCATGTGCTCCTTGTCCAGCAGATATGTACCAATGCCCATCTTGGAGTTGATTAGCTCCTGGATCTGTGGGGCATACCCACAACTCCTCTTCTGATCTGCAGCTGTCCTCTTGATAGTTTCAACTATTAGGCTCATGACTTTGAACTTCTGTGGGACATCAAAGATGTGAAGCAAGTTAATTGCATGGCCTCTGATCATCTTGTGATCACCTGACTTTGGCAAGAGAGTGTGCCTGACAATCCAGTTGATGGTTGGCAAGCCTAACAGAAGGTAATGTACAGATCCAAACTTATGTGTCTCAAGAGCAGCATCTGGGATCTCCTTGTACATGTGTGCCATTGTGTTGTGATCCTTCTTCCTGTTGGCATAGACATCCAAGTCATCTTCACTCTCTTTTGGGGCATTGATCAACTTTGCCCATTCAGCAACCGTGGACTGGTACCTCATACCTTTAGACATCCAGACAATCCTTCCATCTAGGTAGAAATGAGCTGTGGAGTAGAACTGCATGATGAGCTCATCATTCCATTCTGTGAGCTTCTGAGCCACAAACTCATCGACTCCACAAGCCTTGAAACTATCATGTACACCTGGATAGTGATCCTCATTCTCCTTGATGTGGTCCCAGTCGACCCATCTCATGTCACACACTATGGGCTTCTTGTCAAGCAACACTGTCTCATAGAAGTCCTGCTGTTCCTTTGTGTGGAACCTGTAATCAACAGCAGTCCTTCTCCTGGTGGCATATGGATCTGACTCTCTCCATAGCCTCAACCCTGAGTCTCTCCTGATCTTCATGTTCTCAGCCACAGGATGAGCATCATTGTGGTCTGGAATCTTGGGTTTGAGCTTCCTCAGGACTTGTCCTTCATCATCTTCATCAGCAGCAACTTCAGGCACTGGGGCCTTGTTCTTCTCAGAAGCTAGTATACTCCCGGTATTCCTCTTAGGTGCACTCTTGGGCTTGGAGGCTGCTTTGGGTGCTTCTTTGGGCTTTGATGTACAGCCCCTGACTTTATAGCATCACCCATCAGCTTTTGTGCCTTGGGTGCTGGTGCAGCAACCTCTTCTTCCTCTTCCTCTTCCTCTTCAGAATCTCTCATGATTGAGGATCTCCCAAGCACTCTAGCAGTGGTCTTTTTGATCCTCTCCTTCCTCTTCTTCCCTTCTGCAGCAGCCTCTTTGGGTTCAGATCCCAAAGGGACTTGAGTAGATGCTCTGGCCTTAGACATTGGAATTCTCTTTGCATGAACCTTTTGCTTCATGCCTGGCTTGGTGGCAGCAGCAGTGCTATATTCCTTCTTAACCACTTTCTTCTTGGAAGTGGCCTCATCCTCAACTGCCACATAGTCTTCATCCTCAGATTCAGAGGTCTTCTTCTTTCTGGCCCTGGTGGCAGCTTTGGGTAAGTTTCTTGGGGTGCTCCTGCTACCATCATCTGAACTGCTAGAGGGACTAGTGCCCTCACTCAGGTGAACCTGCTCCTCTGACCTGTTCTGGCTGTCACTCTGATCAGACATATTGCAAACACTGACAGCAGACCCTGTGAATAGATATATATGAGATAGAGTGGATGAGCATCACAAAATACAGAGGTTTTTGCAAAAGAATGAGTCAAAAACTTAGTTTTAGTTTTCCATAGAAAGCATTTCGGATCAACCGATTTGTAAACTCGGTGATATCGAAGCAGCTGTTGGAACCTAAACTAGTGAACTTGGTTAGAACGAGTCACAGTTCGGTGGCACCGAGACTGCTAGGGTTTCACAAAGTCCTGAACTCGGTCACACCGATTTGCAATTCTCGGTCAGACCGAAAATTACATGTGCAATGGCCTAAGCCAAATCGGTGGTACCGAGTTCCACAACTCGGTGGGTCCGAGATGGTTTCGGTGGAAACCTAACCCTAAATTTTCAATTCACGACTGAACTACGGAGTGTTTTGACTGGATAAGAATGATCTCAATTGTGGCAAGATACATGGCGAACACAATGTGCTAGGAATCAGATAGGGATAGCACAGTGATCGAGTTCATACCCTAGTTCGGCGATGAACTCACTACGGCGGCAACGGCGGGGATGATTCCCATTGACGGCGGTGGAGACCAGCGGCAGGAGGCGGCTGGCGACGAGGAAGATGATCCGGAGACCCTGGAGGCAGAGTAGGCTAAGCGCGGGTCGAGGAGGTTCGGAAAGTTTTCCAAAATTTTACCCATGGGTATATATAGACCGACCCTGTCGGTGTGACCGAGTGGAACAACTCGGTGGCATCGAGATTCATAACTGCAATTAGTTACTGAAACTCGGTGTGACCGAAAGGTTCAAATCGGTTGCACCAAGATTGAAAACCTAGATCGACTTAGTGATCTCAGTATGACCGAAATGGATGAATCGGTCAGACCGAAACGCACAAAGAAGTTTTGGAAGTTTAAGTCTATGACGAATCGGGGACTCTGAGTGCTCCTCACATAGAGTGGTTCGAATCTGACTTGATCAAATTTTGTGATGTAGCGTGAATAGAGTTTGAGACGAGAAAAGCATAGATAGCTAGAGAGGGTTCTTAGGCATTCTTGTCCATCCACTTGGCAAAAGAAAAGAAAACCAATCAATCAAAACAACAAGTGGATGTCCTCGAATGAGTAAAATATGCAATCAACATGCTCACACAATAAAATGGCAATTGAAATATGTGGCAAAGCATGCACAACCAATTCTAGCATCTATCAACTAATTTGCGATGACTAGGTCTTCTATATATGAGTATATTGACTTAGGAGTCAAATGAGAACATTTGATCATAGGTCATACTCATCGTTTAAGCACAAGTGGGGTTACCACTTTTACATAAAGCATTATTGTGTTCACACCATTAGAGTTCCTTTAGGTCAATTCTTAGAGTAAAGCTCCCCCTAGATGTGATATCCCCCCTAAGAGGGATGAACTAACCTTGGGTTTTGTCGATTATGACTTCATGTAGATGTTGAAGATGTGGATGCTCAATGTTGATGTAGATCATTTGAAGCTATCCATTGGAGTGAGTTGCAATTTCAATACCTACATGGGTTAGTCCCACAAGGAACAAACAATGATATCCATAAACATAAAGTGATGCACACACAAGATGATGTCAATGAAAGCTTTTAGGTTACCTTGTCACTTGTGTTACCAACAAGAGGGTTTTTGACTCCTTGAACTAGTGCAAGATGTGGAGGTTGATTGCACTTGTTCTTGCCAAGATGATAAGAGTGAAGTATGTTGGCGGAGTCACCCTCAAGAACTCTCTAGTTCTTCTTCTTCAGGATCCACACCATCTTGATGGGAATCCTCGGTGTTGTAGTTCTACTTGATGAAGTGGAACTTGAAGTAGTCTTGGGAACCCACTTGACCAAGGCCTTAGGAGCTTCTTCAAATGCATCAATTTCCTCTTGAAGCTTGTCCTTGCCTTTTTGCTTGTGGTTTTGTGGTGGAAGATCATCTTGAGCTTGTGTCCCTTTGAAAGAAGTAGGATCATACTTCTCTTGTTGAGGAACAAACTTCGTCTTGGGGTATTGATCTTCTTCCCACTCAACTCCATTGGCATTGAACTTTTGTTCAAAACCAACACCTTGATTCTTCCGGTGCCTTCCTTGCTTGCGTACAATTTCCTCGAATTGCTTACTTCCGACAAGGCTCTTGTAAACACCTTTCTCTATAATTCCCTTCAATAAGCTATTTTCTTGCTCAAGTGTAACTTGGCTAAGAGAATCATTAGTGGAATCAAGAGAACTACTAGAAGCAACAATATTGGATTTAGCATGATTATTGTTACTACTAGAGGAAGAATCTTTCTTGTTCTTGTTACTAGACTTGACTTGAGGCATGTAAGTGGATAAGAGTAAATGCTTGGCAATGTAAGAAGAACTTTTCTTACGAAGATCATCATTGATTGCTTTTAAGAACTCATGCTCTTTCTCAAGGTTGAGCTTTTCAAAGCGTAATTTCTCATGAGTCCTTAAAAGTTCTCGATGATCTCCTAAGATAGTTTCATTAGCTAACCTAAGAGTGTTTAGTTCTTTAGTTAGAGACTCAATCTTCTCCTTATCATTGTCATTCATTTTATCTTGATTAGCATGATTAATTGACGTTTCATCACAGTATTCATCACTAGAGTTGTCAACAAGTAAATCATGATCACCTAACAAGTCATCTTCATCACTATTGAAATCAACATACTCGGGGTGTGATACCTTTGGGCCTTTAGCCATGAAGCATGTTCCAACTCCTTCATTTGGTGAGTCAAATATGTCGTAGGAGTTGGTTGTCACAAGTGCTAGACCGGCAACACCTTCATCTTGATTATATTCGGAGTCGGAGTGATAGCTTCTCTCGGAGTGGTTGTCGGAGTCGGAGCCGGATACCCATTCACCAACATGAGCTTGATGTCTTCGTTTTGTGTAGCTCCTTGATGACTTGTCCTTTGTTTCCGAATCCTTGCTTCTCTGTGAGGGTCTTCATTCATAACGATCATCTCTACTCCTTCTTTCTCTAGATGGTGATTCTTCTCTTCTACTTCTTCTCTTGGGAGAATCTTCTCTTCTCTTGTAGGGGGGCGTACACTCATTGGAATAGTGTCAGGGCCTTCCACAATTGTAGCAGTTTCACTCTCGACTAGAAGATCTTTTGTCATTGTAGGACCTTGACTTGGAGCTTCTCTCTTTGCTTCTACTCTTGTAGAACTTGTTGAAGTTCTTCACCATTAAGCTCAATTCTTCATTGAAGGTCTGTTTCTCACTCGATGATGTGGGGGCTTCACATGAGGCTTTGTAAGCACCACTTGATTTGTTGTGAAGTTCCTCTTTATCCTTGAGTGACATCTCATGAGCAACAATTCTTCTGATGACTTCTGTTGGCTTGAGATCTTTGTAATTTGGCATCATTTGGATCAATGTGCACACGGTATCATATTTTCCATCCAAGGCTCTTAGGATCTTCTTGATGATGAATCTATCAGTCATCTCTTCACTCCCTAAGCCGGCAATCTCATTTGTGATAAGAGCAAGCCTAGAGTACATTTCAGCAACACCTTCACCATCCTTCTTTTTGAACTTGTCAAGTTGACTTTGAAGCACATCCAATTTGGATTCCTTGACGGAGTCGGCACCTTCGTGCATATCAATCAAAGTATCCCAAATTTCCTTTGCATTCTCAAGACGGCTGATTTGGTTGAATTCTTCGGGGCACAATCCGTAGAAGAGGATATCACAAGCTTGAGCATTGTATTGCAGCATTTTTAACTCTTCCGTGGTGGCTTCACGGTTCGGTTCTTTCCCATCAAAGAATTCACCTTGCAAGCCAATACACACAATAGTCCAAACGACAGGGTTATGTCCAAGAATATGCATTTTCATCTTATGCTTCCAACTAGCAAAATTAGTGCCATCAAAGTAAGGACCTCTATGGTGATAATTTCCCGCGCTAGACACCATACTCTCCTATGTTGTGAAACCAAGGCTATGACCGCCAAAAGCTATGGAATCAAAGCAAATGGAGACCAAAGCTCTGATACCACTTGTAGGATCGAAAGTATGTCTAGAGGGGGGTGATTAGACTACTTGACCAAATAAAAATCTAGCCTTTTCCCAATTTTAGTTCTTGGCAGATTTTAGCTATCTTAGCACAAGTCAAGCAATCTCCACACAATTCAAGCAAGCATGCAGAAGAGTATATGAGCAGCGGAAAGTAAAGCATGCAACTTGCAAGAATGTAAAGGGAAGGGTTTGGAGGATTCAAACGCAATTGGAGACACGGATGTTTTTGTCGTGGTTCCGATAGGTGGTGCTATCGTACATCCACGTTGATGGAGACTTCAACCCACGGAGGGTAACGGTTGTGCGAGTCCACGGAGGGCTCCACCCACGAAGGGTCCACGAAGAAGCAACCTTGTCTATTCCATCACGACCATCGCCCATGAAGGACTTGCCTCACTAGCGGTAGATCTTCACGAAGTAGGCGATCTCCTTGCCCTTACAAACTCCTTGGTTCAACTCCACAATCTTGTCGGAGGCTCCCAAGTGACACCTAGCCAATCGAGGAGACACCACTCTCCAAGAAGTAACAAATGGTGTGTTGATGATGAACTCCTTGCTCTTGTGCTTCAAATGATAGTCTCCCCAACACTCAACTCTCTCTCACAGGATTTGGATTTGGTGGAAAGAAGATTTGAGTGGAAAGCAACTTGGGGAAGGCTAGAGATCAAGATTCATATGGTTGGAATGGAATATCTTGACCTCAACACAAGTGTAGGTGGTTCTCTCTCAGAAAATGTGTATTGGAAGTGTAGGTATGTTCTGATGGCTCTCTCCATGAATGAAGAGTGGGTGGAGGGGTATATATAGCCTCCACACAAAATCTAACCGTTACACACAATTTGCCAAACTCGGTGGGACCGAATGGTTAAACTCGGTCGGACCGATTCAGCAAACCTAGTGACCGTTAGGATTTTTGGTGGGACTGAGATGCAACTCGGTAGGACCGATATGGTTAGGGTTAGGGCATAACGTAATCTTGGTGTGACCGATTACACAAACTCGGTGGGACCGATTTTGGTAGTAAGCTAACCAGAGAGTTGATCGAGTAAACTCGGTGGGACCGATTCGCTCATCTCGGTGAGACCGAAATGTTACAAAAGGGAAACAGACAGTTTACATTGCAATCTCGGTGGGACCGATCGCTCATCTCGGTAAGACCGAAACGTTACGAAGGGAAACAGAGAGATTACAATCCCATCTCGGTGAGACCAAGATCCCTATCGGTGAGACCGATTTGCCTAGGGTTTGTGGCAGTGGCTATGACATTTGAAACTCGGTGGCGCCGGATAGAAGGAATTGGTGGGGCCAAGTTTGACTTTTGGTTTAGGTCATATGTGGATGTGGGAAGGTAGTTGAGGATTTTGGAGCATATCACTGAGCATTTTGAGCAAGCAAGCTGTCGGTGTCAAAACCGGCGGATCTCGGGTAGTGGGTCCTGAACTGTGCATCTAGGCCGGATGGTAACAGGAGGCAGGGAACACGATGTTTTACCCAGGTTCGGGCCCTCTTGATGGAGGTAAAACCCTACGTCCTGCTTGATTAATATTGATGATATGGGTAGTACAAGAGTAGATCTACCACGAGATCAAGGAGGCTAAACCCTAAAAGCTAGCCTATGGTATGATTGTTGTATATGGAATTGATTGCCTACAGACTACAACCCTTCAGTTTATATAGACACCGGATAGGGTTAGGGTTACATAGAGTCGGTTACAATGGTAGGAGATCTTGAATATCCGCATCGCCAAGCTTGCCTTCCACGCCAAGGAAAGTCCCATCCGGACACGGGACGAAGTCTTCAATCTTGTATCTTCATAGTCCAGGAGTCCGGCTGAAGGTATAGTCCGGCTACCTGAACACCCCCTAATCCAGGACTCCCTCAGTAGCCCCTGAACCAGGCTTCAATGACGACGAGTCCGGCGCACAAATTGTCTTCGGCATTGCAAGGCGGGTTCCTCCTCCAAGTCCTTCATAGAAGATTGTAAACACCAAGAGTTGTGTCCGGCTCTGCAAAATAAGCTTCCACATATTGCCATAGAGAGAGTAATATTAACACAAATCAAATCTGCTGACGTATCCCACAGTGCGTCATCGCACTACAGCCAAGTCCTTTACTTGAATCGATTTCACTTTTCCACCTCAGCGTGTTTTGCGAGGCAGTTTCCTTGGCACGTCTTGTCAAAGCAGAGATCGTGTGCCCCCCTTTCACGGGATTCTCATCAATACGGACATGGGTAACCCAATCGTGCCGTTAGCATGTTTTCTCGATTAAAGGCGAGTCCCAAACGGTTACGGGGAGGGCTCCTGGTATTCAACCTCTTATAAAGAGACCAGGGCCTTACTCCTTTTCTCCAATTCCAAAACGAGTTCGCCCGTCGCCTCGAGTTCCAACACCCTAGGCTCCAGATTCCGGGCGCCTCGGACCTTCGACAATGTACGGTTCCGACCTTCAAGGCCGATGGATGCCCTCCTCCGTCACGGAGGAGGACGTGCTAAAGTTGAGAGAGGCTAAGTTCTTTACCGCCGAAATTTCGCACAGGTTGCCTGCTCAAGGGCAGGCTATCCCCAGTCCCCAGCCCGGTGAGAGCGTAGTGTTCGTGTCTCACTTCCTTCGGGGGTTAGGCTTCCCGATGGATCCCTTTGTGAGGGGACTACTGTTTTATTACGGGCTGGAATTTCACGACTTAGCTCCGGAGTCCATCCTCCATATCTCCCCGTTTATCGTTGTATGTGAAGCGTTCCTCTGTGTTACCCCTCACTTCTAATTATGGCTCAAGACTTTCAAAGTGGAGCCGAAGATGATCAAGGGACGGCACGCAGAGTGCGGAGGTGCTGTTATAAGCAAAAATGCTGATGCTCCATGGCCCGAGGGCTCTTTTAAAGAGGAGCTAGGCCTGTGGCAACGAGAGTGGTTTTATATCACCACTCCCCGGAGCACCAAGTGGGTGGCGCTTCCTGCCTTTCGCTCGGGTCCCCCACCACGGCTAGCGTCATGGGTTAACAGAGGGTTAGACTGGGGTTTGCCCAAAGACGTGCCCTTGTTACAGGGCCGCATTAAGGATCTCTTGGAAGGAGACCTCAGCCTGGTCAAGGTGACACAGGTCATGCTAATTCGCTGAATATTGCCTGACAAACATCGCTCCCTTTGCATGTGGGAGTTTAATCCAGAGGGACCGCGAGCTCTCCAGAATTTCATGGGCGCAACGCCCGCGGAGATGTATAAACTGTTGTTCGGATCACAAGAGATGTGTCCGGATTTAACCGAGGACGCAGGCCTAAGCTGCAATTGCCTGGATACTCAAGTAAGCAACCTTGTGCCCGGACCTTCTATCCGTATAATTGTCATAAACTTGCCCCTAAAAGAGCCATCCTTTTAAACAGGAGTGGATAGCGAAGGCAAAGCTAATCAGGTGTCCGGCTCCCCTTCCTGAAACCAGGCCGGATCCCGTGCTGGTCAGGATGCTGGAAATAATGCCTTTAGAGGGGGAGGACAAGGAAGCTATGGCCTCCTCAAAGGAGGCTGCTCCGAAGGGAGGAACCGACAATTCCTCTCCTAAGGGGAAGAAGAGAGCCGCCTCTGACGACCCGAAAACCATGGCCTC